>NC_073302.1:269950730-270259480 GCF_027595985.1 Sorex araneus | reverse complement strand
GATCCCTTAGGATCTTCAATATCTAGTTTTTCAAAGCTTTAATTTGTGAAGCTGGCTTTAAATAACATGTTAATCAAGTTAAGTGTTACTTGGTGTCAATTAGGGAGTGAGTTCCGTGTTGAATATTTATAAATATAAAAATATTTATTTTTAGGTTCGTGTGGGTGAATTGAGCTTTCAGGGGGCTCATGGTGGTAGGCAATGGGTGGGTTAGTCAACACAAGTGAAAGTGGAAAAAAAATCACCATTGTGATTACAGTATGTTGATATGTTCCTTGGTGAAAACACTCAGCCGCTGCTGCTTTGTGTATTATGGCTGTGTCAGACCCTGATAGATGTCAAGGACTTTAATTTAGTAATCCTTTCAGAGCCCACAGACACCAAGAAAAGATACTTAGGCTTACCCCTTTTCACTTCTCTCCTTAAGTACTTGTTTATAGGGGAAGGCGCCCGCCCCGTCCTCTGAGATAATGAGCTGATAAGGGGCAAGAATGGGTCCTGGAAATCAAAGCCAGGGCCACTGGGAAAACACCCAAGAGGTCCTTAGCGACTTGGTGCTTTCAAAGGTGCTTTTCACCTCTCTTCAGCCAGGGTTTAATTTTCTTAAAATCATTATTGATTTGGCTCCACAATCAGCCTCTTCTCTGGAGCGGTCCATTTCGCAGCCCTCAGTGGGGCCCCGTTGTGCGGAGCCGCGGGGGTGGCGCTTTGGGCTCCTCCCCAGCCGCGGGGCTGTCTCGGGGCCCACCAGGCCACACACACCACGGGGACATCAATCACCCCACAGGGGGTGGCTGCAGAGGGCTGCCGCCTCTTCCCAATCAGTATCGTTTTAACAAAAGACTCCGGAAAGCTTTGAATTCGCGGGGGGAACAACCTGGATTTTCTTTGCTTCCTTGTCCTTGAAGTATAGATTTCACAGAAGTGAATCTCTTTCAAAGAGGAGAATTACTGCCTGCCTCTAGGGGGGGAGTCAGGGAGCCCTCAGCCCGTTGGTTCCTCTTTATGAAGCAGAATCAAGAAAGACCTGATCCTAATAATCTTGAATGGGATTTATCTTTTTTTTTTTAAAGACGTGTGCGTGGGGAGAAAACTTCAGTTCTTTTCAAAACCTGCCATTTCCTACTTCGGGTTTTCAAGGAACAAAATCTCTTGATGAGAATTATTGTGATCCTTGAACTCTGCCCCCCTTCTGACGGGGTGCACTGGAGACATTTGAGTCCCTATTAACACCTGTCTTTCATACAGGACAGAGATGATAACGAGAATTTATTCAGACAATTCCCATTTCCTCTTTCAAGATAGAATGAATGGATATACAGATAAAAGACGTTCATTTAATCTCTTCACTCTACTTCCAGGTCATGTTCGTATTTTTTTTTTTCAAGAAAGTCAAAACAAGTTTTTAAAAAATTAATTTCTAAACATAATTGTGTATGTTATATTGTTGGGTGTATATTATTTGTAAGAATTCTAAGGTACCTGTTAAATAATTCTTCTCTAATGAAAGCATTCAGGAAAACATAAACTTGAGATGCAAACCTTAATTTCTAGGAACAAAGCCCTTCTTTCTTGCAGGGTGCAGAGGGGATCAGGGGGGTTAACTTCCCGCTGTTCTGGCTGTGCTACTTGGACCCTAGGGTGTGCTGTTGCTTGGTCTCAGTGGTGCCAGGGACCTCTAGGGTCATACTCAATGATGCTGAGATGCACGTTCATGTGATACTAAGGACCACACCTGGGTAGGGAGGGTGACAGCCCTGTTGGCACGTCTACTGTCTCCCTGGCCCTGAGAATGCAGATATTTTAATGCTAAAGTGCTTGCCCCTTTGGGCATTACTCAGAACCGAAGCTGTGTTACATCAAGACAGTATTTTTGTCTCCTATGCAAGGTATGTGCCCACGTTGCAATCTGCCATACAGTAAGAGTGTGGGGCCTTTGACGTAAAAGCAGGAGCACTGAAGGAGCAACACCGAAGCCTGCCTACCTTACTCATTGTTGAATTGCTTTTATTTTTGTCTTTTGATGATGCTTCATAGTCAAATAAAAGATTTATAATTGAGGTGGCTAATGGGTATGCCTGGAATAGTGTATGTGTGTGTATGCCTGAAAGGAAAACGTGTCCTCATGCCTCTAAGATGAGAAAAGGAGAAAAGGAGGTGGAGGAGGCAGAGGGAGTACCTTGCCAGCTGAGGTGCTGTGGCCACTAAGCTGAGCCCAGAGCCTGTTTGAGTCCCAAAGCAGTTTTCTGAGCCAATCCAACCCAAGGGAAGAAAATGTGAGGTAGGTGCCGAAGTCTGGGGAAACAGGAACTCATTTTCATCTGTTAACTAGCCAAACAGCATGCAGTACGAATTCAAACTTGCAACTTCTATATATCCTTGTCTGGATTCATGTAGTTATCAAGGAATTTGAAACTACAGTGTATAAGGTGAGATGAATGTGTTGATTAAAGCTCCAGTCATGTTCATTAGAATGTGAAATAAACTAATACCTGAGACTGTTCTTAGACTTTATCAAGGAGCAATTCGTTGAATAGGGTGCTCATCTCAGAGACTGGGCAATTTTAGGAAGTGCTCAAGGCAAAGAAAGCATTTCTGAAAATGAGAGTGTGGTGTCTCTTTCATTATTTTGTTTTTCGGATTAGATGATGAGATGGGCATAAAGCAAAATTTACTGCCCTTACTAATGCCAGGATAGTGTCAAGTACTTGGGTTATAGGATACACTTCAAGTAAACTTTGTCCCTTCCATCAAGGAGCATATAAGTTGAACATGTAGATTCTAGCACATACTAAATAAACATGTAGATCCTAGAACATTGCTTGAAAGACAGAGGCTCAAAGGTGCCACTTTCCTGTACTGTCTCAATATTTACTATCCTGGGGTTTGTCTATTTTTTTAAGCTTAGCATTTAAAAATCATGAAATTGTGATGATCCTTGATGTGTAAAACAATTACTTTTAATCCCCTAGTGTTACTGAATGATTATTATGTGAATATGGCATTATCACTAATGTCTTAAAGTATTAGTTGTTTAAAATTCCAAATATTACTACTGTGTACCTGGAACATTTGAATTGTTAAGGGGATTTAAAAGCTATTTAAAGTTGTCTCTTCTTTAAGAGAATCTGTTCTACTGTAGGACAGAATTCTGTTGAGCTGTCAGAAGAACTGATGAGACTGTCATGAGTTTTGTGTTTTGACTTCAAAAAAGTAGTCACAATTGATCTGTCCCTTGCCTTTAATCTTTGCTGTCAGTACTTTGTCTTGTCTTGTGCCCCCCATCCATAGATGAACTTGGAATCTATCTGGGATACTAGGTAAGCTTTCACTAATCCACAAATCTTGTAAAGAAAACATCCAGAAGCAAGTCTTGACTCTAAGGAAACATTCAGTGACTTCTGTTTGTAAACAATTTTTATAATGTCCTTTCATTATTTGATATAAGCTGTGACAATATTAGTTGGATTTCTTCTGTTTGTTTAGTACCTGGTATTATGCTGGGGACCCAGTGTAGGGAATATAAGGACATGGTTAATATTTTTCAAATGGCAGAAGAGAAGAATAAATGAATTCTTCTCACTTTGCCAAATACCAAAGTTTTCTGAAAACCACAGACCATGAAAGAAACAAAACGCATTTGGTCTCTCCTGTGCAGCCCAATCTGTCTGCCTGAAGCCACCCAACCCCTTTGATGACCGATTGTGCCTTACTATGTTCCTATAATCCCTTTTTGAAATCAGTTTATGCAACTGAAATGCAGTTGAATCACGTTGAAATTTATTCTGGGTTCTGCAAAGTTTGGGAACTCTTGGATTCAACCATGTCAGAAAAATTGCTGTTAGCTGTTGGAATTCTCAAGGTCATGACCACCTAATGTGCATGATGAAGGTCAGAAGAAAAAGTTGTGGTATGCAGAGCTTTCCAACTGATTTGACTTTCGGATCCTTTTCCTTCTTGGAGTGTCAGCTTGAGATCTGCAATGCACCCTTTAAGAATCTGCCCTAAAAAAGGAAGCCACTTCTCCCATCCAAGTCAGGGAAGTGTTGTGAGCTCTGGGTTGATTTCTACTGTTATTGTCTATTTTGTCCTCAAAGAAAATCGAATCCAATGCCAAGGCTGGTAAATGATGGGAAAGGAGCTCCCTCATATTCGGAAAAGCCAAACAGCCTCCCCGCAGCACCTCCCCATGTGGCTGACCTCAAGACCAAACTGAAGCTGCCAACCAACTGCCTGGGGAGATTCCTACGAAGCAGATGGTGCTGCCTGGAGACAGTTGTCCACAGCTTGGCATCTGGACTTCCGAGTGCATCCAGCTGAACTCTGCTCAGGCAGAATGCTGGGTGATAGACTTCCTGCTGAAATCCATTAGTGCTCCATCACAGCCCATTCTTCTTTTCCATGAAAAGGGATTATTACTTTCTGAAATCACACCAGAGATGTGTAAGGCAAATTTGGCTCTCTGAAAGAATAAATTAGAAGAAGGCAAAGTATAACTAATGATGAAACCACCTATTATGTGAAAACTAATCATCAAGTCTAGCATTTGCTTATCTTTTTAGTGACCAAGACTCTTCTTGACCAGACTTCCGTAAATCATTGTTGTCTTCTTCTTCTTCCTTTTTTATTTTGTTTTGGTTTGGGGGTCTATACTCCGTGATTCTCAGAGCTTACTCCTGGTTCTTCACTCAGGGGTCACTTCTGCCAAGTACAGACAACCAAATGGGATGCTGGGAAACCAAACCCAGATCTATTATGTGCAAGGCAAGTGCCCTACCTGCAGTATTATCTCTCTGGCCTTAAGTCATCTTATTTAGGTGCTGATATTTAAGCACAGAGCCATGTGGGTACGCTCCTTTCTGCCGCCGCGCGAGATCGACCCCGGAGGCAACTGAACCACTTTGGACATGAGCAGCGCCCCCAAAATGCCTCCAAACTGTGTGCTCGGAGCTACTGGCCCAGGCGGCGCCGGCAAGTGATGCAATTACTAAAAGAATTTTCCCTGGACTTCATATAGAAATACAAAACCGCGCGGCTGCTTCCCTGACTTGGATGGGAGAAGTGGCTTCCTTTTTTAGGGTAGATTCTTAAAGGGTGTATTGCAGATCTCAAGCTGACACTCCAAGATATCTAATATCTCTTGATTGTCAGCAACGTGTAAATGTTCCTTTTGAGCAGGGCTTACCGTGGGGGGAAACTCCAAACAATAGTACTGAGTTTTTTGTTGAAGGGTAAAAGATTGTAGTGATAGAATTTTAGGCAGAATTTTCTCTGGACTTTATACAGAAACCCAAAACCGCGCGGCCGCTGTTGCGGCTGTGCAATCTAATGTCATCTAATCATCAGCAATATGAAATGGTTCCTTTGTAACAGGTTGGACTTTGGGGGGACCATAATAGGGTTAAAGTTTGTAGTGACGTATAATTTCTGGCTGTACTTTCCCTGGACTTTATACAGAAATTCAAAGTCGCGAGGCCGCTGCCATGAATGCGCAACTTAATGTCATTTAATCATCACCAATAAGAAATGGTTCCTTTGTAATGGGTTGGACTTTGGGGGGACCATAATAGGGTTAAAGTTTGTAGTGACGTGTAATTTCTGGCTGTACTTTCCCTGGACTTTATACAGAAATTCAAAGCCGCGAGGCCGCTGCCATGGCTGCGCGACCTAATGTCATTTAATCATCACCAATATGAAATGGTTCCTTTTTAACGGGTCGGACTTTGGTGGGAAATCCTAACAAGAATAGCAAGTCTTTTGCTGAAATATTAAAGGCAATCAAAGTGGTAGCCATCTCTATAGACTGAACTAAGCCATATCCCCACGCCGGCTGAGAATAAATATCCTTCTTTCTCGGGAAGAAACGCGGCGTGGTGTTAACCATAGTATGATGTCCATTAAGCTGACACGGACCTGGTGGCGTGGGAATGGGATACAAGGGAATAAATTATTATGTACTTGGAACAGCGGGATGCTGGTGGAATCTCGAGCTGGGGCCGATACCAGCGTATTACTTTTGGTTCCAGAAACTGCTGGCAGACATTCTACTAGACTATCAACTAAGCCAGAGCCCCACGCCGGCTGATGACGGGAAATAACCATCTTTTTCGTTTTTTTTTTCCCTTTGTCAGGCAGCGTGGTGATTACTAAGCAGGTGTGAACTCGGTGGTGCGGGACGAGGGGGGAAAAAAATAGAAAAGTTATGTAACAAACAGCTGGACTTAATATCTCTACATTCTCAGCAATGGAGAGCTGTCAAATGCTTCCTTGACAGTAGGACTGTCTTTTCTTTTTTGGGGGGAAACCCTAGCAACAATAGTGAGTTATGTGTTGAAACATGGAATGTAACCAAGATAAAGTGTAAACGAAGTGAAACTTATCACTTACAAGGGCGGGGACTGGGGGGGCGGGAGGGGGCGGGAGGTATAATGGGGTGGTTGGTGATGGAATATGGGCACTGGTGAAGGGAAGGGTGTTTGAGTATTGTATAACTGACATAATCCTGAGAACTATGTAACCCTCCACATAGTGATTCAATAAAATTTAAATTAAAAAGTCATCTTATTAAAAAAATCATTTATTTATTTATTTATTTTTGGGTAATACCCGGCGAAGCACAGGGGTTACTTCTGTCTCTGCACTCAGGAATTACTCCTGTAGGTGCTCAGGGGACCATATGGGATGCTGGGAATTCAACCCTGGTCAGCCGCGTGCAAGGCAAATGCCCTACCTTCTGTGCTATTGCTCCAGCCCCTTAAGTCATCTTCTTGACTTCTACCGTGGACTTTTGTCTCTCTTTATCTAGTCTAAATTCATGGGAATCTGTGTCAGTTTAGAGATAATCACCCCCAGACCTGACTTCCAATCACTTTTAGTATCTAAAGAAATTATTGCATCTCATCCTTGATATCGAAATCCTCTTGGCCTACTTGGAAGAAGTGCTTAGTACATATGTTTAAGCCTGTAGCAACTTCTATTCCATTGACCCCTCATACTGCTCCTTGGCTATAAATGTCCACTTGCCCTTATTTTCAGAGTTCAGTCTGACCTCTCCTCCCTATCACAATAATTCTAAGTTTTCTTTCCAATTAACAATGTTACTATAATCTTTTTAGTCATCATTTGACATGCCTTTTCTGTTCTCTGCTCAGAATCCTTTGTATTTATTTGTTGTTGCTCTTTTTGGTTTGGGGGCTTACCCAGCAATGTTCAGGGGTTACTTCTCTACACTCAAGAATCACTCCGGACTCTGCTAAGGGGATCAGATGGGAAGCAGAAAATGTGGTAATGTTTACTTAAAACTTCTCTCTTCTGCTTGATTGAAGTAGACCTCTATTTTTTACTGAATGTAGTGGTAATTTTTCTAGTTTTACATAGAGAGGTTAGGCACTGTGTTTTTTTCTGGAGCAACTCTAGTTCATGTTCTCACTTTTAGGCTCAATCTAATTTAGTGTCTGTCCAGTTTGGGACTGGAGATGTAGCTCATTAATATAGCATAGGCTTTTGTATATATGAGGCCTCGGTTTGATTTCTGACTCTCCAAATCTATAAAAATCTTCATTTGGTATTGGAAATACCCAAACTTGGATGTGCACAGAACTGTCTGAACTTCCACCATGCCATGTCGTTTATTACATCTGATACTTCTTATATTCTGTCTCCTCTTGACTTCAGTGGTTTCTCAACCAGTGGGTTTGCCCCAGCCATTCTAAAAGCAAATGTGTATGGTCCAATCTGGCCAAGTCTGACACAATAAGTTTATTTTCGACATAATCCAGTGGTTCCTTTTGTCATGCCTGCACCATCTACCTCTTCCCCTGGCCTTAGGTTGTCCTTGTTGTTCCCAAGGAAAGACATTTTATAAGACTTACTCTGCCTGTTCAGTAGGCAATGTGGAATGTAGGAAGTTGATGTGCATATGGTAATATTTGACCGATACTACATAGACATAGATAGATAGATTCCACTCCTTCACTGTTCTGGGACCAGAAATTCCCAATCTTTCGGGAATGAAACTTGGGGGATGGGACATACATGATGTGTTGCAATGAAACCACATGATGTCCCACTCATGATGTAACACTGCTGTTTTTCTTGCCTCATCCTGCTTTTCCCTGACTTGAGTTTTCCTGGGATTGCATCTTCTATAGCAACAAGAAAGTTTTGCTGTAAACTTTTAGGTTTACAGCAAAAAGTTAGGTTCTGACTTCTGAAGGATCCCATGCTTTAAGTGTCCACTACATCTTCGAACACTACATTTACTGTTTACACTTCCCTGACATTCTGGGTCTGGGACAATGTAAATGGCATTTCTCAGCCTCCGTGGCTGGTTTGTGGATAGTTTCTGCCAAGCGAAGGACTTGAGGAGGAAGAGGAGAAGAGGCTAGAAGAGAATGTCGTTCTTATTTTTCTGCTTTTGACAGTGCGGAGTCCTGCGTTGGCAGTTAACACCTGCAGGGGGTTCCTATCACAGCCTCTACCTTCCATTGTCATTCCCAGATCAGCCAGCCTCTGCTGAACAGAGCCAACAGGGATGCCCAGTGCTGATCTCCAAATTGGCAGCCCCAATTACCTGTTATTAAGACCTCTTTCTTGAGCCCCCTGAAGCCCTGGTGGTGTGGCGGTGGACATGGTGCACTTCCTTCAGTTTGTCATTTCAGAGAGTTTGTGCGAGGAATGAGTAAACACATACACAAGCATCTAATTCTCATTGTTCGTGGGGGATCAGATTCCCTAGAAATGCTAAATTAGTGAATACTGAACTGCTTTTGCCAAATGAGCATGTGTATATGTGTGTGCACACAAATATATGTGTCCCGTCACTGTATCACTGCACTGTCATCCCATTGTTCATTGATTTACTCGAGCGGGCACCAATAACGTCTCCATTCATTCCAGCCCTGAGATTTTAGCAGCCTCTCCTTACTCATCCTTCCCAATGATTGGAAGTTCTTTCAGGATCAGGGGAATGAGACCTGTTATTGTTACTGTTTTGGGCATATCAGATACGCCCCAGGGAGCTTGCCAGGCTCTGCCTTGTGGGTGGGATATTCTCGGTAGGTTGCCGGGCTCTCCGAGAGGCATATAAATATATATATATATATGTATATATATATTTTTTTCCTCTATGATTTTATGGGAAATGGATAGGGAGTGTCTTATGATGTGTCCCATACATGTCCCATGTACATTATAATCTTAAATCATAAGAATTCATCCTGCTAGCTTATATTTTATTTTACAAAAGAGGAAAGTGATATATAGATCTCAGTGACTTGCCTTGATTTGTCATTGTCACTGGACTAAGTATCTATCTATACACAATACCTTCTTGGAGAATTGAGCCATGGAGCCAGAAATTCTCAGTCACCACCCTTCCTCCTGATGACTCCACTCTCTGCTTGCCTCTCCTCCAGGAATCACTGACTTTGAGGTTATAAATACATGTGATGGAGTGGGAAGATTGTAAATATTAGATCTCTCAAACACTGAGGGTCAACATAGTAAGTTTAGAACATAACTCAACGCACAGCAAGAGTTCAATTAATGTGCACTGTTATCCTGTTATTTCCATTTTACAGTTGAGAAAATTTAATTCACATAATTTGTGTGTGGTAGAAACAGAGTTCAGGTCATTTTGGGGTGCTTATCTGATTAGAATTGTGTTTTCAACCATAGGTGCTACATTGTTTCCACGTTTCTTAAGAATTTTTAAGTTATAACCCTTGGTGGCCATTTGATATTTTCTTCATGTTGACATATAATGATCATGCTCTTACTGTCCTGCATAATGAAGGATTTGTGCAGGTTTCTATTTTTTAAGCATAATTCTGCAGTGAACTTTTTATGTTTCATCATTTTGCTTTTTCTTGAAATTCTCAGGAATAATAATTTGACTCAAGCAATCTAAACATCTTTAGGCCTTCTATAGCATACTGTAATTTTGCTTTTCATAAAGGAATTGTTTTAATTCATTTCACAAACACTGATTCATTGTGACAGTTTCACAAAATCATACTAGTTGTTCCTAAATTGTTGCTATTGTAATCAACACAGTATTATTTCTTGAAGTTGCCTTAAAGTGAATGCCTTCATCCTAGAGAAGCATCTTTTCACAAATATTTTTTCTATTTGTATTTGAAGGATCTCTTTTCTATCTTTAATGTTCAAAACCTTTCTATTTGACTTATACATTTATATTTTCCATATACTAAGGATAATATATTTTCTACATATTAAATAAAATATTTCTGTTACAAAATAAATATTAAATATTATTTAATATTTAATAACAATGCCTAGTTAATCATACGTTTTAATGGCATTTTAGTGTCTTAATATAGAAGACACTTCTATATTAACATTTTATTTGGTTATTTTTTTAATGGTAGATGTTATTATGGGACACATAATGTGATTTGGAGACGACCGCTGGACTAGAGCTGTTACTTACTGGATTCCACTGGACGTCAAAAGAATGCGTGGCCGCCCACCTATGAGATGGTCAGACTTCTTCGTCAAGACCCTGAAGGAATGGTTTGAGGCTCTTCGTGTTCCTGGAGTGAGCAGATGCCATTGGGCTACACTAGCATGGGACAGGAATGGATGGAGATGTTACTGACGTCCAGTTGAACAAATCGATGAGCAACAAGATGACAAGTGACAAGTGACAAGATGTGATTATGAACTACAGCTTTTCTATGAATTTATTATTTGTCTCAATGGAAAAGTTTAAGTTGCAGCATAGAACTGGCAAGAATTTAGTAAACTGTAGTTTTAGTGGTGATGTGAGTAAAAACAATTTGGTCATTCTGTTTAAAATATTTATGTGTAAAATGAGTAAACTTTAGAAGATGATTTCTAAGGTTTCTCTCATACTCTAGCCTGCCTTCAATCTCTCTTCCAGCAGACCACCAAAATCCTGCCTTAACACCTCTCCATGAACTGGCCTTTCTTGTGAGTTACTGTTCTTCTTGGAAAGAGAAACATCAGATGAAGGACCAGTTTTTCAGAGCCAGGAGTTACCCCTGAGTATCGCTGTGGTGTGACCCAAACGCAAAAAAAAAAAAAAAATTCTTTGTTGCATGATGAGAGCCATTATAGAAATTTAAGTTGTTTCAAATACAAAAGGGAAAAAGGGTAAACTTGCAGCAAGAGCAGCAGACAGTAATGTGATCATTTATACCAAAGCAAGATTCCTTTCTAAGGTTCAGGATGTTACAGTAAGCCACATGCAAGAAAGACAGAGCTGCAGTTACTCATTAGGGATTCTTCCTCATTCGCTAATGTCAAGGTACTTATATACTATTTGTGTTCCACATAATTTAGTCTACTTTGACTATAGTCTGGTACAAGAAGAAAAACTAACCTCTGAGGTTAAGATTTTTAAAAAGAAGCTTTACCAGATCAGATAAAAGATACAATCATACCAAGATTTATGTATTTGAGTTCTGCCACAAGATTTGCTGTGAAGAGTTCTAGCCTGCAGGTACCATTCACTGGCAAATTATTCCTAAGGAATTATTTATGTTTGGGAAATGCAATTGATCCTGTGTAAAATTTTAAGAGAAACTGGGCTCTGCTTGATGGCTGTTTCTTTGAGATAGACAACACAAAACAATTAAGGTGGTAAAATAGCACACTTGGAAGAAGAAAAGAATTTAAAGATATCTGACTTGTTAGCTGGCATTTTTCTTATTTGTACCAAACATCCAAACCATTGCCTCTATTTACTTTCTGATATATAGAATTGGATTGTCTCTTCTCATCTGATTAATATTTCAGTGGCTGACTTGGTTTCATTCAGCCTTTCGATTACATATAATAAAATGTTTTGAGGACTAAGCCATGTGTACACATACAGAGAACTAATGAGATTTGATATTGAAATCTTTGGTTTATATTATCTCCATAACATGTATTTTCATTTAGCATGGTCAAAATTTTTGCGAGATAGGTGCTACAAGTCATATAGGCAGGGGCTGGAGCAATAGCACAGTGGATAGGGCATTTGCCTTGCACACAGCCAAGCGGGGTTCGATTCCCAGCATCCCATACAGTCCCCTGAGCAGTGCCAGGGGTAAATTACTGAGTGCATGAGCCAGGTGTGACCGGGTGTGACTCAAAAAGCAAAAAAAAAAAAGACAAAAAAAAAGTCATATAGACAAAATGGGCTGGAGCGATAGCACAGCCTTGCACACGGACGACCCGGGTTCGATTCCTCTGTCCCTCTCAGAGAGCCGAGCAAATTACCGAGAGTATCTTGGCTGCATGGCAGAGCCTGGCAAGCTCCCTGTGTCGTATTCTATATGTCAAAAACAGTAACACAAGTCTCACATGGAGATGTTATTGGTGCCTGCTCGAGCAAATCAATGAGCAATGGGATGACAGTGATACAGTGATACAGTGATAGACAAAATATAGAAGAGACATGTAAAGTCGTTTCCAGTATGATTCTTAGTATTAACATGCCTTCTGTAATTTTACTCTCCATTGTCTTTAGGAGGATTATCTATCTTCTGTTTTATGGAGATGTTTGTCATGACTCGCACATGTCAATAGAAGTGTTTGAATTAAAAAAAAAAGAAATTTAATTTCATCTTTCTATCTCTCTTGTGTGTATGTTAGTATGTCTCTCTTGTGTATATGTTAGTAACACTTTTCTACTAGAAATTATGTTCTTAAGCAATATGAAATATATCTTATTTTATAAAAATGAACCATGCTTAACAATTATAAATTATGGAAAGTAATAATTAGCCCCAAAAGACTGTCAAGGTGATAAAATAAGAATATAAATTAAACATCTTTATCTTGATATCCTTAAATGCTCATACTGAAGGGGGAAAATGTAGTAATAAATGTGGAAAACTGATGAGATTTAAATGAGGGAGGTGTCCATGGTATAGATTTTATCTTTCCTCTTTGTCAGACAAGTCTCACAATGGAGACGTTACTGGTGCCCGCTCGAGTAAATTGATGAGCAATGAGATGACAGTGACAGACAGTGATATTCTACTAATTTTTTTTTTTTTTGCTTTTTGGGTCACACCCGGTGATGCACAGGGGTTACTCCTGGCTCTGCACTCAGGAATTACCCCTGGCGCTGCTCAGGAGACCATATGGGATGCTGGGAATCGAACCCAGGTCGGCCACGTGCAAGGCAAACGCCCTACCGGCTGTGCTGTCGCTCCAGCTCCAGATATTCTACTAATTTTTAAAAACTGTTTTCCTTAATAAATGACAAACTGTGATAGTAGAAAGAGCTAAGAACTCAAGAGAATTTTTTTCCTTCGAGTTTGAGGGATTTAAAATGTTTGAAGAGTATTAAGAAACAAATATTTATCTTCCTCATAATTCTTGGTTCTCCTATGTTAAATATATACAAAACAAAACTTTTTAGAAAAACATGTTTCAAAATTTATTACATATCTATAAATTGTTTTAAATAACCATTGTAGTATGTATTGAAATTAATTTTGTCATAGTATTGGCCATAGGATCCCCTCAGCCTGCTCGATTGATTCCTGAGTGCTTTGGCAGGAGGAAGTCTTGAGAACTGCTGGGTATGCTCCTTTCCCCAAAATTAATCCCCCCAAAATGTGGTTTATGATCATGAATAATTAAATTGATTTCTAATGAATCAGAGACTCTAAGATAAAGTTAGAGATCACAGAATGGAAGGAATATGAAGTCCCTTTTGTACCAGATAATCAAATTTTGGTTATGACTAATCTGTATACTTTGAGAGTCTAATTTTATTCCTTTCAATTTCAATATTTTTACAGTCAACTAATACCTATGTGATGCATTGTGTTATAATATTTTAAATAATGTAATAATGAGTCAAATACCGAGTATAATCACAAAATGGAATAGATATTAAATAAAAACAGTGTATATATTATATTATTAAAGCTAGGGAAAAATTAACAAAAATGTATGAACAGTCTCTGCTATAACAAAATGAAGCCACATAATATAACCTGGCTTTATGATCCAAAAGTTTCACCGAAACCAAACTTTTATAAAATTATTTTACTAAAACATTTTGATTTTATTTTAACATAGATTATATGGTTAAAATATTGCTAAAATTTATGTTTGATGTGCAAAGTTAAAATCAAATTCTAGAATATACTTGTAAGTCATTAAAGAATAACTCCCTTATCAAAATCTTAATACTGATCATGAAGGTAAGTAATCTAATTTTAGGGGACTGGGTTGTGACTCAACCATAGAACGTGCATTTCTCTCCTATTTGAAGTCTCGGATTTGAATCTTGGAATTGTGGGGAAAATTTTTTTCTCAAATCCCATAGCTTGTCTGAACTATCATAAAACATACTTGTTAATATGTGAAGGGTTTCTTGATGTCTTCTAAGAACTTGATTTTACTTCTGTCTTCATACATAAGATTTTTTGCTTAAAGGGAGCTACAGTTTCTCGGACTGGAGTGATAGCACAGCGGGTAGGGTGTTTGTCTTGCACGCAGCCAACCTGGGTTTGATTCCTCCATCCCTCTTGGAGAGCCCGGCAAGCTATGGAGAGAGTATCCTGCCCGCATGACAGAGTCTGGCAAGCTACCCGTGGCATATTCCATATGCCAAAAACAGTAACAACAGGTCTCACAGTGGAGATGTTACTGGTGCCCGCTCAAGCAAATCGGTGAACAACGGAAAGACAGTGCTACAGGCCAATAAATATGAATGGAATGACTAAGAATGAATAATAGTAAAGTTTAGCTAGATATTTGGAAGATACATGACTTTTTTGTTATTATTTATTTTTTTGCCTTCACCCAATAGTGCTAAGGGACTATTTTTGAATCTGTGCTCAGGAGTGATGCTGGCAGTGCTCAGGAGAATAGGAGTGACTCCTGGCAGTGCTCAGGTGAACATACATATATGGTGCTGAAGAGTCAGGCTAGATTCATAGCCAACCCAGAGATTCATAGCCAACCCAGCCACATGCAAGTGAACTTACAATCATGAGGGGGCTATTCTGAGAAGATCAGAGTAGAAAGATGAGAAAATGTTGGATTCTTAATGACCTATCTGATTTTCTAGCTTCAAACCAAACTAGGTTATAAATGTTAACAATAAGTTTGTATTTGCTTTTATTTTTTTGTCATTTTATTTTTATAAGGTTGTTCACAATAATTTATTACATTCAATATTCCAACACCAATCCCACCACAATTATGCCTTACCCACCACCATTTATTTTGAATTTTCCCAAGCACCACTTAAGGCTGCCCCAATAGCAGGCCCTAAATAATTTATTTTGTATTGTTTGTTATGAACAAGTCTCTAACAATGATCGTAAAAGATTTCCTTAGAGGAAAGTGCGTGAAGATTGTTGTATCTCACCCTAGAGCCATTGAGTCCTTGTATAAGATATAGCTAACATGCTGTTATAGGTTGAAACTTGTGTGCTAATATTTTTTAAAAATTGATATGACTTGCATTCTATCTTACATCCTATCCAATGTGTGCTATTCCTGGTGTATCTTTGGTATAGAACATGAGATATTGCTCTGGGAATTCTAAAATTTTAAATAAGGTGAAAAAGCTGGAGTTATTTTCTTTTTAGGTGGATGTTGACTTTGGGGTCTGAGGCATCTCTGCAGCTTGTTGATCTCTTCTGAGATTTATTTGAGGCTCTTGATCATGGCCGATAATGAGATTATATGGTGCCATGCTCCTGGAAGAACAGGGCTAAGGCGGAGGGTTGCCCATCCCCAACACCATAAGAACCTGGAGATATTGGTCACAGAACCCACTTACTTTGGTTTTTCAACAGATTCACTCATGGATGAGACTCATCCGAGCCTGTGAAGATGGGCCATGAACTTGGTGATGTTTGGGTTCTGGAGGTTTTTGGCAGCTGCCGGGGTCCTGTCAAGGCAGGTGGTGGAACTTTGCTTTTAATCCAGGCCTCGGTTGTTTTATTTAGAGCCCAAAACATCCTCCTGAACTCTGTTGTTTTTGTCAATTGTGCACATTTAGTGAGAAAGATGATCATTTGATGCAATTCTTAAAAAATAAAATTCTAGTTGAGTCGGAAGACAGGAAAGAGGGTCCCTCTGAACATGAAATTCAAGAAGTCATAATACTCCGATGTGATCTGAGTAGGAGTTGCTGTCCCCAGCCTGCTACTCCATCCTGAGGTACCAGCCCAAATGCTAAGTCTGGACTCTTCGGGAGACTATTCAGCAGGAGCAAAACATATGCTTAGTAAGACTGAATGGAGACAACCTAAACCAGTGGCGCCTTATTTTCTTAACAATACCCTAGCAATGGACTCCAGTCTGCACAGAAAGCTTTAGCCAAGTCCACTTAGAAAAACTCTGGAAAATAGACTTTACAGAATGGAGCCCCGTGCACTTTTCAGCCACACTCCTCCGCTCTGGGCACGGAACTTCCAACCTTTTCTTTGTGGTGCATTCCATTCTAGTGGCCCCTACGTTCCAACTGGTGAGGGGGTGTAACTCCTTTACTTTAGTTTAAGGGGTTCCCTCTTCTATTTCTTCTTTATTGTTTTGGATCACTCTCTTGTCTCTAAGCATTCTTTTCTGTAAAGACCAGAACCCGAACCAGGTGGAAGCTGGAGCTGACTTCCTTTACCAGAGGAATTCTCCCCATGCGTCCCACCAGCAGAATTTGCTTGGCTTTTAATTCTATAAATGTGATATATTTTCACTAGGTTATTTGATGATAAAATGGCTTGAACAAATCTGTCATAAATAGGAAAACTCAAATGACAAATTGGCAAAAACAGAATAACACAAAAAGACTATATGAACTATAATCCACAGATTTTGAAAAAACTAATACTCTGCAAAATGGTGGCCAATTTCCTTGGTAAAATTATTTCATTACTTTGCCAATTAGCATTTACTGGACATTAAGTTGGACTTTGAATTAACATGTACTTGAGGCATTGTGCATACACCAAGTTTTACCAGGCAGTTTCTGCCTCAGGGTGGCTAGAGTGAAGCGCAGGTGAAGTGAGCTACATGTAATTTATTTCTGTGCAACCCATCACCCTGAATTTAGCATTTTAAAAGTTATCACTGTTTCTGTAGGTCAGGAATCCAGATATGATTTAACTCTGTCTGTCCTTCCAGACCTTTGTAATGCTAAAATCAAGGTGTCAGCCAAATGTAGTCTTCCCTGCAGGCTTAACTGGAGAAGGATGTTCTGTTCTAAGATGATTCAAATAGTTTTTGGCAGAATTCAGTTCCTCAAGGGCTTTTGTATTGAGAGCTTCACTTCCATGCCAGTGGTTAACTTCAGATTACCTTTAGTTCCTTGCTGTGTGGGATTCTTCAACATGGTTTCTTCATCAGAGTATGCTGTCACTATTCCTGATAGTCACTGGCCCACCTGCTGTGATCTGAGGGTCCCCTGGTGCACTAGAGGCCAATCACGGTCCCCCTGGCTGGCTGCTGGCAAGGATGAATGAAGGAACGGGGGACCGCCAAGCTGGTTGGTAATCAATGGCCCTTTATTCAAGTCTTTCAGTGTTAGTTATAGAGAGATCAGGAAGTGTTGGGGGTAGCAATTACACATAGCTGTGATTGAACATTATCATAAACAATGAACAGTATAAAGCCCTTCCTTCCAGGGAAGTTTATCTAGGAGATTTACTCAGGGACAAAACCTCATCTAAGTGCTCAATACTCTAGATTCCCGCTAACAGATTCGCCCAAGGGCAGAATTCTATCTAAGAGTGTATGGCTTTCTCCTTTCCTTAACTAGAAATCCATTTAAGCAGTCATCATAAATTTACTTCTAAATAATATTTCTAGTCATAGTGTATGGATAGAAAAGTTTAACCAGATGGGACTGGAGCGACAGTATAGCAGGTAGGGTGTTTGCCTTGCACGCAGCCGACGTGGGTTCGATTCCTCCATCCCTCTTGGAGAGCCTGGCAAGCTACTGAGAGAATCCCACCCTCACAGCAGAGTCTACCAAGCTACCTGTGGTGTATTCAATATGCCAAAAACAGTGACAAGTTTCACAATGGAGATGTTACTGGTGCCTGCTCAAGCAAATTGATGAACAACAGGATGACAGTGCTACAGTGCATATTGTATGAACACAGGAAAAGATATATTAAGTTTAAAGGCTGTCTCTTCCTGGGGACGTCTCTCTATATATCCCAGACGACAGTCCTCAGGCCAGGCTAGTCTTTCCTAACCCTAGCAGTATCCTTATTCCGTTACTTCTTTTTGGTTCATGACAGAGTTTGTCCATGACTGTGCTCTTAACTTATTATACTTCTGTGGCACTTAGTCTGTCCCTTTTCTATGCCAGGGTAGCTTACACTTGCCCTGGGCCCATCCTTGTTTCTCACCGGACCCCTCATTTTGGGGTGCTAGGGACTAAGGGTAACTGAAGCTTAAGTCAAGTAAGTATGTTGGATTGCCAGGAGTGAATATTACTGAGTCAATTAACTCCCATTTTACACAACCATAACTTTAACTGCCTTCCTGTGTCTATACAAAAAGGACATCCACTAAAATAAACTATGCAAAGGACATAAAAGAAAGAGAAAAGCAATAATTCACTTATTTCACAATACAATATTTCACAATACACTTATTTCACAATTATAATATTTTACAATATTTCACTGGATATACAAAATCCGGAGCCCTCAGAAGAATTTTACTTTATAAATTACAGGGTCTGATTTGAGGGTATAAGTGATTAGCAGATAGGAAGAGAAGCACAAAGGAGAGGTTAAAGATAAACACAGAGGATTGGGAGTGCCTGATGGAATTGGGTGTGCCTTGGGAGCACTTTGGTGGGAGTAACTTAATAAATCTAAGCTCTCTGCAGAGGAAAATAGAACGATCTAAAGTTAAACTTAAAATGCTAAGAACTATAATCCGAGAGTATACAAGCAATCAAGAGAATCTTCACTTAGTGTTAGGTGGGGTGGGTGAGGTTATGAGAACTCGAGATAGGACTGAAAAGTTGTTGAGCAAGTTAACAGACTAGCCTGGCAATGAGACTCTAAACCAGGCGTCACCAGTCCTAATTTATGGTAGGAAGGAATGTCATTGGTGTTTTATGATACCCTATAATTCTCTCCCTTTGTTAAACTGAGGGGGTAGTTGTACAGGCCAGTTTGAGGTGATGACTGAGCAAATTCTGGCTCAGTATTGATCATTTTAATACTTTAACATGTCAAAATCATGTTATAAGCTTATCATTTTATAATAATCATAGTTTATAGTTACTGTGAAAACCAACAAAAATGGCCAGATATCTCGAGGTCCGCAGAAGCAAGGTATTTTTCCCCATTTGGAGGAGAGTAGGATGGAGTCTGGAAGGTAGGACATCTGAAACCGAGAAGAGAGGGTGACAGACAGTGGCAGCGTTTCCATTTTGGACTCCACTTCCTTCACTGGGTATGTCTGCACTTCCTCATTTTCTTAAACATTTCACTTCAGCCTCAACTAGGAGTTTGTCTTCTCTACCTTCTTTTTTTTTCTTTTGCTTTTTGGGTCACACCCAGAGATGCTCAGGGGTCACTCCTGGCTCTGCACTCAGAAATTATCCCTGGCCGTGCTCAGGGGACCATATGGGATGCTGGGAATCGAACCCGGGTCGGCCGCGTGCAAGGCAAACGCCCTACTCTCTGTGCTATCACTCCAGCCCCCTCCTCTACCTTCTTAAATAAATCTTGTTTTGAAAATTTCCTGCTATCCATAAAATCTCACATGGGGAGTAAAAAACATCAGGGATGTGTGTGTGTGGGGGGGGGGTCTTTGTTTGCTCCTATCTTAGCCCTTGATTTGTATTTTATTAGCGGTATAGAAGTCACAACTTTTTATAACTGAATCAAGAAATGACAGTTCATCAACTTTTGCTGTATCTTATATGGTAGAAACAAGGCTCTGTCGCAGTCTGCATTCAAGGAGAATAGATGCTACTAGGTCATTCATATTAGGAAATAGGAATCATTTGGGTTGCTGTATTTATTGACTATGCGTAGATATTTCCTCTTTATGGAAATGTGCAGTTTATTCAAATAAACAAGGCGAAATGGGAGCATATAGGAGGAGCTACCAATTCTCTCTGGAGGCACAGAGAAGATAGTATATAAGGAACCAGAGGTAAGAGCCAACCTACATTATTTACATTACACTGATGGCACACACACATATGTCCAGTTGGAAAAAAAAAAGTTGGAAACTTGTTCCTGGTTAGAAGATCTTTATAATTCAGAGCTTGATAATTACTTATAAGAGATTTTTATGGAACTTACAAGGAAAAATAAGGATGTTTAGATGTTGAAGACAAACCAAGGAGTGATTATAGTATTGAGAATGGGGAAATTATTCCAAAAGTTGTCTTTGAGTTATGGGAGTGCTAGAAGAAGGATATATCTAGGAGAGAACTGGCTGTCGTGATAACTTTTAGTAACCTTACCCTTGGGAGTTAACTGATGAGTTGAATTTTAAGATAACTCCTTTCGCTCTGAAAACCTGAGCTAATGTTAGTCCTAGTAATGAAGTCATGAAATCAGCAAGTTGATTTTATTTTTTTCAGGGAAGAAGGAAGTGGTTGTTGTTTGAGGTGCCGCTAGAGGTCCTGTCCATTTGCTATTCAGAAGAGTTTATCTTTTGGCTGAATTAATTGGACTAAAATTCTTTTTTTAGGGAAAATGGGTAGAGAATGTTTTCCAAACCTTGCCAATATTCGATATTTTAGACAACTGTAAAATATATTGCCATCATCGTTCCAGTACTAGGAATTAGTTACTCATATTCCCTAGGCCTGAATTTCTGCCTAAATAAATAGCCATCAGATAACATTATGGGTCAATTTATCATAGGGCATTATAGATAATCAATTTACAAAGCATTTGGGAAAATTTTTCTGTAGCTGTTTTATTGGCTACTATTAGTGTCACATGTCAACCGTCTATTATTTTGGATTTGCAACGGCAGCTACTCTTTTACAAGAAATCTAATCAATTTTGTGCACAGAGACTTATTATCTAGGCGAAATTCACACAATGAGGAAAGCTTCTTTTGTTCCAAAGAGACTGTACCATGGCTTTAGGTTCCATTAGTGTAGCAATATACAGTCACAATTGTACATAAGTAGAAGGAGCAGTTCTGATCGATATAGTGTTATGGTTTAATTTAAGAGTATGTTAGAAAATGAGAAAAACAAAGTTTTGGAAAACAGCATTTTGTCCTTACAGTTTGTAATGCTATACATGGAAACCATCATCTCAGCTTTTATGAAAGGCAAAAGCTGTCAGCCAAGCCACACAAACTCCCAAGACTCCAGAGCAGAACCAATGCCAGGGCTAAAGTTGAGATCAAATTTATCTGTCTTGTTCCCAGGCTGGTAACAGAGCCTGTGTGTTTATTGGAACTATGCCTCAGCCAAGTCAGGATTCTGTGGAACATGTACATATCATGGGCAAGTCTTGAAAGGAGCTTAACGAAATGAAATAAAAGGAAATTAATAGGATGACATTTAATTTGTAGTTCGCATCTTGCTTTTAATTAGGGGGATTGGCTCGTAAGTCACAAAAGGGACCCCCAAACCTAGACATGAGCTCAAAAGGCCTAAACCATGATCTTGGCTATTGACGAAGACAAAGGGTTTCTTGCTATTTCCCTCATGAGGAGCCTACACTGCATTTGAAGGCGGGTCGGTATAGTGTGAGGTGAAAAGGCAGAGACGAAGGAAGGGTACAGGGAACTGCAGTGCAGCAGAGGACCCTGTGAGCACTGGGAGAGCAGAAAACGACAGCAGGAGTGATGGAAAATGGCTTGGGTGATCATGAACGGGTGGTGCTGTGTGGTTTCTTGCTTTGATGAATGTTCTGCAGAAAACAATGCATTTTAGTCACCTTTGTGCATGGTTTTCATTTGACCACCCTGGCTATTGTCTCTGGGGAGGGAAGGCTAAAACTCAGCATTATATAGGGAGACAATGACATAGCTCAAAGCGCTAAAACCCTCTGGACTTAGTTACTAAAATACTAAAATACAAAAATCCAAAACCTCATGGCCGGTATTGTAGCCACACAACCTCATATCTCTTCATTCTCAGCAATGGAAAACAAATTATCAAATGCTTCCTTTCCAGCAGGTCTGACTTGGGGCGGGGGGAACTCCAAACAATAATAGTGAGTTTTTTTGTTGAAATATTGAATGTAATCAAAGTAAAGAGAAAGTAAAGTGAAATTTATCAGCTACATAGGCGGGGTGGGGGGGCTGAGGAGGTGGGGGTATGGGGGAGAGGTTTACTGTGGTTCTTGGTGGTGGAATATGTGCACTGGTGAAGGGATGGGTGTTTGAGCATTGTGTAACTGAGACTTAAGCCTGAAAGCTTTGTAACTTTCCACATGGTGATTCAATAAAAAATAAAAAAATTAAAAATAGCGCTAAAACCCATGCCTGGAATGTTAGAGACCCTGAGTTTGCCTTGTAGCTGCTCATGGCTCTTTAGAGCATGTAGAGTGTGACCCTGGAGGTCTCCAAGCCTCCAGACATCACTGAGAGTGGCCCCTCAGCGCTACTGGATGTATATCCTGTTAAAAATGTAAGTATAATTCACCATTTTCTAAAACTTTTTCTTGAGATCATTTAATAAAAGTAAGTATGCTCAATTCCAGATTTTTTATAAGTTCTGTTAAAAGAAAAAAATTTACTGATGAAGAGATCTTGCTGTTTTTACTTTCTTCAAAAATCCCCAGATCTGCAGAATTTGAACCTGTGGAGGCTGTAGAAACAAATGTGTCCTGTGCGTTTGTTGACTGTGGTCTGTTGTGAGACCACCACCCAGGTGGCTGGGAGCAGTTGGGAAGTATAAATAGTTGTGAATGTTGGCAATACTCCTGCGGATTTCAGTTCCTACCTTCCCCCCATATGATGTTAAGAGCATAGCTGGCCGGGATGGTGGTACAACAGATAGGGCCCTTGCCTTGTATGTGGCCAACCCCAGTTCAATCCCCAGCATTGCTCATGGTCCCCTGAGCTCCTCAAGAGTGATTCCTGAGCACAGTCAGGGGTGACCCAAAGCCTCATCCTTCCTCCCCCAAAGCAGCATAGCTACTCAAAGGGGTCAATTGTATGAAAGAAAAAGAAAAAGCACAATTTATATTAAAAAATGATTGATTTGATACAAGGTAAGAGGTTCTCATGAAAACTAGTTTCTAGAAATCAATATGGAGTTTTAATGGTAGATTAAAATGAAATCTCTAGTCCATTAATAAATATTTCAAATTGAGAGGAAGAACAGAAAAGTGTTAGAGTTCCTAAAAGAGTGCTTTATTATTATTTTTTTTCTGGGGATCCACCCAAGCAGTGCTTAAGGGTCCCAGGG
Organism: Sorex araneus; assembly: GCF_027595985.1. NCBI lineage: Eukaryota > Metazoa > Chordata > Mammalia > Eulipotyphla > Soricidae > Sorex > Sorex araneus. Next base: position 270,236,112 of record NC_073302.1, on the reverse strand, counting down.
TTGATTTCCAATTGATAGTCCCATTGGCTGGATGGTTCAGTGCTGGAGCCTGGTGCTGTGATCTTATATGGGTCCATCCGTTTGAGGGGGATAATAGGATTATACCTAGTAGAGGTGGGGAACTGTGTGTTGCCAGGGATCCACCTCCAAGACTTGTGCATTCCAGGCATGCTCGTAGCATTTGAGCTGTCTTCTGGTCCTGCTTTAATTTTTTACTGATACTTTTTTTTCCCCCAGAATTCAGTAAAGCTTTATATAAGGAATGAAAGGGAAGGGCAAGGCAGGGATCTTGGGGCATGGTGTATCCTAAAGTAGGATGCCCAGGCAAGATGAGAGACTTCCTCTCTCCATTCTTTTCACTTGGGGCATGGGTAAGCTCTCTGCATCAGGTAGAAGACATGCAGGATAGCAAGTTCTTATGGTAGGTATCCCCAGTGACACAAGGAACCACCAGGGCTCTCTCCAGCTGTGCCTGGGAGGCCACCCCAAGCTGAGAATTAGACCTGGACACTGTGTATCAATCATGTGCTCTAAAGCAGGATAACGTTGGTTTGCCCTTCCTTTCTGTCCGCTGGAAGCTTGTGTTTGTTGACTGCCCCCCAATTACCTGTTAATTACCTTTGTCTCCTGATCAGACTCTGCTGACTTGTAAATATTGTCTTTCTCTTCTCCTTTCTGTCCTTTGCATGGTATTTAGCTATTTCAGAGCAATTGCTTTTTATATGAATGCAGGAAGACAGTTAAAAAGACAAGCCTGTGGCTTAGAAGTTGATTGACTCCAGATAATATTACCTCCTGGACATCTGCTCGCTCAACTTAAGCCCCAGTTGCCCTTACTTCTTAGATCCCCCAAAGCAGGGTCCCTATGAGGGACTGGATGGACCCAGGGCAAGCGTTGAGCTAACCTGGCATCGAAATGGGCCTGGCCAAAGAGCCATAGTGCTTAACTATAAGTCAAGAGCTTGGTCATGGACAAATTCTGTCAGGATCCAAAAAGTAATAATTAGATTTGGACCCTGCTGGGGTTAGGAATGATTAATCCGGCCTGAGCACTGTAGTCTGAGTATATAGTGAGATGTCCCCAGGAGAGTCACCTTACAAGCCTAAAAGTGTCTATTACTGTGTCCATACAGAATAGTAAATATTAGGAAGGAGAATTAAAGATGTTAATCAAGTTGCACAAAGTTCCACGGAACTTTGTGATCTTGGGCTCTGGGCTCAATGGGATCCGGGATCAGAGATCCTCTGTCTGCTTCCCCCAGTCTCTGGTGACCTGGGGGTCACACCCATAAGCCACCTCCTACAGGTGCCAGATAATCTTTTTATTGGCCACCCTCCAGAACTGCTTCTCCCGGAAGGGAGCATAAAATGAGGCCCTTACAATCATGCCACTGGACTCCATACCAGGCTGTTTTCACTCGGGGCGCCCGAGAGGGGGGCGGGTGAGAGCCCTCCTTGCCCCAAGGGACCCAGACCCAGCAGCAGACCTCGACTACCCAACTGCCACCACGCCCTAGGCCACTTTCCACATGCTCAGGCCGAGCCTCATCTATGAGTGAACATATTCCTGGACCGTGTGCGACACATCATCATAGAGGGAAATAAATATATATGCCTCTTGGAGAGCCCGGCAAGCTATCGAGAGTATCCCACCTGCACAGCAGAGCCTGGCAAGCTCCCCGTGGAGTATTCGATATGCCAAAAAAAGTAACAATAACAGGTCTCATTCCCCTGATCCTGAAAGAAGCCTCCAACCCTTGGGAAAGACAAGTAAGGAGAGGCTGCTAAAATCTCAGGGCTGGGACAAATGGAAACATTACTGGCATCCACACAAGTGAATGGATGAACAATAAGATGACAGTGATACAGTGAATCAAGTTGCAGGTCTAAGGAGAGGAGAAACACACCTGTTTTGCCCATTGGCTGCAGGTGGTCAGGAAGACTGGAAAAACATTTTGATTGCTCTTCCTGTGGGGAGGCGTGGTTGGGGAGGTGTTAAGACAGAAGAAAAAGAGTGGCTGCAGAGAGAAAAGGGGAGAAAAGAGGAGACTCAGAGAGAGACAGAGAGAGGGACGAATAGATTAAGTGAGACAGAGAGATCGAGGAAGATTGAGGAAGAGACAGAGACAGAGATGGAGAGAAGAAGAGACACAGAGTTAGAGGAGAAGGTTGCGAGTTAGAGAGAAGGCTGAGAGCTGAGAGTAAGAGTGGCTGGGGAGATTGGAGAGGAGTCACTTAGAGCATTGTAGAGCGAGTTAGAGAGAGGGTTGGAGAGAGCTGGGGGAGATGAAAGGTTGAATAAACGCCAACTAATCAGCAACCAGCTTGGCCCTTGTTCTTCCTTCATCCGTGCAAGGCAACAGTCGTCCCGGGTGGGGAAGTGGTTCGAGAGCACCTAACACTGGCGGCGAGAGAGATCCACTGGAGAACCTGCGAACATCCTTTCACGTGTAATCCCCACCTCACTTGACCCGCTCTGGCCCAGGCAGGCCATCGGGCAAAAAAGGGGATTGTCACACTCTAACCCTTGAGCTGTTTCTCTGGCTCGTTTAATTATTTCACTCTTTCCCCACACTTTATTTAAACACCATGGTTTATAAAGATGATTCGTTACAGATATTCAATGTGCCAACGCCAATCCCACCACTACTGTCACCTTCCCTCCACCACTGTCTTTATTTTCCCAAATACCCCTCAGGTCTGCCCCTACAGCAGGTCCACAGTAATTTATTTTGTAATGCTTATTACCATTAAATGACTGATAGAATGATCAAAAAATTATTTCTGTAGAAGAAAATTTGTAAATATTGTTGTATCTCACCGTGGGGACATAAAGTACTTGTCTGAGGACTTGCTGGTTGTTGCAAGATAAGCGCTCTGTTTTAATGCTTTTGTTAGTTGGGATTGGATTTCTGGCTTATTTTAATTTTAATAATTGCAGCAGGTAAGGTGTTCACCCTGCATGCGGCCCACCTGGGTTCGATTCCTCTGGCCCTCTCGGAGAGCCGGCAAGCTACAAGCCACATGGCAGAACCTGGCAAGGGCAAGCTACCCGTGGCATATTCTATATGCCAAAGACAGTAACAAGAAGTCTCACGATGGAGACGTTACTGGTGCCCGCTCGAGCAAATCGATGAACAATGGGATGACAATGACAGTGACAGTATAGGAAATGTAGTCTCATTGTAGAATATTTGGAAAATCCAAAGCCCTGAAAAGATGACTATTTAATGACATTTAATCATCAGTCCCTGTCGCGCGCCGCTTCGTCCAGCGAAGAAACACGCAACTCGGAGATTCTTTTGGCTGCGATTTATTCAGGAACTTTCTCATGCGTTAGAGAAAAAATCAGGAACAGGGACGTGGAGTAAAGCGGAAAAAGGGACGCATGAGGGAGAACCGACCAGCCAGGTGACTTCCCCCCTTATATACTTCTCCCTGCCTGTTTGCCCTCAAGTGTCTGCAGCTGATAAACCAGCCATAACTTGTGAGCGTGACAAGACATCCTGATTCCCCATCAGGTGTTGTTCACGAAGCACGGTGCAACCAACAAGAAACAGGTGTTCACGAAGCAGGTTCCATGGAGGCTCTCCACAGTTCCCCCTTTTTGTTTTAGAACAGCAAGTCTGTGTAGCGACCTCGGCCCCCTTGGCCTTACCCGTCATTGGGAGCCCTCTCGCTTGTAGGTCCCTGTCTTAGGTTGGTCCAAGGGTCAGGTGGGTATAATGCACCCTTTCAAACTCCTCAACTACAGGAGGTCCCCTGCAGTTAAGGGTTCTCAGCTGCACAATACCTTTGCTACATCCAGCTAGACTTGATTGTTCTCAGCGAGATTATTGATTCAAAGTTGCAAGCCAAAGCTTGGGGGATTGCTGTGCCTCCAGGGCCGGGATACCTGCAAATATCACGCCCTTGTAAATAGTTGTACTTGCTGCATATTATATAGACACCAGGCAAAAACCAAAGCAGTGAGAAGCAATAAGGATAGTACTACTCCCACCTCCACCCACTCTTTGATAAAATAGAGGGGACTTCTACTCAGGTCTATATTAAGGTGGGAACGGAAGGGATTAGAGCAGGCCAAGTTGTAGCAATGGCCCAAAAAGCTGCTTCTTCAGCTCGTATCATCACAGGAACCAGGCTGAGCAGGAGCACCAGTTTCCACCTCTTGGTCTACTGGAGGTGCGGTCTTTCGTGTCAGGCGTTCAGGAATCCACACTGGTTCTGCCCTGTCCTGTGGAAAAACACAAACAGAACCCCTGGCCCAGGTTAACACGGGGTCCGGGCCGTGCCATTCACCAGAAAGGATATCTTTCCATTTAACATATCCTTGGCACACAGGAATCTTTGAAGAATGCCTGTCTGCAGAGGAGGTGCCCTTATCATCAATGATCAAAAAATTTAGAGTAAAAAGTGCAATAGAGATTCTTTCTCGAGGGGGCCGTCCCAGGCCAACTCCCCCTTTTTGTTTTATTAGGCATGCTTTAAGGGTGGAATGAGCACGCTCAACGATGCCCTGTCCTTGTGGGTTATATGGGAGGCCATGAGATAAAGAGACTCCCATCTGGGCACAAAATGCGGTGAATTTAGCAGAGGTGTATGCCGGACCATTATCTGTTTTCAGTTGGGCTGGAATGCCCCAGGCTGCCCATGCTTCAAGGCAATGAGAGATAACATTTGCGGACCGCTCCCCAGAAAGGGGAGTGGCATGAATGATACCGGAGCACGTGTCCACAGATACATGGAGATATTTGAGCCTGCCAAATTCCGAGAAATGTGTAACATCCATTTGCCAAATGCGTAAAGGCACAAGACCACGAGGGTTTATGCCCATGGAGGGGGCAGGAAATAGGCTGCTTCCTGCCGTCCCTGGCTGCAGAGATTATACTGATTGGAGCTCTGAAACTCCACACTGGGAAAAGGGGCTGCAACTGAGAACATTCCCTGATTTGGCGAGGCCCGAGGCTGTCCCCCTTGCAGGTTTCCCGAATTGGGGTTACCCACTGCATCAAAATTAAAGCGACAATCTCTGGCCCAATGATTTCCCCTCTTACACCGGGGACAGGGCCCGGGAGGTGCAAGTCTGGCTCTGCAGTCTCTGGCCCAGTGGTTTCCCTTCTTACACCTGGGACAGGGCCCAGGACGTGCTCTCATAGCACTGCTTGGGGGTGCTTTGCAATCTCTACGAAAGTGGCCTGGTTTTCCACAACTAAAACATCTTTTCTGAGCTTGTCTCTGTAAGGCATACGAGACATAGGCCTGTTTGAAACGACTGAGAGAATCCATCCTTAACCTGCGATAAGATGGATGCTGCTTCTTCTCTGCCTGGACTGGGCGATTGAGAGCATGTCCCAAGCGGTCTGGAGGCCGTTTGGCTGAGTCACTCTTGGACTCAGAATCTGAGTAAGTGGCAACAGACTCATAACCTGCATCACTTCCATCTAATGCACTGGAAGAGCTATATTCACCAGCTTCAGAAATATTTTTACTATTAAAACCCTTTCGAGACTTAGTTGTGGGAGGAGCTGAGGCCGTATTATTCCTAATGTTCTCCATATCAATTGCACTATTCAAAAACAGGAGAATAGAATTAACAATCTCCCATGTATTCCAGAATTCCACAGGGATCTTAGTCCTTTTCTTAGATGTCTTATAGACATTTTTTCTAACTTGTTTCCATATCTTGCTATCTAGAGTTCCTTCGTCTGGGAACCATGGGTTAACCTCATAAACTACCTTAAGGCAGGACCGGAGTTGGCCTCTGGAAATGTAGAATTCCGGGTCTCCTATTCTGCAGGAGAGAGACTGAATCAAATCCATAAATGATTTGCCCTCTTTTGAATCCCTTCTTATATTGCTTTGAGATATCCTATGGCCATGGACATCTCTCACTGACCTACACTCACTTGCCCAATGTCTTCCCTTTTTACACTTAGGGCAAAGTCTGGGTCTAGATCCTACAACTTGGTTATTGACAGGACACTGTCTCCTCAGGTGCCCTGTCCTTCCACACGTATAGCAGGTTACAGCGAGTCCCGTAACTTTCTTGGTAATATCCATGACAGCCGCAGCTAAGCCTGTGGCGGTTAGGGGACCCCCTATTTCTCGGCATATTTTCATCCAATACTCCAGTCCCAGACTCTTATAGGGGGCGATAGCCTTGCGACACTCAGCAGTGCATTGTTCAAATACCAACTGCTTTATGAGAGGCATCGCAGTGTCCGAATCTCCAAAGATTTTTCCGGCAGCCTCGACTACACGGGCAACAAATTCGGAAAACGGTTCCAGGGGCCCTTGAACTATTTTAGTAAGGTTGCCTCGGACTTCCCCTCTGTTGGGTAGAGCTTTCCACGCTTTCAATCCTATTTGGTTCACCTGCGTATAAACTTCTGGGGGGTACCCGGTCTGCTGATTGGCGAATCTGCCAAGTCCTAATAACATGTCCCTATCCCAGACTGCTCGTGCCCCTCCTTGGGCTAGATTGGTTGCTGCTTGCTCATTTGCGAATTCCATTAAGAAGGTGCGCCAGTCCAAGTATTGTCCAGGCGTCAACACCGCTCTAGCCACCTGTTGCCAATCATTTGGGGTCATACAGTATCTGAATAAGCCTTCTATTTGAGTTATAGTATATGCGGCGTTGGCTCCATAAGTCTTTACTGATTCTGCCAAGGTCTTAATTATTTTAAAATCTAGGGGCTCATGATATCGCTGTTGATTATTATCTTCAAAAACTGGGTAAGTTAACTGTAGCTCTCGCCTAACTTCTGCCCAGAGCCCGGGTTTTGCAAAAGAAAGTCCGCCTCCCGCTTTGTTAAAGTAAGGGGGCGGATCATCCTTAGAGCCCTTTAGCGGTAAGTATCGGTCACTATCATGTATCGCAGCTTCCTCCTCAATAGGGGGGTCAGAATCCCCGTTAGCCCGTCCCTGCTGAAATTGACGTAGCGAGGGATAAAGAGACGGTCGGGTCACAGATGGTTCTCAGGGCCTTCCTCTCTTTTTGGGGGCACGTCCCTCCATCAGCGGAGTTCCCCCAGAGGCCTCGCTTTCCACGTCCGAACCCTCCTCTGGCTCAGAGGCTATAATGCCATGACGGCTGCCTCTGTCCTTCTTTGTCTCTTCTAACACTACTTGTCCCAGTTGTACGGCCTCACCGCACTTCTGATCCTCCAACCAACTTCTAACTAACTTACTAAACGTGAAAGGGAGGTGCAGCTCCTCAATACAGCCACAGAAAGCAAAAACGAAAAAACAAAGGGAAAGACAAACAAACATCCAACCAACAAACAAAACATACACATCCATGGATATTATTGTCCTGACTCACCACAGGAACTTGATCGTCACGACTTCTCGTGAACCTTAGTCCTGACTTACCACAGGAACCTCATCGTCGCGACTTCTCGTCCTGACTTACCACAGGAACCGGATCGTCACGATTTCTCGTGAACCTTAGTCCTGAATAAATCGCAGCAAGTTCTGAATCTACCGGGGGGGGTACTGGAGGTCGGGTTCCCCGTACGGGCCACCAGCTGTCGCGCGCCGCTTCGTCCAGCGAAGAAACACGCAACTCGGAGATTCTTTTGGCTGCGATTTATTCAGGAACTTTCTCATGCGTTAGAGAAAAAATCAGGAACAGGGACGTGGAGTAAAGCGGAAAAAGGGACGCATGAGGGAGAACCGACCAGCCAGGTGACTTCCCCCCTTATATACTTCTCCCTGCCTGTTTGCCCTCAAGTGTCTGCAGCTGATAAACCAGCCATAACTTGTGAGCGTGACAAGACATCCTGATTCCCCATCAGGTGTTGTTCACGAAGCACGGTGCAACCAACAAGAAACAGGTGTTCACGAAGCAGGTTCCATGGAGGCTCTCCACAAGTCCCTGTCCTCTATCAGAAATAGAGTACTAGCACTCTCAGTACCTAGTGCTTTTGTTGTTTAATCAAGTTTGTGAATGGGATAGTACCATGGTTAACTATGATATTTAACTTGGTTAAGTACCAAGCACCTTGCATACAGCCAACCAGGGTTTTTTTCTTTTTTAATTGAGTTACCATGAGTTACACAGTTACAAATTTGTTCATCCCTGGCATCCTATATGGTCCCCTGAGCACCAACAAGAATGATCCCTGATCACAGAGCCATAAATAGCCCTGAGTACTTCCAGACATAGTCTCAACATTCCTCCACCCCCCATCCCCCCAAATTCACTTCAAAATTTGTTTGTTTTGTTTTTGGGCCATACAGGCTGTGCTCAGGGTTTACTCCTGGCGGTAATCAGGGGGACCATATGTGGTGCTGAGATATAATTTGGGTAAACCATATGCAAACCAAGGGCCCTATATACTGTTCTATCTTAACAGCTTCAAATTTTATAGAGATCTCAGTGTCTTATTTGCAGCATAACATGGGCATTTTCAAACATCATTACAAAGCCTACTAATAGTCAATGCATAGATGTAATATAATTTATTGAATCACTTTTTGGGGCACTAGACATTTTCTTTTTTAATCATTTATTTTTTGATTTTGGGTTACTCCTAAGGATGCTCAGGAATTCCTCCTGGCTGTGCACTCAGGAATCACTCGTGATTGTGCAACAGGAACTGTATGGGATGTCAGGGATTGAACCCAGTTTGGTCATTTGCAAAGCAAGTGTCTTACCTGCTGTACTGTCTCATCAGTCCCAGAAATGTTTTACAGGGAGAACTAGACATTTGCTGATATGTCACACTTGTAAATAAAGCTTGCTGCTCCTTCTCATTACTAATATCCTGACCATAAATTAGAAACTACATTATGTCTTTATATTTTTAGATGCAGGTTACACGATCAGAGAATGGCATCTTAGTTGCGGTGGTTCTGTCAGAGAATTGGGCTTAGGGTTCCCTCCACCTATCATGCCAGGAGACCCTCTCTTTTCTCTGCACTGAGGGTTACACACTTAATTGTGATACACTAGAGGTCATACTTATTGATGTGGGTGGCACTGGGGATCCACCTTGGGGCCTCCCATGTGTACTGAGTCACATCTCCAGGCCCACGGATGGAATCCTTTTAAATCTCATTTTGAGGGGTGGCTTTGGGTCACACCCCATGATGCTTAGGAGCTGATGCTAAGGTTGTGCTCAGAATTGTTCTTGACAGTGCTCAGGGACTAGAAGTTGCCAGGGATCGAGTCCAGACTTCCTGCAGCAAACACGTGCTCCAGCTCTTTGAGCTATCTCCCTGGACCAGAATGTAATCATCGACATTATTTTGCATTCTAGAGATCTGTTGCTAATTTTCTGCCAGAGACATGATCCCCAATGACTCCTCTCTAGTATATGATAATTTTCACTGCACTCTTCTAATTTATCATTAACCTATTAAGAGACAATTATGTTTATTTTTGGTTCAAATTTTATGATTTCTTTAATGATAGCACAACAGCATATTTTCCATATAAATACATCCTTATATTCTTTAGCTACTTGTTAGTTGTGTATACACAGGGTGGCTCTTCCTCCATCCATTTTATACCACTTTTCTGTTCTGAGTTGTTGGGACGTTATAATCTTTTTATCCTCGTTTCTAAATTTGATCTGGATCATACCAGTTAGAAACACAAGACTGAGACTTGGAACGGGAATGGAATAGTTGATGTTCCCTTTTGTTTCAGGGACTGCAGGCTTAGTGGCCTTGAGCACATGTAGTTGTTTCGAAGTGCATCCTCCATCCCACTGTCCGGTCCATGTGGACAACGTCAGTGATGTGGGAAGTGGGCTATTAGCTGCATATTTCCAGCTAGGCACAATTTAGATCCTGATCACACTAGGATAAATTTAAGGGTCAGAGCTCTGTTCTAGTGCCCTGATTCCCATTTTCCCAGCCATGCCATGATTTTGGAAGAACTCTCTTTAAGTTTCTCTTTTCTAGAAATATCTGAAGTGGTTTCTGAACTGGCACTGATCTTGTCTAGTCTTTAAATCTTCAGAATTCTTTCATGGTGGCCAGTGTGTAGGATGGATGTAAGATATTTTATTGAAGACTTTTTGCTGTGCAAAAGGAAATGAAAATATAGTATTGAGTAATGCTTCACACAGCGGATGTGAATTATTTAGCCATTGTAGTATGAGAGTATTAATATTTTTTATTCAGTACAAGATCTTTCATTTTCATCTTTTGAATTTCATCCTTTCTCTTTTGGCTACTTAAAATGTTTTGAAATATACTTTAGCTTTTGACATTTTTAAAGCATGATGATTATAATTGTTTTAGATTTTAAATACTTTTACTATTATCATTAACATGTATTAATGTTTTTATACCTCAAAGTATATTTTTCTATCTGCCAGTGAAGAACACCTATTTAATTTTTTTTGAAAGTCATCTTCTGATTATTAATATCATTTGTTTCTTTTAGACATATTTGAGAAATAAGCCACACTTTAGTTTTTAAATCATTGACCACCTTATATTGTTGTCTTTTCATCTATGTGTATTGTTCACTTATTTTTTAAACATATTTTTCATGTATCAGTCAAATACCATAGCCAAAATTTTCTTTGAATATTCAAATAATGTATTTAAATTTTATTTTAAGATTAGTCAAAATCTTTTATTTTCATGTAGATTTGAACTAGCTTATTTTGGCATGTGGGAAAGATACTGGATTTAATGTATTTATATTTGACTACATATTTTCTTCAGTTGCTTCTCTTTGGAAGAATTACTTTTCTTAATCTTTAACAGCAATTTTCACTTCATACTGGAAGGCCAATTTTCTACTTCAGGATATAGGATTATGTTATACTTTTAATAAAGAAAAAAGATAACACCATATCCTTTCAGATAAAAAGATTCAAGATTTCAGATTCAAGACATTAATGAATCAATGTGTACATAGTTTCTTCTCTGGTAGATGTTAATGAAATATAATGAGAAGGTTTTGTCTAGGTCATAAGCAAGGACTAAGTGAATTGAATTTGGAATAGTACTGCACTATATAAAAATAGGTGAAGAAGACATTGAGGAAAAGGTTAAACTTTGGAAATGGCAAAAAGGCGGTGCTTGTCAGCAGTTCTGGAGGAAGGTTGGAGGGATTGACAGGTGAAGCACAGGCAACTGTGAAGTTCTTTTATATGAAACTTTATTGGTGGATATACGACATTATACATTTGTTCGAAATTCTTTGAACTGGAAATTAAGAAAGAGTGGAGACTTCTGGGATTGTAACTAAGTGGTAGAGTACAGGGTTTACTTATGAAGTTTCCGATTTGGTTTCTGGCTTCAAAATTTTAAAAAAATACTTGAAAAGAGCCTTAATGTGAAGTGAGCACTTTAGTTATTAGTTATGGATTCATATTAGTTCATTCATCACCATCATCATCATCATCATCACCATCATCATCATCATCATGAATCATCATCATCATTCTGTTGATCGTCGAATTTCTCGAGCTGTCTCAGCAACCTCTCCATTTGTCCTATCCCTGAGATTTTAGAAGCCTCTCTCTACTCGGCCCTCCCAATGATGCCACATTGGAGGCTCTTTCAGGGTCAGGGGAATGAGACCCAGCTTGTTACTGGGTTTGGCATATGAATACACCATGGGAAGCTTGAGAGGCTCTCCCATGTGGGCAGGAAACTCTCAGTAGCTTGCCAGTTTCTCCCAGAGGGAGAAGTAGCTTATAAAATATCAGCCACATGCTTCTGGGAGCTTGCTTTTAAGTCTCTGGATGTTGGCCGTTGATGGGATTATCCACACTTGGGTTCCTCTGCTGGTACCTTCATGCGTGAAGCTTGTTCGAATGTGTGGAGAGGGGCATCGAGCATGGCTGTGGTTAGGGTCTGGAGGTCTTCTGCCACCAGGAGCTCTGCTCGGGCGGGGAGGGAAGCTGGAGCCCATCCCCTCCGAGGGGCCCCAGGGAAGACAGCCAGGAGTGTGCAGGCAAGAGACTCTCTGGATGTAAAGGCGATTTGGCTGCGACATCTGTCACCCCATTGATCGCCTGGGTTGATTCGGCTGATCTGGCTGGCTAGGCAGGTGTCCCCTTCCTCCCTCACCGATCCATGTGCGTCCCTCCCAAAGCTGCATGCTCGGTCGAAGAGGATGGCCTTCCCCGAATATTAGTTCATTATTTATAATAAATGTACTGGTCTTATAAGATGTCCGTATTAAGGGAAATCCAGGTCAGAAGAGACAGTATATTAAGACTCTAAGCTAACTATTCCTGTAAGTCTTTTGATAGAGACTGTTAATAAAAATAAAGTAGCTGGAGGCTGAAGGAAGAGTGCCATAGGCTGGAACACATGCTCTGCATGCAAGAGGCGTGGGTTTGGTCCCTGGCATCACATGAGACACTGAGCACCACCAGGAATGATGCCATCCCCAGTTCCCAGCTGGGAGTAGCTTCTGAGAACTCTCTGGTGTGACCCACAAACTAGAAAAGAAATAGTCAAAGGCCATATTAGGAAAGACTTTAGAGAACAGTTGACAACTGTATAGTTCAGACAGAATTTATAATGGAAGTTCTAAGAATAGAGGTATTATGTCATGAAAATATTGTCAGAAAAAATTGTACAGAATTCTTAGTCCAGGGGAAGTTTGGAAAGATTTGGTTGATGGAGATGTATTGATTAGGCAGTACTGGTAGTCTGGCGGGCAAGAAATATGCTTGACGGTGTAGTGGAGTCAGATGTAAGACAGGTAGCCAACAATTTGCCTCAAATATGAGAAATTCCTAAATTGAAGAATGAGGGTTTTCAATAGAGAATGAGGGATGATATTTTTGAAGATCTTGAATGTCACTTGTTTACCTGAATGTAACATGTTTAGACTTGACTCTCATAGCAACGGGAAGTTTTAGCTTGGAGGTCACATGATCAAAGTGAAGTTTAAATGTGGTTTCTGGAAAGTAGGATATGCAAGGTAATTGCCAAAGCCATAGGAAGGAAGAAATGAGGACAATACCCTTCCTGCATCCTGCTGTGATGCATGTGGAGTGAGAGACAAAATGATAAGAACAGAGACTTGATGTGCTGCCCACCCCTGGGGTGCCTTTCCCCGCTCTGTGCACCAGCCCTGGTTCATGTGAGCTTTGACTTCTCCTGGTCTGTTTCTTCAGACTTGCCTTTGTCCATGGGTGTGCCTCTGTACTCAAGGTACAGGAGCAAGTGAACTCTGGCTGCTTCTGCTTCCTCATCCAGGACATCTTCTTGACTGACCTTTCCATCTTCTTTTGGGAACATCTCTTTACTCTGTCATTAGTACATGAAGCCTTAACTAAGAATCTACTTCTGGCCAGCTGGAGTCTTAGTGTAGTGGTTAGGGCATTTGCCTTGCATGTGGCCAACCTGGGTTCAATCCCTGGAACCCCATGTAGTCCCCCAAGCCCACCAGGAGTGATCACTGAGCTCAGAGATAGGAGAAAGCCCTGATGAGCATTGCTGGCTATGGCCCCTAAAGCAAAAAAAAACAAAAACAAAAACAAAAAAATAAATCTGCTTTTTGTGGTCTTCAATGCAAAGAAAATGCCCTAGTAAACATTTTATAAGTACTTAGATTTAAAACTCTGGAAAAGTCTCTGTTTGTCTGCCCACCATCCTCACGCCTTCTATTATATGTGTGAAGAGGTGGTTGGTCAGTAACTGATTTCTAAATTTTTGCATGGTTTTTGTTCAGCAAAGATAGTGTTCCAGGTTGACTCCAACCCCCCCCCCCCCTTTTCTTAAGGAACCATTTTTTATAATACACTGAAAGAGAGACAACATATCAGCATACATATTGGGATTAGGAATCCACTGAATTATATTAAAATGATTTGCTTAAGTAGTACTTTGGGAAAAGGAAAACACATCCAAGGGAATTTATTAAACAAAGGAAAGAAGAATCCAATGAAAGTGAAGAATTTTCATCCTAAGGTGAAGGAAAAGACAACTCGGAGCACTGTGTGTAGTTTAAGCCCTGGCATTTGGTTTTCTTTCTCTGTAAAGCCAGTGCTTGACTTAAGCTTTGATGGCAGAAGGTGTCTACTTCAAAGATGGTTATCTTGAATGAACACATGGCCAGCCTGGACTAGATGAAGAGCAGGGTCAACTGCCCTCTGTGCTCTCAATCCCAGCTTTCTTCCTGTTTGAGATATTGGTTGGTTTCCACAATTGACTATGGGGAAGCTTTTTTTTTTCTCTTCCTGTGCTTTAAATTCCCTGTTTTATGTTTTCAACTCATCAATAAAAATGTGCCAGGAAACCTTAGGTCACTACCTTTGGCCTCAATCTAAGCAGAATGCCAGAACTGTGCTCACTTCTCTTACCTGCAAGTTTACTTCACCCTGTGACTCAGTTTCATCCTGTTCTTCCAGAACCAATCAGTAATAAACTTTGTCATTTCAATTTCAGAGGGTTATCGCTAAGGGGCATCTTACATTGACTACCAGGGCTGGTGCAGACACAGAACTGGTTATCAATAGGTTAAGATGGGCACAAAACAAAATAAAGGTTTTGACTCAAAGACCAAAAGAGTGTGGGAAAGACATTAAAAGTGTAAGGGGTCTGTGTTTCTAAAATGGTTCCCCCATTATTTAAAAATTTAGGGTAATACTTTTCACATGATTGTTTATTTTTATATAATCTCCAACACTGGAGTATCAATTGTTAAAAGTCTTTTAGAGACTTCTGATTTGTTTTATGATTTTTTTAATGATTCAAATTTTGACTTCACAGAAGTATATCATGACACTATTTACTTTGTAAGTATCATGAATGTACAAAAAATGTTGAAACTTTTTCAGTTCATGGAGATGTGCTTTTTGTACATCTTCAAAAGACAGTTTTTAAGATACCATATAGAGTAACCTATATACTATACTTTCATTTTCTTTTGTTTTTCAAATAAATCTTCTTTTGAGAAGGTAACCAAAAATAAGAACACAAGCAAGAGACATTTAAATAGGAAAAAGTTATTAGAAACAAATTTAGGTCAGTAAGTGTATCTTATTGTTATTTATTTTTCTCAGAATAGGTATTACAGAATTTCTTGGAAAAAGGTATTATGAAGTTTCTGGGAAAGGGGCATTACAATGACAAATTTGGGGTGTGTGTGGTTTCTATCAGGGCATAATTCCAAAGGTTAAAAATATGGAGAGACAAACCCAAGGTCAAGCATCTTAAAAGCAGGATTGCTTCCTGGACAAATATGTGAAGAAAAACTCCCTAGCACTACTTTTAGTATTTCTCCTTTACATTCTTTTGTGGTGCCTGCCCTTCAGAAACTAATCTAGCCAATTTGTTTCCTCAACACTTTCTCATCCACTCTTCAATGTAGCCTCATCTGATGAGGATGCTTTCTCTTTCCTAAGCGCCGTTTCTCTGGGTCTCACGGTTCAACATGGAACAATGGTGGCATGACTTACTAAAGAAATTTCTGCTAATGTATTGGCTAGGATGCTGATTACCATGTTGAATAGCAATACTCCTTAAAGATAAATACTCAGCAATTTAATCAATTATAGGTCTGACTAGGAAATATGTTTAGACAAAAGTGTTATGTTTTTCTGGCCCTTTATCCTAAGAGGAACAGTGGCACCAATCTGTTTAAATAAATCAATGTTACTTTTTGGGTGATTGGTGTATGTGTCAGAAAGAAGTTTGCACATTCATATGTATCTTACTGGCATGCCCCATTAATTCCCTCATTGTGTATTTGTGTTTATAGGTACTAAGTTCAGCTGTTTTTTTTTTCCTATATTATCAAGAATACATTCATTGACTTCTATACCTGTTGATTTCTGTAATTTGATTGCTTAGGGAGATGCAAATTTAGAAACATCTTGCATCATAGGATGCAAGGAGTCCAGGGAAATTTTATATATATATGTATATATATATATTATTTGAGACACTGTCATTTAAAATATTGTACATGATACGGTTTCAAGCCTATAATGTTCTAACACCACACCCTCCGTTGTAAAGTCCTTTTCCCTCCATCATTACCTGTTTTTTTTTTCTGTCCCTCTTCATGTTCCCCTGCCTTTAAGAATCTCAGTTCTATAGAAAAGTTTTCAAGTTCTGCTACTTTTGGTCATTTGTTATTCTCTAGGTTTTTTTTTTTTATATATCACACACATGAGAGAGGACATTCTATATCAATCCCTTTCCTTCTGACTGACTTCTCAACAGGACACTCTCTAATTCCATCTATGTAGTAACAAATTGCATGATTTTGTCTTAGTCTGGTATTTGTGCCACAACTCCTTTATTCAGTCATCCATTCTCAGGTGTGTGGGTTGTTCTGGATCCAAAATGCAGGAGAGTGTGTAAATTTAATAGGAACTTGTCCAGGTCTCTTCAGATTGTTTCAGCCAACAGTGAAGTTAGAAGCAAGGTCACGGTAGAGGAGGTTGGAGAAGATTCAGGAACTCTGAGGAGAAGTCAAGGCAAAAAAAGTCATAAAAATATCAAAGTCTTGGTGATGGTCCAAGTATCCTGGAACTGGCATAATTGGACAGTCGCAGTGATCAGATACTGGTTTCTAGAAACTTGATGTATCCAGGATGTGAGTGTTGGGGTCTCAGCCACCAGCCTGAGACTTTGACCAAATCCCCTGCCCCTGGAATCAAGAGTCACCCAGCCCTGTTTACAAAGACCCAGGGGCTCGCTGGCTCTAGCACTTCCCACAAATAGGCACTCTGGTTGAGGATGAGGGACATGATTGTGACCACCTACCCAGACTGATAACCCGGCCCTAGGAACAGGATATGTAGATCATTGATTGACATCTGTACTGAGTCTGAAGTGGTAAATGTGCTGTATGTGTGGAATGCCCCCCGATTGGATGCATAAATACCCCTGTGTGAGAGTCAATAAATAGAGAACTGCTAGACCAACAGACTCCCCCTTCTCCCCCCTCCACCCCACCCTGTGGTGTTCTTTCTTGGTTTCTTTCTCTGGTGGTGGGAGATGGCGGCAGGAATCCCGCGGTGAGCAGAGAGCCAGGGCAGAGGCTTCTCCCCTACCCACTCCCTCCCCTTTAGGGAGTAAGTCCAGAGACTCCTCCAGGGGGATCATACTCCAGGTTTCTGGGTCAACTGGCCAGGACCCCGGCATGTGAATATTGAGTATGAAAGTTTCTGAGGCCTATGTTTATCTTTGCTAATGGAAACTGGAGACCGACAGACAATTGATTATAGTTTAATGCATAGACCCTCTCTTGACATATGATGACAAGTTACATAGAAAATCATTTCTCATGAGGTTGTAATGTGAGTGGAAACTGATTCTGCAGACCTAATGATTTTGATCAGAGGTATACTGTGACTAGACTATTGACTATACTAGTGACTCCTAGAAAATAATGCGAGTAAAATTAAATTGAACATTCTCTCTTTTTTTTTTTTTTTTTGCTTTTTGGGTCACACCTGGCGATGCTCAGGGGTTACTCCTGGTTTTGCACTCAGTAATTACTCCTGGCGGTGCTCAGGGGCCCATATGGGATGCTGGGAATTGAACCCAGGTCGGCCGCGTGCAAGGCAAAGGCCCTACCTGCTGTGCTATAGCTCCAGCCCTAAATTGAACATTCTTATTAAAGCATAAGGTAGCAAGTAAGCAAAACTCGACTGTTAATTTCACAGAACTATTAATATGAATTAATCACAATATTAAACTCTACATCTCATGGGGATGGATGTATAAGTCATATATATATTTTTTTAAATTCATGTTCAGAATCTGTGTTTTTGATCATATTATACCTTCAGATGCAGGCTAGTAAGGCTTTTACTTGGAAACTGACAAAGGTCATGGGAAGAAAGTTTCTAGAACACTCTTATACCGGAAAGGAAAATTCAATCTAGAAAATTTCTCAAAAGGGGAAAGAATCACATTTTTGTCTCAGAATGGTGTTAATTTTAATCAAGAGCTAGGCTGCTTGTTATCTGAGCAGCTGACTTCAAAATATAAAGGAAACTTTGCTAGTCCTTGGTGACAGTAGACAGAAGTAGGAGAATGCGTGACAGCAAATGCCTTTAAAATATCTTTTCCCATATGTGTAGAATTCTTTAACTGAAGCTGTTATTCAACCACTACCAGCCATTTAACATTTAACATTCCTCCCTCCCTCTCTCCCTCCCTCCCTCCCTCTCTCCCTCCCTGCCTCCCTCTCTCCTTCCTTCCTTCCTTCCTTCCTTCCTTCCTTCCTTCCTTCCTTCCTTCCTTCCTTCCTTCCTTCCTTCCTTCCTTCCTTCCTTCCTTCCTTCCTTCCTTCCTTCCTTCCTTCCTTCCTTCCTTCCTTCTTTCCTTCCTTCCTTCCTTGCTTCCTTCCTTTTCTCCTCTAAAAAAAAACTACTTAAACACCATGATTTACTCAGGAGTCATCAATGAAAAGTAACAGCTAGGGACCAACATTCTATAAAGCCTTCTTCTTAACATAGCCTTTCCCAGAGCTAATTTTCTTCAGTTTCTCATGTATTGGCATTATGTGGCATTTAGTAGATACCTCGAGATTCTTCTTCTTTGTTTTGTCAAGTTGAAGAGATGGCTGTGGTCACTATGGCTTTAGATCGTGTCTAATACTAATTTGCAGAAAAGGAATCGCTACCTTGTATTCTCCTTATGTACTCTGACCCCAGCTCCTTAGAGTGTTTACCCTCAGCCATTTTTAAGTGAAATTGAAATTATCTTCATCTGGTTGGGTCTCAAAAAACTCCAACGCATTTTCGTTCTTCACGTTCTACTCTTCTGTATTAGTACAGCTCAGGATGAACTCTGTGCCTCTAAGTAAGTTGTCTAGAGTTGAGACTTCCTGAAGGCAGAGTGTGATAATCTTGGAGTGGTCAATGGGATCTTGGGGTAATGAAGCCGAAGTCCAATGTAATTGGGTCGTGGGAAGTTTAACAATTATGTGGTTTCTTTCTCCGCACCCCCTCCTTTTCCCTGCAGAAGCAAACAGAATTCCGACAGAATCAGGAAGAGTTCTTCCTGACTGGCAGAATTTGAGTAGTTAGCCTATGAGAAAAATCCTAAAGCAGGAACAGATGTGTCGGGTGAAAGGGACAGAGTCATGAGATGTGGGAACTTGGCCATGAGCCCAGAATAGAAGAGGTCAAAGAATTTCAAGAGGACTGGGGTAGAGTAACGCAGCTTTTAAATTTGAATAGCTAGAGGGGATGTTTCAAATTGAATCTCTGGGGTCTCTGATGGCTCAGTGGCTTAAGGTCCTGGCAAGCCAGGGCCAGAGTTCAAACACCGGGGCCGCAATGCGCTGAGGTGATCCTGACAGGACCCTGGTTCGTGATGCCAAGAGGGGAAAAAGTCTTACAGAAAGAAATTGAAGCTCTATTGTGAATCTGGGTTTGGGCGGCAAAGGGTCTATAGTTTCTAGAATGAAAATGTTCACAATAGGCAGTTTAGCTTTTGACTAATGGTAGGATTTTAAGGGAAGTCCTAAGTTAGTATTATAGACTCAAATGCCTCTATAGTCATAGTATAGTTATTTTATGAGCCATGGAGGAAAAAAATGGCTCTATGAACTACAGATTAACTTCAGCTAAGTGGAATGGTGGTGTGAAGTGGGAAGGGTCTGGAACACCCTTGGTTATGGAGGAGACATCCTAAGTTCTGGATTGTTATCTACATGAGCAGTGTCTGTCTCTGTTATGATCCAGGTCTTGAGTTAATCTGTGCCACGTGAGAAGAAACTTTGGGGCAGACTTAGTGTTTATCCTTGGTCCTCATGGCTTTGGTCACTGTTTCACTGTAGCTGTCTGGAGAGTAGAAAGTATCACTTTAGACAGGAAGAGACGTTTCCAGGAAGGGACCAAGAGTCAGGACCAGGCTGCATGCTCCTTGTGTTTTGCTTAGTTTGAGAGAATCTGTTGTCGTACAGTTTAAACAAGATATCAACTTCCCAGTGAACTGAAGTTAATTGGAACGGATTTCCTAGGGAGAAGTTTTTAGCATGTTATTTCACTTCCCAGGTTAAGTAATGTAGGCAGTTTAGCTAGGGAAATAGGACAATGGGAGATTTCCCAAATGAGAGTCCTTTTTAAGCCAGTCACAGCTGGGCAACAACCCCTTCTCCCCACACAAACACACAAACACACAGACACACAGACACACACACACAGACACACACACACACACACTCCATGGAGTCAAAGTCAATGGCGGTAAGGGAAAGAAACTAAGGCTGTTAGTGGTTTACACCACAATCTGTGTGCACTTATCGAGACCTGTCAAGAGTCTCCAGCCAGCCCACATGCTACCCTGCCCCCCTGGGAACCCCTCTTTTTTAGTCCCTAGTTAAAGAGGTCCTGAAACACACCTGTGGGACCTCAAGCCTCTGCTCAGCGGCTTTGCTTTACAGAGCATACTTGACACTTTCAAATAAACAGTTCTGCTTTCCTTTGCACCTTGTGTGTCTCACTCAGTTCTTTTGTTCAGGCACTGTGAACCCGAACAGACCTCCCACCGGCAACATAAGTGGCTTATAAATCAAGATCCTCTTTGCTCGGGGTGCTGTGTTTGGGATAAAAGGGTGAGATGAGCCCCACGGAGGGAGTGGTAGAGGGGTTGTTATCTTCTCTTTTCAACCAAATGAAAGGCTCTTCCAAAGAATCTCCTCAGGCCTTGAAAGTCTTGTATTGTGATTGGCGATACAGACACAGTGCTAGACTGAGGTGTCAAGAGTGGTCGTGGAGATTGCAGTCTTGAGTGGTTCTGGTGACAGGAGGCAATCAGAGGGTGAGACTTGCAGGGGCAGCCAACAAGGTTTCCAGGATGCCCAGGGTTGTGGGCTTTGCTGATTTATGAGATTTCACTAACAGCACTGACATGGCATTGTAACGGGCAGAGTAGGACGATGCTCACTCTGAATGCTATGTTGACCTTGTTCTGCATGGCCAGCCTGTGTAATGAAAGGGAGGCCTGAGGCTTTCCTGTGATCCAGATATGAGCTACATGGGAGACGGAGCAGGCCTTGGGTCCTCTTGGATGCTGTCCAGGAGGGTCACCTGGAGGGGTGAGGATCACTGGAAGAAAGCACTGTGTAGCATGTGGAGCTGCTGAGAAAGAGCACAAGTGGCTTCTTGGAATAGATACTTATTTGGCCTGGGAAAGAATGACTATGGGCCAGCAAGATCTAGCAGGGAACTTTTGAAGAGCCAATGAAAACATCTGTGGAAAGAAGTCATCTTTATCAATTGGCTGGTGGCCATCAGCTGGCCCCGGCTATGGGAACCCACTAATTTAAGGGAAAATTCCTTCCTGCTTCACCTCTTTGGCCAGGAATGAAACAGCAGCTGGA
The DNA here is from genome assembly GCF_027595985.1 of Sorex araneus. Classification (NCBI taxonomy): domain Eukaryota; kingdom Metazoa; phylum Chordata; class Mammalia; order Eulipotyphla; family Soricidae; genus Sorex; species Sorex araneus. The sequence goes on along the minus strand of NC_073302.1, from coordinate 270,214,829 downwards.
AAGTCAAGGAGGGCCAGAAGTTTGTTGGGCAAAATTGTGGCAAAGTGTCAGGATTCCTTCCGATGCTTATGAGAAGAAATAATACTAAGCTAAGTCTGGAGTTTTGAGGTGTGGAACTGGACATTATCATTACTGCATTATCATTGTATTAACTTGACCTTATGTATTATCCAATGATAGTACCTTATGATAGAATTTTTATCCACAGGCGAAGAAGGAGAATATTATTAAAAGTATTTAACAACAATCTTGGAGAGAAAAACAGAGTAAGATAATATTTACAAAACAAAGCAGTTATAGACATTAGGTTATTGGTATCCTAATGAGAGCACACACAGTATATGCCACAGAAAATGCCACAGCTATTCTGATACATGTTCTACTCATGCCAGTATTACATGTCCTGGAAATCAAATATTCTTCCACTTCAGTTTAATGTTTCTATTTCAGAAGATGCCAGAATTGGTGTGTCTATGTATACTGCTACTGGGCTTCTTGCATTAGGAGAATTGAATACTTTCAAAGCCACACTATATAATTATCTGTTGGCTTTAATTACCTTGATATTGCAAAAATGCAGTTATGTGGAATGCCCTGTACTGCAAGAACAACTGCTAAAAAGCTTCCTTTCCTCCACCTACCTCCCAAGAATCCATACCATTTATCACAGCCAGAGGCAATGCATGAAATGACTATAACAAACAAATGAATGAGTACCCAATAAATCACACTAGCTTGATTAATCAATAAAGATATTGATTTTTTTTTCAGTGATATTTCACGTGCCTCCCCCCCTTTCTCGACCAAGGGATTTACACAAGCCATTGAAAGATAAATTTATCTTCCATTCTTTGGGGCTTGTATTTGACCCAGTGTAATAGAAATTGATCATTATCTAAATGTTTTGGCCAGAATGTTGTAATTCACTGTATTACAATGTCTGGAGTTTGTTATACAGGTATTGCCATCACGGGTTTCATCTTTTTAAAACGTAGACTAATACTTCTTATTCGGAATCTCTCCAGAACTCCCTTTCTCAGTTGTATGCTGAGGCAGAAACAAAACTACCCTAGGTGTCTATCCTAGCAAATGGCTGTATCAGAGAAGGCCGCTGCTTATCGGAGGCTCACTGGTTTGCTCTATAAGAATCTGACGAGTGAAAAAGCCAGATGATGATGATGTGCTATGGTGTCTATTGCTTTTTCTTTCTCCTAAAGAAGGAAGATTCCCAGTTCTACACTGAGAATGATGCATTCCTTCTTAAATGTTTGGTACTGGAGGTCATGTTAGGTAGATTGTTGACTTCCTTCTCTTGGGGTAAAGAAAAGGGAGGAGCCTAGAGTCCTTTTGTCTTTACACTGGCAGCTTCTGAAACTGGCTCAGCCTACTTCATCAACTGGATCTACCTCTTTCTCCCCTTGGTCTCAGGCAAGCTCCTAAACTTGGCACCAGTTCATGCAAGGATTAAAAAAAGTGGAAAAGACTTCCATATTTTAGATAGACATAGATATAACTTCACTACATATATTACAGGTTTTCTCTGCATGCAAAATGACCCTGGATCTTTGCTAGTTAGTATTGATCCTTGATAAGGCTATTTTATATAGCTTAAATAATTTTTTTAGTTACAACTTTAAATGCTTAAAGATACTTAATATGTTTATAATAGGGTTCAGAGTGATAATACAGCGGGTTGGACATTCGGATTGCATGCAGCTGTCCTGGGTTTGATCTCCAGCATCCCATATTATGCCTCAAGCACTGCCAAAAGTGGTTCCTGGGCTCAGAGCCAGGAGTTATCCCCGAGCATTGCAGAATGTTGCTCCCCAAAACCAAACCCAAGCAAAAGCATTTTTTAAATATAAAAATGTTAAATAAAAATGTTGAGTCCATTAGGTTGTTTTTAATCTCCCTTAAATCTCTTCTGAAAACTCTTTTTTCTAGATGAACCTACCCAGTCATATGATTTAAGTATACATTTGCGAAAGACTCATATGTGTGTGTGTGTATTTTTTTTCTAAGCCCCAGGCTTATACATTCATCTGCTAAAGTTCAGCTTCACTTAGATGTCTTGTTAGTATCCCTACCATGTACAAAATAGAAAGGCCAGAGCAGTAGTACAGTGGGTAGGGTGCTTGCCTTGCACGTGGCCAGGAGTACCCCCCCGGGCATCACTGGGTATAGCCCCCAAACAAACACGCCCTTCCCCCCCAATAAAACCCAAAATAGCCAGAGTAAAGCCCTTAATTCTTACCCGCTTTCAAACCTGTTTCCATCCTGACTTCGCCATTTTAGTGAGTAGTGTTGTTATAGATTCGGCTTTGTGGGCCAGGAGTCAGTCAACCCAATTGCCATTGAGTTGATGGTAGACTTTATTACGGTTAAATGTCATTGTGCTGTATTTAAAATCCTTCAGCATGTTTCTAGTGGAGCTTAGAATATTATTCAATTCTATTTTCTTAAAGACGGTGTAAGGTCTAGCTCTTGCTCTCTCTTAGGCCTCTTTACGGCTACATTCTAGGTGTTAATGACTCCTTTTCTTTCCTGAAGAATGTTTGTCTTAACTGTTCCCTCTGCCTGGAACCTGGAACTGGATTCCAGCTTTCTTTGGGTTTTGTTGTTGTTTGTTTCATTTTGGGTGTGTTCAGGACTTACTCCTGATTCTGTGCTCAGGGATCACTCCTGACAGGCACAGGGGACCCTATGGGGATGCCAAATACTGAACCTGGGTCAGCTGCAAGCAAGCACTTTATTCATTGTACTAGCTCTCTGGACCTATTTTATAATAACCACCTTATTTCAGGTTAAATGCCACTTCTTCAGAGATGGAATTTCTAACTCTCCTATCCAAAGGAGGATCTTTTCTTGTTAGTCTTAAAATATCTGTATTTCCTACGGATTGAAAACTTCGATATATTTTCTTCATTAATTTTTTAAATTTAATGTCTACTCAAAAAACTTCTTTTTTTGCTGTCAATGATCACATACTGTTTACCAATCTTCAGGGAAAGCTCACTTGGTACATTATTTATTTAGTAAATAAGTGTCAGAGATTATGAGCTGACATTAGATAGCCTTTTGAACCACTCCATAAAATTCCTTTCTGTTACCAAGTAACTGACAATACTTGCTCTAGTAAGGGTTTAGGCAGTTGTACTCTCAAACAGTTGATGTAACTGCATATAGGTGTAACTTTTCTAGAAGATAATCTGATAATCGAAAAATAATCCCAAGATGTATATATTATATGATTTAGCAAGAGATTTATGCCAGGGAGTATACCATAGTTATTCACAGTAGCAAATAATTGGAAATAACCTAACCTATAGGTTAACCTGAGGCTATAGGTTAACATAGCCTCAGGTAGCTTAGGTTTATTTGGGTTACTCCCATCACAGTGCTCCCATTCCTCTGTTTATTTGTAACTTCTTTCTTTGTGTTCTGTTGACTTGTAAATATTGTTTTTCTCTTCTTCTTGAGTCCTTTGCATAGTATATTCAGAGCCATGTCCTTTTTTGTATGGACACAGGAAGACTGTAGCAAATGCTATGTTTTTGTAACCTGGAAGTCATTTGACTCTACATGATATTTTCCTCCTGGGCATCTGTTCTCTCTTGATCTAAGTCTCAGCTGCCCTTACTTCCTAGCACCCCCAAAAGCAGAGTCCCAATGAGGGACGGGATGGACCCAAGGCAAGCAGCGAGTTATGTGCTACCCTGGCATCGAGATGAGCCTGGCCAAAGTGCCTAATGCTTAACTATAAGTTAAGAGCTTGGTCGTGGACAAATTCTGTCATGATCCAAAAAGGAATAACTAGATTCGGATCCTGCTAGGGTTAGGAATGATTAATCTGGTCTGAGTGCTATAGTCTGAGTCTTTGCCAAGCTGCCCTACAAGCCTCAATGTATCTCTTACTGTGTCCATACAAAAATGACTAGTATTGAGATGTTGATGGAGTTTTTGGACTGAGGAAAAGAGAACACCTTAAAGAGGTATTTTGCCTGCTGGCAGTCAGGAAGGGCTCTGGAATACCTCTCTCTAGGTGGTGTTTCCTTAGAACCTGGTGGGCGCTCAGGAAGGGCTTTCTTATGTTGATTTTTCTGGGTATAGCTTGGGCCCAGAGAGACAAGTAGGGGTGGAGAGACTAGTTGAAGAAGGCAGAATCCAGAGAGCAGGGAATGAGGAATGAGGAGCTAGGAAGGAAGAGTGCTGCAGGAGAGAGATGAGAGAGTTGGAAATGGGGAGCTCAGAGAGACGTGAGAGGTGTGTAGAGAGAATGGAATAAATAGCAACTGATCAATCAACTGGTTTGGCCCTCGTTTCCTCTTCGCCTGCCCCATGGCCTGGGCCGCCCCGGCTGGGTGAGCTGCCTGGGACCACCCCTGAACCTGGGCGCTGCCAACCGGGGAGAGACCCACAGCTGCCTCTGGCAGAAGTTTTTTACATCATCCCTTAAACTTCTGAATTATGCTACACAATACAGTTTAATAATTGATGACCATTACAAACATCATAGATGTATATTTATTGATATGGATGAATTTCTCAACATATTGTTGATTAAAATCATCAGATATGTATACATTTTATGGTTTTGTTTATAAAAAATTATTTACATGGTAGTATATGAACATAAAATCTAGAGGGAGAAAGGAGAAGGTTTTTTTATATCCTCATGTGATGGCGCTTATATCTCTAAAGTGAGTTTTGCTTTTCCTGAGTTGTTTGTGCTTCACAAGGAGATAATGTATGTCTTTTGTACCAACAATAGAATTATTTAATGATAATTGCACATATCTCACTGATAGACTCATTGTAATATTTTATTTGGAAATATTGAATATTCACAAAAAAGGCTGCTTTGCAGTTTTTAAATTTTAACTACTGTGTGGCAGAGTCTCCTGCCCCCACACCTGCCTGTCTGTCTTCACCAGGGCCCCTCAGAAAGGGTGGGTTGAGTTCCCTCCCCACCTCAAATAGGGCCCCCGCAGCTGTAGACCTCCAGAACCCAGCCACAGCCATGCTCAAGGCCCCTCTCCACACATTCAGATGAGCCTCACGCATGAAGAAACCGGCAGAGGAACCCAGGTGTGTGGGTTGAGATCTCCAAGCCTGCTCGGATTGGTACTGGGCCTCTTCCACCCAGATCCCCAATTTCCCAGTAGTTAGGCGGTCACACCCACAAACTGCCTCCGCACCGTGTAATCCTATCAATGGCCAACATCCAGAGACTATAAAACCAAGCTCCCGGAAGCGTGCGGCCTTCTAGCTTAGTTCTCCCTCTTGGAGAACCTGGCAAGCTACCGAGAGAGAGTTTCCTGCCCACATGGGAGAGCCTGGCAAACTCCCCATAGCATATTCATATGCCAAAACTAGTAACAATGATGGGTCTCACTCCTCTGACCCTGAAAGAGCCTCCAATGTGGCACCATTGGAAAGGACGAGTAAAGAGAGGCTTCTAAAATCTCAGGGCTAGGACGAATGGAGATGTTACTGAGACCACTCGAGAAAATCGACAACAGAATGATCATGATGATAATGATGATGATGATGATGATGATGACTGTGTGGTTGGTTTTTAATAAATAAGATTTTGATAGTTTAACTAGCTTATTAGAAAAAACTGGAATGTTCCTTTTTGTATCTTTGTTTTTCTGAACTTTGTTTTCCTATGTTCTAAACTATTTCTCTAAAATATGTTATCTAATTATTATTACAATTTTTACTTACTTTGGGGGGAGGGCACATACAGTGTGATCAGGGCTTACATCTGGCTCTGTGCCTTGGGATCACTTATGGCAGACATGAGGTGCTGTGGATCAAACCTGGGTCAGCTGCATGCAAGGCAAACTTCTTGCAAAACTGTACTATTGCTCAAGCCCCTGAGCTGCCTAATATTTAAGTGAGTAAAATATTTAGATAAAGTGTCAGAGATCAGTGTTTTAGTTCTTTTTTGACAGCCTTCAGAATAACTTCCATGCTCATTAGACTTTTCTGAATTACTGTAATTGATAGGTTGACTTCAATATTTCCTAGTTTCTCATTTTTCAAAGACATTGAGATAACATTTAAGTAATTTTATTTAGAATAAATTGATGGTTGTATTTCTAACCTGGCCTTGATCACTTTAAGCTCTGTTAGCATTTGCTTGCTTCTAAGTAACAGCTCATTGATGAGTTAATTTTACTGTTTAGAAAGTAATCCCTTAGAGAAGGCACCACTATGACAAAGAGAGTTGGGAATTATCTCTGGATAAGAACTGCGAGCCGAAAGTAGGTAAAGGAACAAACATGATAACCTCTCAGTTTCTGTGTTGCAAACTATAATGCTCCAAAAGAGAGAGAGTGGGAGAGAGAGAGAGGAAAGAAAGAAGGGAAGTGCCTGCCGTAGAGGCAGGGCAGTGGGGTTGAGAGTGCAGGAGGACCATGGGGACATTGGTGGTGGAGACACTGGTGGAGGAGTTATACGTGTTGGAACATTGTATGACTGAAACCCAACCATGAGCAGCCTTGTAACTGTGTATCTCACACTGAAACCCAACCATGAGCAGCCTTGTAATTGTTTATCGCACAGTGACCCAATTAAAAAAAATTTAAAAGATAATCCTTATTTTCTAATATAGTTTAATTTTTAAATCTTTGTTAAAAACACAATCCAGTTTTAATTATTAAAGTTTAAATTTATTTTAATCTTGAGTTTTTGAGTTAAGACTTCATTTTTGTTCAATAAGAAAAATCAGACTGATGAATATATGATAAGAAAAGTCAGCTAATATCTCATTTCCCATATTTGCTTTATATAGGTTCTCTTTGGTAAGGATAACAAACAGAAAACCAATAAATGCACATTTTATCATTTAAAACACAGGGTTCACATGATACATGGTAAATTCGAATAAATGATCACTTGTGAAAATGATTGATAAGTAATTAAAATTATCATCAATTTAAATTAAATTATCATTGTAAATTGATAATTTGCAATGCTTTATTTTCTGTTACATTTTAAGGGGGTGTATTTTCCTAAGACAATCAATGATGACATAAAATAGGAATGCAAGACCAGGAAAGATATTTTTAGTGTGTTTGTCTAATTTAAAGGTCAATGGTGAATTGTAAATTGTGTCTTATGGAAATTAAATTGCTTTATTGGAAGAAAACAAAATTCTACAAAATCATGAAACAATCCATAAAAATTCAAGAATGAAAGCATGAAGTATACAAAGCCAGTAGATGTAATGTTTGTATACAGGAGAAATAAAATAGAATTGGACAAATTTTATGGCAGCCCATTATGTTAAAGATAAAACAGAATAATATTTAATGGTCTGTTGACATTTTTGGATTTATGCATAAATATGAACTCTACGAGTGTTTTTTGCAGAACAGTTTATTCAGCTAGGAACACAGAGGCAAAAATTCTCTCCACTCTCTCAGTTGCTCTCATTGGCTGAAAGTCCTTTCTCTTTATGGCAATTGTCTTTTCCAGATAGTATTAGGAACAGTACTATCCCAGGCTTGCTCAACTACCATTTTGTTTATGTAAGGTGGAGGCCAGGGATGCTTCCACAGGACCTGTTTGTCCAGGAATCTGGCCACAATCTGAGGCTTTGGTGTGAGTGAATTGAATCTCTGCTGTCTTCTAAGAACTGGTAACACTCTTCCTCATCTGTTTTGAGTTGTAGGATAGGGAATGGAATTAATTGAGTGATACTGGGAGATTCTTTTAATCATTCTCTGTGCAGACTTTTCATTATCTTTAATGGTTTTGTAGGATTTTGCCTCAATATTGTTTAATCCTCACTAGAGTCTGCGACAAGTTCTTCAAATATTCTAGTAAGTGGGGCAGGGTAGAGTGGGGGACACTTATCTCATTTACAGTGATAATTGCTGACTTTATATTTTTAAGTGTTTGATTTGGAATCTGTAGAAGGACTAGAGTTAAAAATGTGTACTCAGATCTCTAGCTTTGACTAAAAATCTCAAGATGACTTCTTGTGGAGACAGTTTCTGATTTTCTCATACCCCTGTGTCTACTTGGGAAATGCCTGGAGAGAGAAAGAAAAGCTTTGGATTTGTATCTGTGTCCCTGAGATGTTCCTCCAGTAAAGTTACCTGGTACTTGTTTAGTTTCTACATTGAGTTCTGTAATATGCAATTTCTATCTTTAGGAGTTTATAAAAACTAGTACTTTTTACAACTTGTTGCCTTAAAAAATACTTCATTGTGAAATTTTCCTAAAACTTATCACCTAAGTCAGCATTTCCAGTGGACCTTAAGTTTAGTCCAGGTGACTGTATATGTGTGATTGTGTCAGAGTACTATAAAAAAAAATCTAAAGACTGGGTCTGTAGAGTAAAGTGAGCAGAAATTCTCACTTTTACATTTGTCATCAGAATTTCCAATTTCTTATGCAGTTGGGAAAAAATCCTCAATGTATAGAAGACCAAGGCTGCGTGCAAGGCAAATGCCCTACTCGCTGTGCTATAGCTCCAGTTCAGGCAATATACTATAAACTAGGAATGTAAGGAAATGAGGCCCCTGCTTGTAAGTATCTTGGCGGCTTCATTGGGAATGTGGGGCTGTCTCCCTGTAAAGCAAAAATGAAACAAAATATGGCCAGACAAGCTAAGTCTGAAGAGGCCTGTGGGACTCTCCAGTAGGGTTTGTGTGCTCCACCAGATTAAGGATTATCCTCAGCCTCTTAGTCAAGAAAACCTTACATAAACAGAGTGGTACGTTGAGCAAGTCTGGGATAGTACTGTTCCTAATAATTACTGCTGGAAAAGAAAATTGCCATCAAGAGAAAGGACAATCAGTGTGTGTGTGTGTGTGTGTGTGTGTGTGTGTGTGTGTGTGTGTGTGTGTGTGTGTGTCTGTCTGTCTGTCTGTCTGTCTGTCTGCTCACCAAACAGCTACTCTGGGACTGGGAGGTGGTTCACCTGGCAGAAACATGCCCAGTTGTAAGTTCCATTCTCAGCACCATGTGAATTCACAGCACCCCTGGATGTGATTCCTGTTAGGAATGAAAACAGAAAACAGCTACTCCTCCGGTTCCTTTAGAACACTTTGTAGAACAACACAGTAATCTCTGCCCTCAAAGTGGATTTGACACTATTTGAGGAGAGATACAAATTGTTTTCTTTCACATAGTTCTAGGCATGAAATCTACCATTATGTTGGGCAAATGTGAACTGTGTTTCAGGAAAGAAATATCAGAAACTGTCAGGAAGAAGAAACACAGGTGTTAGGTTTGGTATCCTAAAGGTATACTTCCTGTAGTACAACAATGATTCTGATGAGACCAACTGATATGTACAATAAACAGACACACTGACACACACTGATTCCAGTGGTTTTAGAAAAGCAAATGTATAGTTTTGCGGAAATGAAAGTAGTACTTTTGGGGGCATTATTATGGCTATTGACTCTTCTCAGTTCACACATCTGTAACAGTTGTCTTTTATGGTGAGACTGCTTTCTCTGTGTAGTCTCCAGCCACAAAATAAGCACAAAATAAAATTCAGTAGAGCCTGAATTTAAGATAGAAGCATTTGCCTCTCAGATCCCACCGATCCTATCTATGCCTGTCTTCTGGGAAAACATCTGGGTGGAACTTATCAATCAGCTGCAAACTCAAATTGATCAATTTTATTGAAACTTTTACAAGTATCAACTCACACTTCCATTACTTAGCTTTGATAAATATATTTTAATATTTATTATAGATCAGTTTTGATTTTTACGTTCTGAGAATTTATAAAATGAAAAACTAATAACTCCAAACCAATAGGAACGTGAATGTAAAGTTCTACCACACATCTGTCCTCTTATTAATTCTAGCTGTTTCATTGAAGTTGGTATCTTGTAATTCATGGCCACTCAGGTCTTTGAATTCAAATCCACAATCAAATTAAAGGTCACCTTCCCATAGTTTCTCAAGGATGAATGAAGGGGGATCCTAAGTTTCTATTTTTGGGAATAGCACTGTAGTGTTTAGTTGATGAGATGTAATTTTCTAGGCACGAGACCATGATCCTGGGGATAAGGAGATGGTGCAAAGGCTGGAGCCCATGCCACACTGAATGGTGACCCGACCACTTCTGGGAGTGACCCTTAAGAAACAAACTGTGAGTAGTTACTGAACACCACTAGGTGTGGCCCCCAAACCAAATAAACACCTTCCCTGCAAGAAATCAACCCACCCCTCAATAAACACACATACACAAAGTCTAGTGATCCTGAGGATAACCAAATGAGACACCTCATTAATAACAGCAGTTTTGTGTGTCAATTCTACCAGGAGTATCATAATACCATTTTCTTCTCTCTTTTTTATAAATAGGGGTGGAGGTTCCTGCTCTTGAAAAGGTATCAGATTCTCCAGATACATCTTTCATTAAATTTCTGGCTAACTTCTTTCCATCTCAGCTTTCTAGTTTTCTTTTTAAATTTTTTAAATTAATTTTTAAGTTAAAAACTGTGATTTATGAAGTTATTGGTAACTTTTGGGAGTATAATATTTCAACACTCAACCAATCACCAGTATCTCTTCCCTCCAATAATCCCATATTCCCTCCCCACCCCAAAACCTATCCCAACCCCTCCTGTCAACTTGACAGGTGCATTACAGAATTTCAGTGGTTGCAGCTTAGCTCTTATGTTTTTAGGTTTTTTAATCTTTTTTTTTTTATATATATACAGCTATAACCCTCACTCACCGAAGTCCTGATGCCTGTTCACTCCTTACTTCCTATCCTTTCCCCCCTGCCCCTGATTTTTTCTTCTCTTTATCCTCCTTCTCTTTAAACCCTTGGGTTAAGGGTGAACTAGGCATTTACTCCAATATATTTCCACATCCAGTAGTCTATATACCACAGATAAGTGAGATCATCCTGTGTTTGTCTTTCTTCTTCTGGTTTACTTCACACAACATATCTTCCTGTTCTGGCCATATTGCAGCAAATTTCATGACTTCATTATTCCTTACAGATGCATAGTATTCCATGGTGTATATATATACACATATATATGTACATATATATGTATATATATGAAGATATGGTATGTATATGTATATGTATATATATGAAGATATGATATATATATATATATAAATTACCATTATCCATTCAGCTAGTTTGGACCCCAGGTTGAGTCCAAACTAGCTGTCCAAATTAGCTATTATATTGAGTGCAGCAATGAATAACGTTGTGCATGTATCCTTCAGAGAAAGGGTTTTTTATGTTCTTGGGGTAGATGCCCCGAAGTCAGATTACTGGGTCATATGGCAGGTCAATTCTGAACTTTTTACTGAGAGTTTTACTGAAAACTCTCCATACTGTTTCCCACAGGAGTTGTACCAGAAAACATTCCTACCTCAGGTTCCTCATTTTTGTTAGAAAATCTTTATTTTAATTCACTCTAAAGCACCTAATAGTATGCAGACTTCTGTCGGCACAAGACAGCCAAGAGAGGCAATAGTAGATTGATAGGAGAGTTTCATTTTGCTTCCTACTCCTATTTTTCTGTGGTCTTTGGAGATGATGTGGCATTATTCTTTGTCTAGTTTCTGGGCTTGAAGCTTCCTACTGTGGGTAGAATTCATGATATGAATTATTTTTGATCAATTTGGAAAGAATAAAAATTAAAATCATTTGGGAATTTACTGATTAAACTGATTTTTTTTATGTCCATGGACCAGATTATTTTCGTTGTATCTATAATATCTTGGGAGTTTACATTACCCTTTTTGCTCTTAAATATTTTTTGTTAGATTAGTACATGGGAAGGGGCAGAGTAGTTTCTACAGTTCCTGTTATACACAATGCATTTCAATAATTGCTATTATTCAGAATAGTATAATTTAATATTATAATTTAATTTAATTATGGTGGGTTTTTTTTTGCTTTTTGGGGGGTCACACCCAGCGATGCTCAGGGGTCACTCCTGGCTCTGCACTCAGGAATTACTCCTGGCGGTGCTCAGGGGACCATATGGGATGCTGGGAATCGAACCCGGGTCGGCCACATGCAAGGCAAACACCCTACCCGCTGTGCTATCACTCCAGCCCCTGGTGTATTATTTTTAATATAAAATTTTATTCTGACTTTACTCAGAGATTGTTGGTACTTTTACTTGGCCCTAACATAATGGCCAATGACATATAAACCACAGATACCAATGATGTTTAGTGTCGAAGATTTTTGGGATTGTAGATAAAATGCTCAAAATTAAAATTTTCTTTCCTGCAGAAACTAGGTTTAGTCTGGTTTTCCACATTAAATTATATGCATATTTATTGACAATATAATAATCAATGCAAAAGTAAAATTCTCCTCTCCCTGTAAAAGTTAAATACAATACTGTAGGCTATAACATGCACTTATAGTCTTCAGTGTTAGCTTCTCAGAAAAAAAAGAAACAACAAATTAGCTTTACATATGTAACTTATCATGCAAAATATATACAAAAAGCATAATTATAGTGTAGTAAAACAAAGTTACCAAAACACAACTTTTTCTGTTTCTATAAAATATACTAATTTCTTTCACTTTTTTATTGAATCACTGTGAGATAGACCCTTACAAAGCTGCTCGTGATTAGATTTCAATCATACAGTGTTCCAACACCCATCCCTCCACCAGTGTACATTTTTCTAGCACCAGTGTCCCCAGTTTCCCTCCCATCATCCTCTACCCCTACCTGTCTCGATGGCAGGCGCTTTTCTTCTTCTTCTTCTTCTCTCTCTCTCTACTTTTGTGCATTGTGGTTTGCAATATTGGAATGTATTACTTTTTTCTTGCAAGCACTTCACCAATGAGCTGAATTGTGATACTCTTGTTTTCATCTATTTGGTTAAAAAGCAAAGCTTCAGATTTGCCCATTGATTTTGTTTTGAATTGTATAGATTTGTTGATGTAATGCTGGGCTCTTGTTTTCCGTATTATTCATACATAATGATAAACAAAAAATAATAGATGAGCTCTTGCGCCAGTGATAAAAGCCTATCAAAAAGGTCAGGGGCAAGCCTGCGTCTCGGACCCAGACCTTCCATGCCACCCTCCTGGCCCCGGATGGCTGCCCCAGCTGGCAGCATGCTGATCCCTAGCACCGAAGCTGTTTTCTCTTCCGACTCAGGTGTGTGATGTCCCCCGACCTGCCCTTCCCAAGTCCCAAACTGCGTCTCAGACTCAGCGACAGTACGACAAGGGGCGTGGCCTCGGCTAAAGTGGTTGTGGCTTCATGTCTGCCGGCAGCCGCTAACACAGCCACAGATATTCTCATGAAACCCATCAATCTGTTGTTTCATCTCAGCCTTCATTACCTATGTCACGTCCAAGAGTAACATCATAGCTATCCATAAACAGTAGGACAATAAATCACAAGACTTCACATAAGGATTAGAGGAACATCTAAGGGGGAGGACATGTTCTAGAAGAGGAAAATAAAAAGGCAACCACCATTGACTGAGCCCATCCAGAATCCTTTTTTGCAACAAGAGGGAACAGGGATACTGATCTTGAAGATCCCTCTTCCATACCACCACAACAACATGAAGAAACAGCGCAAATCCCTACCACAAGAAGGGGACGATAAAAGGAGTCCAGAAACCTCAATAGGCGTTTGCTGCAAACTTGAGCTCTCTGAAAAGAATTCAGAGGTGAAATCCTCAAGATGTTCAATGAACTCAATGGAAAGATTGACAAGTTAAAAGAGGACCTGACAGAAACAATTCAACAGACAGCCGAGAAATTACAGGAAGAAATGAGAGCAGAAACAAAAAACCTAAGAAAAGAAATTAAGTATTCGGTAGATGAAATAAAATATTCTGTGGCTGCCCTCAACAATAGAATGACAACAGTGGAAGAAAGAATCAGTGAGCTTGAAGGTGAGCTACAATAAGCCTACAGGCAACAACAAATGATGGGAAGAGATCTCAAAATAGTTCTGGGGCGAATCAGAGTCCTAGGGGATGATTTCAAGAGGAACAATATTAAAATCATTAGAGTACCAGAAGGACAGGGAAGCAACCCCAGTGAAAAAGCCACAGTCAAACAAATCATTGCTGAAAAGTTCCCAGAGCTGGAGAATGCAGGCATCTAGATTCAAGGCGCCAGAAGGGTGCCAGCTAAAAGAGACCCTAACAGAAAATACCCCAGATATATGATAGAATGATGGACATCATGGATCGAGACACAATACTGTAAGCAACAAGGTTGAAGAAGGAAATCACATACAAAGGAACACCCATAGATTCACAGTAGACCTATCAGAGGAAATCCTCCAAGCCCGAAGGCAGTGGTGGGATATAGTGAAAAAACTCAATGAAATCAACGCTTCACCAAGAATACTTTATCTGGCTAAACTCTCATTCAAACTCGAAGGAATGATACACTATTGTGTGGATAAACAACAATTCAGGAACTTCATAGACTCAAAACCAAACCTAAAAGAAACACTAAAGGGGCTATTTTAAGAGAAGAAGAACCCCTACAAACACAAAAAACACTTACAGAAGGATGGCGCAAAATCCCATAACAATAATTTCTCTTAATGTCAATGGTCTAAATTCACCAATTAAGAGACACAGACTGGCAAAATGGATTCAGAGACTGAACCCAACATTTTTCTGCCTGCAAGAAATGCATCTGAATAACCAGAACAAACACAGACTCAAAGTCAAAGGATGGAAAACAATCTTGCAAGCAAACAACTCTCTCAAAAAAGCTGGGCTGGCCTTACTAGTATCGGACAACATAGATTTCAGGTTGAAAAAGATTAGAAAGGACAGGGAAGGCCATTTTTTATTAATCAAGGGATATGTACAGCAGGAAGAAATCACACTCCTAAATGTGTACGCACCCAATGAGGGACCAGCTAAATACCTACAACAGCTGCTAACAGACCTTAAGAAGGACATCTTGAGCAACACAATAGTAATTGGAGACTTCAACACTGCCCTATTACCCCTGGATAGATCAAGAAGATTAAAACCCACGAAGGAAATACTCGCTTTGAAGGAAGAAATAGAAGAGAGAGGGCTAATATATCTATACAGGGCTTTATATCCCCCCAAAAAGGAATACCCATTCTTTTCCAGTGCACATGGAACATTTTCCAGAATAGACCATGTGCTGGACCACACAACATACCTCAACCAGGAAGATAGATATTGTATCAGCTATCTTTTCAGACCATGATGCACTGAAGATACAAGTTAATCATGTACAGACGCAGAAAACCAAATTAAACACCTGGAAATTAAACAACTTGGTGTTTAACAATGAGTGGATCAGGAAAGAAATCAAGGAAGAAATCAAAAGGTATCTGGAAACAAATGAGAATGAAGACACGAACTACCAGAACCTGTGGGACGCAGCTAAAGCCATGTTAAGGGGAAAATTTATAGCTCTGCAAGCATTCCTCTGGAAGGAAGAAAGGGCCCACATAAATAACTTGACTTCACAGCTTAAGATTTTAGAAAAGGACCAACAAAGGAGCCCAAACCAGGCAGAAGAAAAAAGATAATAAAACTTAAAGCAGAAATCAACGACATGGAAAACCAAAAGACAATCCGAAAGATCAATGAAACTGAGAGCTGGTTCTTCGAGAAAGTAAATAAGATTGATAAACCATTAGCAAGACTCACAAAGAAAGAGAGAGAGAGAACTCTTATAAACAGAAAAGGGGGACATCACAACAGAAACCAAAGAAATTCAAAAGATTATCAGAGGTTACTTTGAAAAGTTGTATGTCAATGAAACAAGAGAACCTAGAAGAAATGGATAAATTCCTAGATTCCCACAATCTCCCAAGGCTGAACCAAGAAGACCGGGAATACCTGAAAAGTCCTATTAATATCAAGGAAATTGAAACTGTAATCAAAAGTCTTCCCAAAAACAAAAGCCCAGGTCCAGATGGATTCACTAGCGAATTCTTCCAAACAGTTAAAGAGGACCTGTTGCCAGTTCTTCTCAAGCTTTTCCAGGAAATTGACAAAAACAGAAACCCTCCCAAACAGTTTCTACAAGGCTCCTATCTCCCTAATACCAAAAGCAAACAAAGACACCACAAAAAAGAAAAGAAAAGAAAACTACAGGCCAATATCTATGATGAACACGGATGCCAAGATTCTCACCAAAATATTAGCAAACAGAATTCAACAACTCATCAAAAAAATCATACACTACGACCAAGTGAGATTCATCCTGGGGATGCAAGCATGGTTTAACATTTGGAAATCAATCAACATAATCCATTATATCGACAAAAGAAAAGATAAGAACCATATGATCATATCAATAGATGCAGAGAAAGCATTTGACAAGATTCCAGAACCCATTTATGATGAAAACTCTCACCAAAATGGGTATAGAAGGGACTTCCTCAATATAGTTAAAGCCATCTAACACGAGTCTATGGCAAGCTTCATTATTGATGGGGAAAAACTAAGAGCCTTCCCTCTGAGATCAGGGATGAGACAAGGATGCCCACTCTCTCCACTCCTGTTCAATATAGTACTGGAAGTACTTGCAATAGAGGTTAGGCAAGAAAAAGGTATTAGGGGCATTCAGGTAGGAAAAGGAAGAAATCAAGCTCTCACTATTTGCAGACGATATGATTCTATATTTAGAGAACCCTAAAACCTCTACCAAGAAACAGAAACAATAGACTTGTATAGTAAAGTTGCAGGCTATAAAATCAACACCCAAAAGTCCATGGCTTTCCTATACGCAAATAATGAGAGAGAAGAAAGCGACATGATAAAAGCAATCGCATTGACAATCGTGCCTCAAACGATCAAATACCTCGGAATCAACTTAACTAAGGAGGTAAAGGACTTGTATAATGAAAACTACAAAATGCTACTTCAGGAAATAAAAGAGGACACAAGGAAATGGAAAGATATTCCCTTCTCATGTACTGGAAGAATTTATATTGTC
Organism: Sorex araneus; assembly: GCF_027595985.1. Classification (NCBI taxonomy): domain Eukaryota; kingdom Metazoa; phylum Chordata; class Mammalia; order Eulipotyphla; family Soricidae; genus Sorex; species Sorex araneus. The sequence continues at coordinate 270,197,884 of NC_073302.1, read as the reverse complement.
TAAATGGCAATACCCCCCAAAGTATTGTACAAATTCAATGCGATCTCTATAAGGATACCCTTGACATTCTTCAAATAAATGGACCAAGCACTCCTGAAATTCATATGAAACAATAAGCCCCCACGAATAAAGCAATTCTTGGGAAAAATAAAATGGGAGGAATCAACCTTCCCAACTTCAAACTCTACTACAAAGCGGTAGTAATTAAAACAGCATGGTACTGGAACAAAGGCAGAGCTGCAGACCAATGGAACAGAGTTGAATATTATGACACACACCCCCAAATATATGATCATCTAATCTTTGATAAGGGAGCAGAAAAGTGAAGTGGAGCAAGGAAAGCATGTTTAACAAATTGTGCTGGCAAAACTGGACAGCTATATGCAAAAGAATGGACTCAGATCTCCACCTATCACCATGTACAAAAGTCAGATCAAAATGGATTAAAGACCTCAACATCAGACCAGAATCCCTAAGGTACATTGAAGACAAGGTCGGCAAAACCCTCCACGACATTGTAGCCAACAGTATCTTCAAAGATAGCACACAACTGGCAAAGCAAGTGAAAACACAGATAAATAAATGGGACTACCTTAAACTAAGAAACTTCTGCACCTCAAAAGATTCAGGGACCAAAGTACAAAGATAGCCTACAGAATGGGAAAAGATATTTACGCAGTACCCATCTGATAAGGAGTTGATATCAAAGATATACAATGCACTGGTTGAACTCCACAAGAAGAAAACTGCTGACCCGATTAGAAAATGGGGTGATGAAATGAACAGAACCTTTCCCGAAGAGGAAATCCAAATGGCTGAGAGGCACATGAGAAAATGCTCAACATCACTAATCATCAGGGAGATGCAGATCAAAACAACAATGAGATATCATCTCACACCACAGAGACTGGCCCACATCCAAAAAAACAAAAGCAACTGGTGTTGGCGCGGATGTGGGAAGAAAGGGACTCTTCTTCAATGCTGGTGGGAATGCCGACTTGTTCAGCCTTTTTGGAAAACAATATGGACGGTTCTCAAAAAAATTAGAAATTGAGCTCCCATTTGACCGATCAATACCACTCCTGGGAATATATCCCAGAGAGGCAAAAAGGTATAGTAGAAATGACATCTGCATTTCTATGTTCATTGCAGCACTGTTTACAATAGCCACAATCTGGAAAAAACTGGAGTGCCCAAAAACAGATGACTGGTTAAAGAAACTTTGGTATATCTACACAATAGAATAGTATGCAGCTGTTAGAAAAGATGAAGTTATGAAATTTGCATATAAGTGGATCAACATGGAAACTATCCTGTTGAGTGAAATGAGTCAGAAAGAAAGAGACAGACATAGAAAGGTTGTACTCATATGTGGAATATAAAGTAGCAGAGAGGTAAGAGCTTGCAATGATGCAACTTCTGGCAGAAATTTCTCTGGACTTAGTAACTAAAATACAGAAATTCAAAATCTTGCGGCCGCTATTGTGGCCACACGACCTCATATCTTTTCATTCTCAGCAATGGAAAACAAATTATCAAATGCTTCTTTTCCAGCAGGTTCAACTTTGCGGGGGGGGGGACTCCAAAAAGTAAAGAGGAAGTAAAGTGAAATTTATCAGCTACACAGGTGGGCTGGGGGGATTGGGGGGGCAGGGGGTGGGGTGGAGGTTTACTGTGGTTCTTGGTGGTGGAATATGTGCACTGGTGAAGGAATGGGTGTTCGAGCATTGTATAACTGAGACTTAAGCCTGAAAGCTTTGTAACTTTCCACATGGTGATTCAATAAAATAAAATAGAATTAAATAATAATTAAAAAAAGATCAGGGGCTAGGAGGACTGGTCAATGGTGGGAATCAACAACAAGTGTGTGTGGTGGAGGGTAGGTAAGATAGAGAAGCGACAAGTATGACAATAATAGCTGGGAATTATCGGAATTATCACACTGGACAAGAACTGAGTGCTAAAGGTTGGTAAAGGAGTGTATCAAATAGCCTTTCCGTATCTGTATTGCACTATATTGCAAACCACAATGCCCAAAATGGGGGGGGGGAAAGAGAGGGGAGAGGTGGGGGGAGGGGGAGGGGAGGGAGAGGGGGAGAGAGAGATGAGAGAGAGAGAGAGAGAGAGAGAGAGAGGAGAAAAGTGCTGGGTATGGAACTGAAAACCTAATTATAAACAGCGCTATGTAAGGGTTTGTCTCACAGTGATTCAATAAATAAAATTAAACACACAAGAAAGCCATTCACAAAAAATAAAAATGATCTTAGCTCTGAGGGGAATTTACAGTTTGGGCAGTCAGTTTTGTCCTGCTTCTTTTCTTCTCTGGCTACTGTGAAATGCTGACTCATTGAGAAGAGAATCTGACACATGTTGGTTTTGGTTTTTTTCTCTTTTATAGCACTTCTCAAATCCTGAAAGCTAAGCTGCAGCCATTCTCTTGGTTCACTTGCACTCTGGCTACAGGGAGAAATTGAGGATGAAAGTGAAACTCTCTCTTTCTGCTCTAAACAATTCCTGGGCATCAGCATACCTGTTCTCATTGCTGGATCTATTTTTAGCAAGAGTTAAAACTGCAAGAGGTGCATCAAGATTTGAAGCAAGAGTGACATTTTCCAAAATTCTACTATTGTTAAATAATGAGTTGGTTAAAAAAAATCTTGGAAATGAAATAAACCAAAAACTTGGAAATGACTCTCCTTTTATACCTCAAAAATCTTCCATCTTGTCATCATCCTGAAAGCTCGCCACAGCTGCTCTTTTGGTTAACTTTCATTCTGGTACTCAGAGAAGATGCAGATGGAAATGAAAATCTTGCTTCAGCTGCATCTGACACTAGTTACATTGGCAAGTTGATCCCTGGTCTTAGAGAGAATGAACTACTAAATGGAAGCAAATTTTTCTTTCCCTATTTGCTTTCCTCAAATTCGGTTTACTTATCCTGGAGAAGCATTATGTTGGCTTTTATGCCAACATTAATTCAAACTAAGGTGAGAGGTATTGGCTTCTTAATACAAAATTAAGGCAAATACACTCCTCTTCTTTTGGTAAACTATAGACTTCTGATGGGAAAACTCAGGATTATAAAACTCCGTAATGAATCTTACAGAGTTTAAACCTAGTTGAAATACATGGGCTTCGGTGAATTATTTTGTAACTCCAGAATAATTACCAAATCTCTGGAATGAGCTCTTAAGATTCTTCCAGAACTAAATCTTCTCTGAATGTAGGCTTTCTGTTGAGTGTTTTTTAAAAACCATAGTGATCTTGTCTATTATCTTTACAGTTTATTACAGGATACCTCATTTAAAAACCAAATATATTTATTTCTAGTGATGATGAAATTACAAAGTTATTCATGATTAGGTTTCGGGTATATAATGTTATAAGACTTATCCCATCACCACTGTCCACCTCCCTTTACCAGTGCTCGCCCTGTGCCCAGTTACCTCCCTCTCCCTAGTCTGCTTCTATGAAAAGTTCTCTCTCTCTCTCTTTTTCTCTCTCTTCCTCTCTCTCTCTCTCTTCATATACAGCACTGTAGCACTCTCCTCAATATAGCACTGTAGCACTCTCTCTCCTCGTATATAGCACTGTAGCACTGTCGTCCCATTGTTCATTGATTTGCTCGAGCGGGCACCAGTAACATCTCCATTGTGAGACTTGTTACTGTTTTGGGCATATTGAATATGCCACAGGTAGCTTGCCAGGCTCTGCCATGCGGACAGGATACTCTCAGTAGCTTGCTGGGCTCTCTGAGAGGGAAGGAGGAATCAAACCCGGGTTGGCCGTGTGCAAGGCAAATGCCCTACCCGCTGTGCTATTGCTCCAGTCTCTCTCCATATATGTATACAATTTTTGCATGATGACTTACAGTACTGTTTCTGGTAAGGTTTCATACATAACACTTTACCACCTTTCAGCATTCTCCCTCCTGGTTAAGTGCCTTCTCTCTACCATAGATCTTAGTCCCCCTCTGTCCTATCCCCCAGTTCCTTCAAGTGGCATGTTTCCTACTGAGTATCAGTTCAAATGTCCTTTGTTTCCATTGGTTTTGGATATTAGTTATTCCACTATATGTATCTTTATATTCTGTATTTGATAGAGATTGTTCTGTCACTCTCTCTCCCTCTAACTCACCTCACATGATACTCTTTGTTTCTACTTACAATGGCTGCAGATTATTGCCAGCTTCCTCCTGGTACCCAGTCTTCAGTGAATGTTTTCTATTTGGTTCTTAAGGTCTACTCTTTAGACTTCACTACCCTCTAGTGAGTTCTATTAGGATGAACTTCATGGACTGATTTGCCTTCTTCTGTTTACCCCTCCATGCTACCTTAACTCTTCCTCTATGTCTTTTAGCTTCCACTTGCATTTGGCCAATGAGAAGTACTGGGTGGTTGAGGTTGGGATGCTAGTTATTTTCGAGGATATCTTCATGTCTGGCTATCTCTTGATGATGACTGGGTGTATCCTACCACAAATCACATATCCGAGCAGATTGTCTCATCCTATTGCTGCAAGTTCTCCTTGATCTGAGTAATAGTTCCAAATTCTAACCTCTGATAGGCTAAATAATGCCACCTAGTGACATCAACATCCATGTTCCTGGAATTTAAGAGTATTATTTTCATGGAGGGTTGGAGCAATAGCACAGCGTTTACCTTGCATGTGGCAACCTGGGTTCGATTCCTCTGTCCCTCTCTAAGAGGCAGGCAAGCTACCGAGAGTATCTCACCCGCTCAGCAGTGCCTGGCAAGCTACCCATGGTGTATTCGATATGCCAAAAATAGTAACAACAAGTCTCACAATGGAGATGTTACTGGTGCCCGTTCGAGCAAATCGATGAGCAACGGGATGACAGTGATACAGTGATACAGTAATTCTACATGGAAGAATAAGGGTCTTTGCAGATGTGATTAAAGTAAGGATGTTGACATAGAGTTGATAGCATTATCTTGGTGGCTGTAGATGTAACCCTCCTAATACTATAGTTTTAGTCAAGGGTGACTATTTTGGAATTCTGTCTTCCACATGAAATTAGAAGAGAACATTTTTTTGGTTGTTTTCAAAGCACTAAGTTTGTGACAATTTTTTACGCCACAGCTGTAGTGGGCTGGAGCGATAGCACAGCGGTTGGGCATTCCCCTTTCACGCGGCCAACCCGAGTTCGATCCCTCCACCCCTCTGGGAGAGCCTGGCAAGCTACCGAGAGTATCAAGTCCTTAAGGCAGAGCCTGGCAAGCTAACCGTGCATATTGAATATGCAAAAAACAGCAACAATACGTCTCTCAATAAGAGATGTTACTGGTGCCCACTCGAACAAATCAATGAGCAACAGGATGACAGTGACAGTGACAGCTGTAGTAGAAAATGATACAGCTCCCTTGCCCTGTCAGGCAAGTGGATGTTACTTCTGCTCCTATTTTCTCTGGGTTGCTTCACCAACTACCTCTCCCCAGTCACCCATCCGCTTGTTGTTCCCCCCTAACCTGCCTCCCCCTCTGTAAGAACCCCCTTTATAACACTCCGTTGACTTACCTTTTGGAGTATGCTACTTGTTTTCTGCTGGGACACTGACACATCCACCTGCCTTTCACTGCCGAGGCCAAGAACTATGACAGGAAAGGAAAGATCCCAAAATAATGTCATTTATGTCTATGCAGAAATACCATGTGATCCAAGCTACGCACATGGTCTTGGAAGTTTTTCTGATGTGGTTTTGTTTTATCAACGCAAGGTTTACCTTGCCAACCATAATAGGAAAAAGAAGTAATGCTTACTCAGAAAATTCATTCTGAAAATATTTCAGATAGTATGTGAACTTTTGAACACAGTATTTCTAAATATTTTTTTTCTTTCTTTTGCTTTCCCACCATGGAGATTGGATTACCACATGTTATTTCTTCTCTCTCGTATATTTCAAGATCTGAAAAAAAGTTCATATTTTGCTACGTTAGTCCCCTAATGATTTCAAAATCAGTCTGTGAATTTGAAACTGTGAAAGAAATATATTAAGTGATACTAAGCTGAGGCTCAGAATTAATCCATAAACTGAAGAACTCTTACTTTTCGTACCCTTATAGAATAATAAAATACCATTCTCCTTGGATTGATTTAATAGTTTTTTTTTATATAGATCTGACCAAGCAATTATTCCCAAAGCTATTCTGACCTTTGTCATCATTGTTTGTCACTACTATAAAAAGCATCCGTTCTGTACATAGTCCTGAGGGCTGAGACAGAATCTTAAGCACATACTATCCCTGCAAACTAAGCTTTGATCTTCTGCTATAGCTCTTCTTTTCTAAAGGGAAAGATTTGCTAAGAGAAAGTAAAAGCAACAGACAGGACTTTGAGAGCATATAAAAGGATGCTTTGTAAGTGTTGTACATGCAAGATACTCATTTATCTTTCCTTTTTACTCATAGGGTCCTTGATTGACTATTTTTCTACAGTCTTCAAATAACAAAATTTGTAGTGTTTGACTTCAACTTAACACTTCCTGTTTGTTTTTTAAATATACATATATAATATGCATATATACACACACACATATATATAGATATAAACACACAGGCACACATATACAGCATCTATTAGTTGAAAAGTTATTTTGCTTAATATATTAATTTGCTTCTGAAATTTTCTTTCCCTACAAGAATACAAGCCCCTGTGGACAGGCACATATTATATCCTTGTTCTTGTGAATTTCCTGGCATGTAGTAGGGAAGCAGAAACGTCCCTGGAAAAATAGTAGATAGCGTGTTTGGATTGCACATAGCTGATCCAGGTTTGATCCCTGGCATCCCATATGGTCCCTTGAGCACCACCGGGAGTTATTCCTAAGTGCAGAGCCAGCAGTAAACCATAAGCATCACTCAGTGGGATGTAAACACTTTTTTTATATGGCATTTGTTAAATTGAAACTTAAGTGATCAGGATTGTGCTTTAGATGGTTAGGTTGATCATATCACAGTTTATTAGGTGACAGCTATGTATAACTATGTATTTCCTCGGAAAAGAAACTCAGAGGGAGAAAATAACCTTTTTTATGTTGGATCAGTGCATATGTCTGACAGTTTTCATCATCAAACTAGACTGAGTCAAGACTAGGCACCCATCCATCCAGAGGCATACCATTCTTGGGATTCAGGTATAGTGGCTTGTTACTGCCAAGACTCCACTTTAAACAATTTAAAATTGTGCTGTAATACCCACCCCTTAGGCCTCCAGCATAAGATCAAGGATTAAAAAGCTCCACTAGTTTCCAATCTCGGTGGAAAATTGGCTGTCACATGGAACGAGATATATACTAACTGATTTTGCCGTGCAATTGGGTTCTTAATGAAAGCAGCGTAAAACAAAACTGCACCTTTCTCTATTTCATTTGTGCATCTTGTACCTGGGATAAAATGTAACTGCTCTAAATCTTTAAGTTGGATTCAATAAAACAATAATACTGTACTGTGCAAACTGACCATTTAGCTTAACGACTGATTTGTTACACCATTAACTTGTCTCATGCCTTGTCTTCAGGCTCTTTGCTAACTGAGTAATTGTTAACTACTGTAATGAACAGATTCTTCCTAGGGGAAAAACATCTTAGACTGGTAAGTTAGTGATATCGCTGACTGCTGTCTTAAAGGTGGCCATGGAATAATGAATAGATTTTAAAGTTATTAAAGTTTAATCGTGGAGGCATTGTAGGACCAAAAAAAATTGCTTTAGAAATGAAATCGGTGAAAGAAAAGGCATGTAGAATCTTGTCAGGGCTTTGCAATTTGCACAGTACATGTCAGTTTTCTTAGCTGCCTCTTAAAAATTCTCTGTAGTCAAATTACATGGTTTGGAAATGTACTATCATTAGGAGTAGCAGCCCTGGCATTTATTTTCTCTTTTTGACCAGTGTACTCTCTGATGTAAAAATATCCCTTTCATCCCTCACAAGAACTGGATGAAGCTATGGAAGCAGTCAATTTAGAATTAAAATAAGCCAGTGTGAAGGTGCAGTATTCAGAGACAGCTTGGACCTGGGGAAGAAAATGGATGATTTGAAGCTGGTGCTTAGAATCAGTGTAAAGAATGAATGTATTAGTAACAGGCATTCTGGCCCAGATATCTGTCAGAGATACAACCTTCTGTTTATGTAGCTCAATTTTGTCACCTTTTGTAGAAAGGAAGTTAGCTAAACCCTGAATTCCCCAAAAGAAGCTCCATTATTCCAAACTTTGAATTTGGATGATATAGTAGACTTTTTGTCCTGTAAAAGAGCTTCATTTCATCGTTTTAATAGAAATTATGCTGACAGTTTTTGACAAATGATTTTCCAAGGTTGTATTAGTATTTTTTTCAAAAACGTATCAAATAAAAAAAAGTGAGCCACAAAAATGTTGGAATAAAACATCTTAGAATATGTATTTCTATAATCATGGAGAAGGGGAAAGATTTTTAGTCTTGAGAGACTTTCTTAGAGTGGTAGTAGAGGCAGAATTCATAATAGAAATGCTCGTGTTCTTCTAGGACATAAAAATTAAAAACAACCTTTTGAATGCAAGTACACAGACCGACTAGAAAATGAATAACAGTGTTTCTACATAGTATAAAATTGCAACATTACTTTGATAAGTGTTTTAGGTGATTTTATCATTGTATCACTATATCACTGTCATCCCATTGTTCATTGATTTACTCGAGTGAGCACCAGTAACATCTCCATTTGTTCCAGCCCTGAGATCTTAGCAGCCTCTCTTTACTCATCTTTCCCAATGATTGGAGGCTCTTTCAGGGTCAGGGGAATGAGACCTGTTATTGTTACTGTTTTGGGCATATCGAATTCTCCATGAGGAGCTTTCCAGGCTCTGCCGTGTGGGTGGGACACTCTTGGTAGCTTGCCAGCAGGCTCTCTGAGAGGCACATATATATGTATATATATATATATATATACATATATATATCCCTATTAATCAAAAGGTGATTTTCTCTTACTTTTCAATTTTGCTTGAATACAATCAGTTTTCTGACTTATTTTAATAAATAAGTTTCATTTAAAATCGCTGTATCACTGTCATCCTGTTGCTCATCAATTTGTTCGAGCGGGCACCAGTAACGTCTCCATTGTGAGACTTGTTACCATTTTTGGTCCAAAATAATTATTTTATTTATATTGAAAGAGTTTTGACAATTACTGACATCAACAAGAGTGCAGAATACCATATTGGTTTTGTTTTGCTTTTTTTTTTTTGCTTTTTGGGTCACACCCAGCGATGCTCAGAGGTTACTCCTGGCTTTGCACTCAGGAATTACTCCTGACAGTGCTTGGGGGACCATATGGGATGCCGGGGGTTGAACCCGGGTCTGCCGTGTGCAAGGCGAATGCCCTACCCGCTGTGCTATTGCTCCGGCCCCGAATACCATATTGTTTTACCAGTCATCTTATAAGAAGTAGGTATGAAGGTAGAAGGCCACCGGCCCTCTAAGAATCTACAGCTGACTTAGGCAGCTGAGACAGGTGAAAAGGGCAATCAACAAGGAGAATTATCAAGCCGACTTTGGTGTAAGACTAAGGCCACAAGGATCACTTTAGGCTACCATAGGCAAATTGCTTAACCATACTAATGCTCTGTTTCCTTCTCTGTAAATAGGATTAGTATTAGCAGTATCTGTAGAAACCCTTTTCTACAGATTTGCAAGTGTTCAGAGGTGAGAGGCAAACAAGGTAATTTTTTAAATAGAAAAATTAGAAATTACCAAAATACTTTTTTGAAGAAAAAGATTGTGATTACCCATAGAAGTATATGAAAATATGTCACTGTCACTGTCACTGTTGTCCCCTTGTTCATCAATTTACTCGAGTGGGTACCAGTAACATCTCCATTGTGAGACTTGTTGTTACTGTTTTTGGCATATTGAATACACCATGGGTAGCTTGCCAGGCTCTGCCGAGCGGGAGGGATACTCTCGGTAGCTTGCCAGGTTCTCCGAGAATAATAGAGGAATCAAACCTGGGTCCGCTGCATGCAAGGCAAATGCCCTACCCACTGTGCTATCACTCCAGTCCAATGAAAACATGAAGTTACTAAAATACAGTTTAAAATAAAACATGGGAAGATACCCTTAATTTATTTAATACAGTTACTCGATATAGTAGATTATGTAGAACATGATAAGTGTTCCTATTTTTACTAAATGTTAAATTAATAAGAGAAAATTATTAAAGGCTAATAAGTGTTAATAATTTTATTTGTGGTAATATAATAGGTGCTTTTTAGACGATCTAATATAGCCTGAGAATGAATCACAGATGCAAATGTAAAGTAACGACATCAAAGTGTTTAACTTTACTTTAAATGCACTTTACTAATATAATACTGAATTTTCCCTCTTAAAATTTTTAAACTGAAATAATGTTAAATTATAGCACATACCTTTCAGGTGTGCATCAGGCCAAAGATGAAACCCAGGACTTCCTCCATACTGAGTGCTACTACTAAGCTATCTTCCTGGCCCCGTCAAATTGTCTAAAATACAATGTAGATACATCACAGGTGTCATCTGATACTTTTTTTTAATTTTAATTTTCTTTTGTGGTGAATTGCTAGCAAAAATCTTTTCAAGGGCCAGAGAGATAATATAGAAGTAAGGTGCTAGTCTTGTATGCAACGTCCACTTCAACACAGAGCACCACGAGTGATCCCTGAGCAAAGAGCCAGGAAGCCCTGAGCATCGCCAGTTGTGGTAACTTCCCCCAACTCACCTCCCCACCCCACACACACTCTCAATCTTTTTATTTCTTTTTGGGTTACACCCGGCGATGCACAAGGGTCACTCCTGGCTCCGCACTCAGGAATCACCCCTGGCGGTGCTCAGGGGACCATATGAGATGCCAGGAATCAAACCCGGGTCAGCCGTGTGCAAGTCAAATGTCCTACCCACTGTGCTATTGCTCCAGCCTCCTCTCAGTCAATCTTTTTAAGTATTTGTTTTTAGAAATCACATTAAGTCATTCAGATTCTTGGGGACCTAATTTTGATATATTTAAAGTCAGCAGGTTATGCATCAGTCTAATTGGTGGGATACCATCTTTTTGGGTATTAGAAACCAAAAGAAAAATGATACAGTGGCTATTTATATCTGCACCCCAGAGAGGACCATGACCTAGAAATCATACTGACCACATACCCCTGCTGCTCAGGCTGGACCATACAATGTCTCTGATCATAAACTTCTTGCTCTTGTTATGGCTGTTGTGACATAGCTCCATGCCAGGAACAAAGTCAAGGAAACTGTAACTGAAAAACTACATTAAACATGTGCTGCCCCAACTTGATTAGTTTCTCTACTTGTTTCATTGTGATATTGCACTGATATTCTAGATACAAGTGCAATATCACAATAAAATGCAGTATCACAATAAAACTCTTGCAGAGCTTCTGCTTCATAGTGGAAGTACAATTTTATAAATGACAGCACTTTTTGTGAGGGCTCCTAAACTTGCCCACAAATCCTCACACTGCCCATCTAATGTTGTGTAACTTCAGGCAAAGAACTTAATTTCTATGTGCTTTGGTTTCCATATTCTGAGAAAGGAATTGATACTGCTACCCACATCTTAGGGTTGTGAAAATGAAATGATACAATGCATGTAAATAACGAAGACTTAGAAGTACCAGAGCAATAGTACAGTGGGTCGGGTGCTTGCCTTGCATGCAGTCTAACCTGAATTTAATCCCCAATATCCCATATGGTACTCCAAGTACCACTAATAGCAGTTCCTGTGGGCAGAGCCAGGAATAATCCCTGAGCATCACCACTTGTGGCCCCAAAACAAAGAAACAAAAAATTGTATGCCCAAAGAGTTCTCAATGTTAGTTATTACTGTTGTCCCAGTTGCTTTCAATACAGCCTCTGATTACTTGCTTTCAATCTAGTCCCTAATTAGAACTTCCTTTCATTTTGATTTTGGGTCCCACCTTTGTTTAGTCACCTCAGGACAGGGAGCTGCTGAACTTCAATTTCTGTGTCCTACTGCCACATATCACATCCCAGGCTTACAAATTGCCTGCCCACATCTCTAGTTGGTGCATACCTATTACCCTCTCCAAGTTCTACTTTGTCCACTTGCAAGGCATCCATGGACAGAAACCACCTGCCTACTTGAGCCTCTGCCTAATAACGTTTGGCTCCTCTAGTGTGCCACTGGCCAAGGCAGATTTTGTCCCTCCTGGAGTATCATCAGAGCAGCACCATGCTCTCTGCTTATTAGCTCTGTTAGGTCTATGGGTTCTTCCAAACCTTCCCGTCTTGCCAAAAACAAAGCCGCAGTTCTGTAGTCTGTTCATGTGATGATTCCGGAGTTCTTCATGATCATTCATGCCAATCCACCCTATCAGCTCCTCATCCCCATTCTATGAAGACATAAGCAAGTCTCATGGTCAACCTAACTTCCTACCACCATCAGAGTATTTTCACATCTGTCCTTATGGAAAACCTGGGAATGCTCCACATAGAAGATGCTTCCTACCACTGTACAGAGGAGAAGTTCCATGGATGTGTACACTCCTGTTCAAAAAAGCCCAAATGAGTGTATTTTGCTGTGAAATAATAAACTTTCTTGTGAAATTATATTAATTCTCAAACCTTTAATGTTCAATGTTGTTTTCACCATTTGTCAAGAGAGAAGGATGCCCACAGAAAGTAGAATGAGCTAAATGGAAAAGTCAGTTCTCGGATAAGAGAGGGAAACTTCATTATCTGAAATTTTCTTGCCTGTCTCCTATAAAACTGAAAACATGCAAAAATAACCTCTTTATTTGCATATAAAACAGCTACATAAAATTGGTCTACAGCTTATCTCATGCTGTAAACACAAGGAACGGAGAAAGTACACATTTGTATGTACAGCTTCTGCTGAAAGTCTTGTTAAACCTAAATTATGCATTTCCATCCAGGAAAAACTTTTCCACTAATAGAAAACTGCAGCCATTTTGCCTGGCCACACATTCCAAGAATTCACATGGTAGGAATCGTTTTACTATCCTTCTACAAGCTGTTAGTTACATGTTTAAGCAAAAGATTTGATTACATTACTGCTTCCTACCCTCCTCTGTAACGTGACCATACTACTTGGAAAGTGTCACAGATTTTTGAGGTTGGTAACTGGATCTCTGGGATAAAGTATTTGAATTAGGGTCTCATTCCTGGCAGGCTGATGTTTTAGTTTATTATTACTTGTTGTTGTTTTGGAGGGGGCATACACACCTGGGGATGCTCAGGGCTGACTCCTGGCTTGCACTCGGGATTCTCAGATGGGCAAGGCACCGCACTGGGTGCTGTGGATCAAATGCTGTTCAGCTGCATGCAAGATAAACATCTTACTTGCTGTTCTATTTCTCTTACCCTATTTTTTTCACATTAAAAAATGTTGGTAATTTGTTCATCAACATATGATCTGAATTTTTCCTTAGCACCTTGTTATTTGTACCATTTATCCAGAATGTCATATAACCTGAAAGAGTAGCCAACTTGAAGAATTTTGGATTGTAGTCATGTGCTAACATAACATCTACACAGATTTTATACAGGCCAGCTATTATTATCCTTTTAGAGGATGCAATCATACCTCTCTTCTGTATCACTGTATCACTGTCATCCCATTGCTCATCAATTTGCTCGAGCAGGCACAAGTAATGTCTCCATTGTGAGACTTGTTACTGTTTTGGGCATATTGAATACACCATGGGTAGCTTGCCAGAGTCTGCTGTGCAGGCGAGATACTCTCGGTAGCTTGCCAGGCTCTCCAAGAGGGACGGAGGAATCAAACCAGGGTTGGCAGCAAATGCAAGGCAAATGCACAATGACATAAAATTGTAATTATTGAAGTGACAATCATCTTAATCCCAAGCTTCATAAAATAGTTTATCCAAGTTTGATATATCGATGTAGACATAGCATTCTCATTTGATGATTATTTATTCGTTTTAATTGTTTTAAAATTTTGCTCTTATGTTTCTTTGGGAATCATATATATGCATATCTGTAAGGTCTGACACTCTGACACTGGTGGATATAGAGCACATATGCAGTCATTTTAGTGGTAATGATATAAGTTTTCAACATGTTTGGATTAATTTAGTGGTCAGCATTTCTTATTGCTCTACAACCATAGCTGATAATATAAGTCCTCTTGATTTTTTTATTTTCGTAAAGTTGTTCACAATAATAGATTACATTCAACATTTCGACACCAGTCATACCAACATTACACCTTCCCACTGTAAAATTTCTTTTTCTTTAGTTGGCAGCTCTTGCCCGCCTCCAGGAACACCAGCATGTGAATCTCCCCCCCCCCCCCACGGAGCTGTGTAAACTCCTTTGCTCGGGGATTACACGCCAATGGATGTTCTAGGACTCTCGGGGCAGCTCTCTCTCGCCGCCCACATTTGGTGGCCTCGAGCCACTTCCCCACCCAGGATGGCTGTTGCCTTGGATGGATGAAGAAAGAACGAGGGCCAAGCTGGTTGCTGATTAGTTGCTGTTTATTCAATCTCTGGTCTCTCCCAGCTCTCTCCAACCCTCTCTCTAAATCACTTTACAACGCTCTTCATGACTCCTCTCCAATCTCCCCAGCCACTCTTATTCTCAGCTCTCAGCCTTCTCTCTAACTCGCAACTTTCTCCTCTAACTCTGTGTCTCTTCTCTCTGTCTCTGATTCTTCCTCAATCTTCCTCGAACTCTCTGTCTCACTCAATCTACTCCTTCCTCTTCTGTCTCTGTCTCCCCACAATGCTCTTCCTTTCCTCCTTGCAGCTGCTCTTTTTCTTCTCTCTCACTACACCTTCCCAACCAGGTTTCCCCATGGGAAGCACAATTAAAATGTTTTCCATGTTTTCCCAATCACCTGCAGCCCATAAGAGCAAAACAGCCCTTAAGGTGTGTTTCTCCTCTCCTTAGACCTGCAACTTGATTAACATCTTTAATTCTCCTCCCTAATATTTACCATTCTATATGGACAAGGTGATAGACACTTTTAAGCTTGTAGGGTGACTCTCCTGGGGACATCTCGCCACAGACTCAGACTACAGTGCTCAGGCCGGAATAATATTCCTAACCCCAGCAGGGTCCAAATCTAGTTATTAATTTTTGGACCCTGACAGAATTTGTCCATGACCAAGCTCTTAACTTATAGTTAAGCACTATGGCTCTTTGGTCAGGCCCATTTCAATGCCAGGGTAGCTCAACGCTTGCCCTGGGTCCATCCAGTCCCTTGTCGGGACCTTGCTCTTGGGAATCTAGGAAGTAAGGGCAACTGAGGCTTAAGTCAAGAGAACAGATGTCCACGAGGTAATATTATCTGGAGTCAATCAACTTCTAAGCCACAGGCTATTTTTTTTTAACTGTCTTCCTGTGTCCTTACAAAAAGCAATTACTCTGAAATAGCTAGCCGTGCAAAGGACAGTAAGGAGAAGAGAAAGACAATATTTACAAGTCAGCAGAGTCTGATCAGGAGACAAAAGTAATTGACAGGTTGAAGGGGCAGTCAACAAACACAAGCTCCCAGTGGCCAGGGAGGAAGGGCAAACCAATGTTATCCTACATCCCACCACCACTCAAACCTTCCAAACAGGCAGATGCTAGGTAACTTATTTTGTATTGCTTGTTATGAATAGCAGAAGATGTCCCTCCTAGAATTCTAATATTTTAGATTGTTAGGGTCTGGAGAAATACCTGCAGTGAGCTGCTCCTCTCTGAGATTATTTTGTGGTTTTGGATCATGTCTGTTAATGAGCTAAAATAGCAATTGGAGGTAGTTTGGGGGCATAATATCCAGGGTCCCATAGGGGCAGGGATATGAGAAGGACTGGCTCATTCCCTCTCCCCTGAGGCATGAAGTTTGCAGTCACTGGACCTGCATACCTGTGCTTTCACTAGGTTCTGGAAGTTGGCAGCCTCCAGGACTCTGGGTGTAGGTGGAGGGACAATGCCTGCTTCCGTCTGAGGCACCTCAGTGAAATCTGTCTGGTGCAAAGTCGGGAGGCATCTCTGCAGTGAGCTGCTTGGTTCGGAGATTCTTTGGTGTGTCCAGTCCTCTTAATTTTAATTATCGTGGTGGCAGTGAAATTGTATGTTTTTATAGTTAATTTTTATTTCATTTATGAAAATTTGTTTCTTCTTTTTCTTTTTTTGTTTTGTTATCCGAAATTCTTCTTTTCTGGACCAGAATTGAATTCAGAGTTTACTGTGTTGGTTTTGCATGGAACTGACCTTGATTTAATCCCTTATATCACATCTGGTTCCCTGATTACTATCAGGAGTGTTCCCCGAGCACTGCTGAATGTGGCCCCAATCCCCTCCACCCTAAAGAAAAAGAAAATTCCTCTTTTCTGATGTTCCTCTTATTTTTTGATTAAATTATTAGTCTTTTATCTTATTGATTTTCAGAATTTCTTATATCATTTTTCATTGACTATATCCATTGCAATATACTTTTTCATTCTGTGGATTGCCTTTAAATTCTTGATTTTAGTTTTGTCTAATGATCATTTCCTTAATTTTATTGCTAGCACTTTTTGTGCCCTATTTAAGAAATACTTGACTGCCTAAGATGATTAAATTATTATTTCACGTCTTCTTATCTACTTCATTGTGAAAGGAGTTGAGTCAGATGTATTTTTTTTTGTCCTGTGGAGGTCTGACTCAGTACTGATTTTCTTAAAGAATACAATTTCTCTAATTTCTTGTGGCCTCAGTTTTACCTTTGTTACAAACCAGGTGTTATATGTGTAAGGGTTTGTTTTCTGGACAGTCTTATCTTATTCTTTTAGTTTTTTCATTCATTTTACTATGTTCATCTGTAGTAACTGTGGATAACATGTAGTTAAGACTAGTATTAGTACTTTTATGGAATAAGTTAATAATCCTCTTTTACAGAATAGTATGGTAGTTTTAAGTGAGCTAATATACATGGAAATTAGGCTAGTTCAAGGGCTGAGTGCATGTTTTGTATGTGGGAGGGCCAGGTTCGATCCCTGATTTGCTGGTCAGTACCATCAGGAGTAACCCCTAAGTACACAGCCAGAAGTAGCACTCTGCACCACCAGATGTACCCCCAGAGCCCCCAATATATATACATATATATGAAAATTTCATTGTAAATTATAAAATAGGAACTAAGTATAAATATATACGTAATAGCAAAAACATAATAATAGTAATAATAATACTTTTATTGATCTGCTTGTTTGGAGGTTCTAGCAGGGGAGCACAGCTACTCGTATACCCTCGACCAAAGACCAGCCCCTCTCTATTCGGGGAAGGCCGTCTTCTTCAACCAAGGGCGCAGTTTTGGGAGGGACGCACACGGAGCAATGAGGGAGGAAGGACACCTGCCTAGCCAGCCAGATCAGCCAAATCAACCCTGGCGATCAATGGGGTGGCAGATGTTGCAGCCAGATAGTACATGGTGGCCTACCGGGTACGATTCCTCCTTCCCTCTCAGAGAGCCCAGCAAGCTACCGAGAGTATCCCGCCCACATGGCAGAGCCTGGCAAGATATCCATGGTGTGTTCACTATGCCACAAACAGTAACAACAAGTCTCACAATGGAGATGTTACTGGTGTCTGCTCGAGCAAATCGATGAACAATGGGACAACAGTGCTACAATGCTATGTTTTGTTTAGGAACTTGTCATTTATATCATTTGCCTTAGAACAAAGAGAATAACATTAAATCCATCAGATTGCCAGGTTCCTGAAAAGAACTCAAATGATAGACCCGTGAACTTTCAGAGTTTATCATGTATTCTGTGAATCACCTGCCAAAAAGACAGCAAGTCCAAATTCCTATTATGTATTATATTATACCATGCTCATTCTATATTGTGAATTGAATTTCACTAACACACAATTGTTATCCAAGACCCATCCAGTTGATGCTGAGGCTGGATTGGGTGAAGTATAAATGTGATAGAGATTACTATGCATGTATCAAGCACATGCATTTACAATTTTTTGGCATTTTAGGTGTTTTCTCTCCAACGTATGTTGTTATGCTACTTGTAATACTCAATTGTTAACATTTAAGTGCTGACTTCATCCTTTTTCTTTAGGTACCATCGTTATCATTGCAATTAATGAGCAATTCTTTAGTGATCACTTTCTTACTGTCATTGCTTGACATGAGAGGAATCACTAATGACCTCTGTAGTGATGCTGGACTCCTTTCTCTAGCACATTGCCCTGCTCTTGGTTCACTGTGTATGCTCTGGGTGCTTCCATAGAACATCATTGCCTTCTGGTTCCATTAAACATATATATTTTTCCTTTTTGGGTCACACCCGGCGATGCACAGGAGTTATTACTGGATCGTGCACTCAGGAATTATTCCTGGAGGTGCTCAGGGGACCAAATGGGATGCTGGGAATCAAACCCAGGTCGGCCGCATGCAAGGCAAGTACCCTTACTTCTGTGCTATTGCTCCAGCCCCCATTAAACATATTACCTTGACACTTTGTTCAAATCCCAACTTCTTCCCTAATTTCTTCTACAGCAGCACTTCCGTTCCCACTTAACTCAGTGTGTGCCACTTCTCTCTAGAAATGGAGAATTTGACCCATCCCCTGGAATCCTAGTGGACATATATGTATACCTGCACATATATGAGATGTGAATATTTTATACATTTGCCCTATATAACACCTGTGTTCTATGATGATAGCTATAATTTAATCATTTTTATCTTCTAGACTTCTCTGATGAAACACCCTAGTCTGTTAGGGAACAGTTTTCCCCAACTTGTCTGGACATGTTGCACACCGGGACTGGACAGATATTGGGGTGAAAGATGATGGGTGCATGGAGAAAACACCCTCTGAGAGCAGCTAATAGCTGTTCACTTTATTGCCAAATACAAACATACTTTATAGAGGGTTTCAGCTTTACAGGAAGGCCCAATCACAAAAAGTTTAGCATTATTGGCCTATTACCTTTCCTACTCTGCTTTGCCTTGGTCCAATCCCAGTGAAGGCTAGATGCTGTGGTTAGGATAATTTACTAAGTGTACATGACAGTTCTGTGTCTTGGGCTCATGGAACTAGGAGGTTGAGTGAAGCTCAAGGCTGGACACCTGGTGTTGACACCCTGTTCTTGCCAATTTCACCCAGATACTCCCCCTGTGGAGCCTCCCTTCCGGGCTGCTTTGCAAGGTCGGATCCTACCTGCTCCAGTGCCTGTAGCCATGCTGCACACTAGTCTCAGTGACTCAGTGACTGAGCTAATGCCTGACTCTTGCGGGTACCTGCTAGCTAATTCTTCCTGATGTTTTTGGAGTTGAATCTTTCTTTTCTTTCATCAGTCAGTGCATTAGTACCAAGTTAGCATAGTGGGGATTTAATTCTAGTTATTGGCTTTTGAGGTTCAGGAGAAGAAGTATGGTCAGACCCCGAGATCAGATATCTTGCCCTGGAGGGGAGAGATACTCATAGTGTTTTTCTTCATGGGCAGAAGCACCAGGCCTTAAAAAGGTAGCTCTATTGTCACCAAAAATTCACAGGACTCTAGGAAACCTTTGAGGGTATCCACCTACATGTCATCTGACTTTGTTCAGTGCCCAGGACCTTAACATATAGACATGCTTTCTCAAAATAAGCAATCTCTGCAATGCCCCAATCCTAGCATATTAGTTTACTTCCCCCCCACACTTATTATAGAAGAGTGGAAACAGGTAAGAGTCATTCTATATGTTATCAAGTGGTCTCTCTAGCCCTGAAACTTAGCCCTGTTTGTGTAGTGGTTAAATGCCCAAAGTTTCTTGTTATTCCTCTGCAGGTCATTAATTAAATTGAGTGATAAGACAATTTTCCTGTCCTTGATGCTTTATTTTCATGAATCTTTCCAATACCAAAATTATCACATTGACAGGGATGTTGCTCCCTACTGGAATCTAATTGTGGTTTCTAGTGTTCAATTGTTTAGCAGTTGGGCTTTGGCCACGTACCAGCTTCTCATGTACCTCCTTGCCTTGTGGTTGATGAATGATTCAACCTCATGACCTAATTTTATGAGCATTTTCTTTGAATCCTCTACCAGCTATGGCAATCTTTTGAGAGGCTGATATCAAGATAGAGTTAAAAGTGCACAAGAATTGTTGGAGAATTCTCATGAACTCTATAGACAAGAGAGAGCAGAAATAGGCAAGAGAGAATGCTACGCAGATCTGATCTAATATCTACAAGAGCAGAGGAGGAAGGGAAAAATCCTAAATCATGTAAGTATCAATTGGAAAAGAAAGCTTCTCTCCACCCCCAATTCGGATGCATAGAGGAGGCCATTAACAATTTCATTATAGATATTTTTCAATATTTATAGAAACACTTATATAGTTTTATAGAGAGATTTCTTTTTACCCAGGATATACCATTTATATTTTTCTTAAATTTACTTTATTGGTAGCCATGTATAAAGATAGGTGGCATTATCACAATATAGAGAAGCTTCTTCTTTAAAAAAATAATAATACCCAAACTGGAGTGATAGTATAGAGGATAAGGCTTTTCCCTTGCATGTGGCCATTCTAGGTTCGATCTCTGCCATTGCATATATAGTTCCTTGAATTTTGTCAGGAATGATCCCTGCGTGCAGACCCTGAGCACTGGTGGTTGTGACCTTTTCCAAAAATTAAGTACCTACAATATATGTATTTAGATTTGAGACCAGGCTTAACCCTGATGTAAAGAATAAAGAGCTGCAGAGTAAAATGTTCACTAGAACATTTCCATGTTGAGCTGGAGCGGTCTGCTGAGTATGTGCCTCAGCATGGATACTTTAGCAGATTCCAAAGGGTGGCATGTGGAGGCCGTTAGCCGGTGGCAATCTCTGCAGTGTGTTCTGTCAAGTAGGGAGATTGGAGTTTGCTTTCCATGCCTGCGTTTGCTGCCATGGTAGCCATTAGCTGCCTTCAAACAGATGTTCCTCTATTTTATCCAGCTTTCCTAGTTGGTCCTTGTGGGAATATTAATCTGATATACTATGATGTTCTGTAGCCATAAGCAGACTTTTAAATTTTATTTCTTTTAATAAAAATTTTAATATAGTTGGTGTCAAGGATAGGCAGTTATGAACCATTGCTAGCTCAGAATTTTTTTGTAAAAAGCATACGGAAGCAGTGAAGACGGTGGTTTGGTTCTTTAGTTGGTTTTCATCTCTTCTCTCTTACTGGGAAAGAGCTATTTTTGGTGTCTGCTACTCAACATGTCCTAGTGGGTCACAGAAATGAAAGGTTTCAAGGGAGAAAATGCTAGTTGTCCATCACAAATACCTTCTTGGTTTTTATTCTCATTCCAAATTGTTTTTTTTTAATTTATGGAAGTTATGAATAGCTTTTTGAGAGCTTATTGATTGTGTGTGTGTGTGTGGCGGGGTGGATTTCCAGAGGATAGAGGGCATGTACATAATCTCTCCTTATACTCATTTGAAGAAACTGAGGTCAAGAAATTTTTGACAGGGTCTGCCAAACACTGCTTAGAGAGCCTGAGGGCCACTATAGGCAGACTCAGTCACCAGAACTTACAGTTTAGTGAATAGGTTTTTCATGGAATGCTGTTTGCGCCCAGGGCTTCTGGGGGATGAATCCTGAGGATTAAACTTGATCTTAAGTCTTGAGTTGTCTCCAACTCTTTGAGTTGTCTTTCCAGTCCCTATTTAAGAAAATGACCACTGTTTATTCAGGCATGTAGGACACTCAACATTTGGATGATTGAATTAAGAATGGTGTAGCTGTTGGATAGGAACATCACCTGGATGCCACCTGGTAGTATTAGGAGGAGGTTGCCTTGCCATCTAGACTGGACTTCCCTTCCTGCCATAACGTTGTCGTCTCCTGTGTTTTTGTTTTGGGGCCACACCCAGCATTACTCAGGACTTACTCCTGACTCTGCTCTCAGGAAGTACGCCTGGGATGCTGGGGACTGAAATCAGGGTCAGACACATGCAAGACCCTCCCTACCCCCTACACTTTATCTTTAGCCCTCTTCTTTCATAAACTTCTAAACAAGGAAATTTTGTTACAGTACCTGGTTGCTATATGGAAGAACATAGTGTAAAATGATAAAAATGTTCAGGTCTTTCCCCCTGCCCCCACCCTGCTGGAGGGAGGTCTCCAAGCTTCAAGTCACCAAGATCATGCTGCACATTTCCCAGGGTGACCATGCAGGGCTAGCCACTTGGTGCTCTGAGAATCATGGTCCCAGGGATTGAAATTGGGGCCCAGTAGCCTGTATGGCATGTACAGTAGCCATTTAAGCTATTCCCCCAGTTCCAGGAAGGTGAAATTTTGGAGATAAGAATGTTTTTGATTACAGCCACACCCATGTCCTTGCACATTGTCTTTATGGTGGCCATAACACAAAAGCGATATTGAGCAGTTGCTGAGACCAAGCACATTTATTATCAGTTCCCTTGGAGCAAATAGTTAGGATTCCTGAAATATTGGCTAGAATGGGCATGATGAAGACTAATATCATCCGTTTTGCAATTTTGACTGGAAGCAAGAGCCTTTTTTTGTTGTTGCTGTTGAGATTTCCATGAATATAATTTGAACTTGGTAATACTAGATGTTATTTATTTTTAAACCAATTTCCCAGACATCTCTCCTCTCCATTGATTTTTTCTTCCTGCTTTCTTTATACTTCTTTGTCTTTCCCTTTCACTATGTCTGCTCTTTTCCTCTTTTCCTTTTCTTTCTCTTGATTTCTTCTTCTCTAATTATGACTCATAATTCCCCCAAATTTCTGCAAGGGTGTTACTAAATTATAAGTGGGGTTGATATTACAGAGCCAATGAACTTACCCTTTTGTTTGTCTTCTTTTGAGGTCAGAGTTCCTGGTACTATGTTTTTCCAACAGCAAAGCACAACATGTACCCTCCCTTTAACTATAGGTTTCCACAGTGGATTTCACATGAAAGCCACTCACATCATTTGCTTTGGATGCATCTTGCTACACCAGCTTCTGTGAACGTCACCACCTGCAGTTTAAATAATGGACAATTTCGCTGGCTCAGTGTAGCCTCTAGCTTTCATGTCATATTTCTTCCCTGCTTCTGATAAAGAAATACCTATTTTTCCCTCCCCCTCAGGTTATTACAAATCTAGTCACTGCTATAGAAGCACAATTTTCTAGTCCCTTCAGTTTGGCTTGTATTGATTTTAGCTCTATTTTATTTACATTGCTTTAAAATATTATGTGGATATTTTCTTACCTACAGGTGACTTAATGTAAGACCACTGTGTACTCTGTACCAAGCAAACAATTTTTCTCATCTGAGGTCACTATTTTTAATCAAGTAGTGCAGTCATTTAAGGAGTTGTTCTTACAAAAATTTTATTACTGAAAGACTTTCATAATGATTGCTATTGTGTACCATGAACAAACAAGAGGAATTGTGGATTGGCAATGGAGTTCACCTCAATTCATTCATATGCATGTCCATATTCCACTCACCACAAATCCATGTTCCAATCCTCTATTTCTTCATAACAGACGGAAAAGAAATCACAAAGTTATTATCACAATTATTTTCTTAATTAATTTTTGGAAAGCTTAAGTTATGAGTAAGGAAAATGTAAACTACGTAAGTATGAGCAGTAAAGAATTTTAATGCAACCTAAAGTAATGATAACAGAATTGTATGTAGTTATATACTCTTGTTAAAATTACATGGTGAAGGCACATTGAAATGTTAAAGACAGGAGCTAGAGTGATAGTACAGTGGGTAGTGCGTTTGCCTTCCATAAATTTATAAAGATCCTAGTTTGAAAAATAATGATTTAGAATGGCTGTCTAAGGCTAGAATGACAGAACAGCAGGTGGGACACATACCTTGCATGTGGCCCACCTGGGTTCAGTCCCTGACATCCCATATGGTTCCCTGAGCGCTGCTGGGAGTAATTCCTGAACACAAAGCCAGAAGTAACTCGTGAGCATTGCCAGGTGTAACCCAAAAACAAACAAACAAACAAACAAACAAATAAAAAGAACAGCAATTCAGAATTTCATCCTTCTTTTTCTCTGAGTGTTTCTGGACTTCCTTTAACTATTTCTAGATGATTGATTTTCGGAAGAATGATTTTTTTTTTTTTTGAGAAACCTGCAGGAGCACTTAGGAATCCATTGTTAACCCACCTTGACTCCAGGAAACTTGGTTTCTCTTGAATATAGCAAACTCACAGCAATTATATTACTATTTCCATGATTTCTAATTTATATTTAAATAATGCTTTAATGAGATGTATTGTATACATGTTCCCCCTTAAAGTACATTAATAGAACTGGGACTTTGAGGTCAAGAGATAAATATATACTTTTGAAATTATTGCAGAAACACACATTGTTGATTTAAAGCCTGCTTTCTTTAACAGTGGCTGTCAACCCCATTTAGGGTTGTATAACTGAATGTGGCCTTCTGGATAAAATTGGCAACAGTAAAAGGTTTCTGAATGCACAACAATGAAAACTTAATTTAGCACATTAGCAAGTGTGACAGTTTGCCCTCCACTGGATTGCATAAGCTATCCTACCCTCACTTTTCCTTTTTATTCATTCATTCAACATTTACTACTTTGAAAAAGTACTCTTCAGTTTGATAGGCAAGACGATAATTTATTCTATTACCTGTGTCTTTGACAATAAGATTGTAGAATTTTTTTATATTTTATGACTTATAAATATTGCCTACCTCTTTAGTATTTGTTGAATTGATTTTTTATCTCTTTCACCACAGCATTAGTCTGTATTTATCCTAATCTGTTTAGATAAAAAAAACTTGTTCCAGCAGATAAGAAATAAGAAATGCAGAGCTATTTAAACTACGGCATCTTAATTTTTTTTTCCAATTGTGACCCCCTTTTACCCAAGAAATACACATAGGTAAATGCAGCCAGAAAGCCCTCAGATTCATTATGCAGCTGAGGTTAAATTAAGTTTTGGTTGTTGTAAGTTCAGAAACCTCTTACTGTTGCCAATTTTCTCTAGAAGGCCACATTCAGTTATAGAACCCCGAATTGGGTTGAGGACCACAGTTAAAGAAAGGAGGGTGTAAATCAACAAAGAACTTCCTAACAAGATTTCTCCCGCGTTAAACAGGTTGCATTTTGAAGCATTTACTTTTAGAAATTCCTTCAGTTGCTAGATGTTTGAAATAAATAGCTGTCTGTTTTACCTCAGAAATCCTGGAATTTCTATGCAGTTCTGTATAACATTTGCACTATGCTTCCCTGTTTCCTTTCTGAGGAAATAAACTTTATCCCAGTAATTGAAGAGAGTTAGAAAATACTGTTTCTTTTCAAAAATTAACACTAGTAAGGGAAACTTGACAACTAATGTGATCTTGCACTCGAATGTCTACCTGCTAAAGTCAGCAAAGAGAACATTCTTCCTTCCCATTGAGCCTCAGTTACTCAGCAGTGGGTAAAAGTGCTCCCCTTTTATTGCACATATTTTTTGAAAAAAAAAATACAGTAAGGTAATACCAGGTGTAATAGATGTTTTGGCAAGAAACACAACACTAGGTTTTTTTCACTCTCAATGTAAACAGTACATTTATAGTCCACTTAACACTAAAAGGTAATTTTCTCCTAATGAGAAGAGTTGTAAAAAAAAAAATGTCATGATGTATGAGGGGTAGTGACTTACCTGTTTTTAATGGAATTATGCATGCTTGGTTCTTATTACCATAATTAACGTTTCCTATGTTATGCATTTGCAAGGCTGTATTCTAGTTGAATACTAAATCAATCGCAGCCTCATCAGAGTCTGAAAAAAAGTTCAAGCCAAATGTACTTTTCCATATGGATATAAAATAAACTGCCAACAAATTAATGTGAAAAATTTTTTCATGCTCTTGTAGAGTCTAAAATCATCAAAACCCAAAAATATGTATTTTCATACATATAGTTCTGTGATATTTGGGGGGAAAATACCAATGTAAAAGGGGAAGCAGTTATATTACCATATTTCTTTCCTTACTATATTTATTTCCAGTGAGTTGCTATAGTATGATGATTACTTTATCAATGAAAGAAAGCAATTAAAAAAAAAGGAAAGTATACAATATACAGACACTGAAAAGCTAATGACCAGTCTTTATCTATAGCTCTCATTATACTATCTTGAAAATTTATTTATTTTATTTTATTATTGTTTTTGCAAGGGCTGGAGCGATAGAACAGTGGTTGGCTGTTTGCCTTTCATGTGGTCGACCAGTGTTCTATTCCTCCGCCCCTCTTGAAGAGCCCGGCAAGCTACTGAGAGTATGGAGGCCGCACGGCAGAGCCTGGCAAGCTACCCATGCGTAATGGATATGCCAAAAACAGTAACAATAAGTCTCTCAATGAGAGACGCTACTGGTGCCTGCTTGAGCAAATCGATGAGCAATGGGATGACAGTGACAGTGATTGTTTTTGTAAATTTATTTTTAAAAAATTGCTTGTATTTTCTCCATTTGGTTACTTTTTGTAATGGTATTGTTTTGTATCTTATATATCATGAATATCATCATGAATATCCTGTACGAAACTGTTTTGTGTAAAACATATTGGCAAGGCTGTAATTTTCCCCATTTTCACCTCCACAAAGTAGTTGAGGGGCAGCTGGAGCGATATTGGGAGCCATCAGAGCTACTCAAGGGTCTATGCGGTGATAGGGATGAAACTTGGGGTCTCACACATGCCATGTATGTACTCTCGTCCTTTAAGCTGTCTCTTAAAGCATTATTATATTTTAAATTCTAACCACCACCACGCCCAGGGAAAGATTTAAAATGATAAGACACAGCAGGAAAGTAGATAACTTACACCATTCATACATTTAGAATGACATTGTTTACAGTTAGTATATAAGCTGATGAGAACAGACAGGGGACCGGAGAGTAGAGAGTAGGATGATGACAATAATCACATGGATTAACTCACATTAGCAATATTGTTTCTATCACTTCTTAATAACTAAGCAGGCTGTTTCAATTCTGTCTCTTGTTACCTATTGCTATTTCCCCCCCTCTTTTCCTATTCCCTTTATTGGGAAGCTGTCTATGAATGTTCAATGGCTTTTGCTGAGTTTTAGAGTTAAGATTTAAGATTTGCTGTAATCCTGTCTGTGAATTATTCTTAAGATATGTACACAAACCATAAATATTTGCAGATTGCAAAAGTGCTAGGATTCTTTAGCACTAATGTTCACAGAAATTCATCCAAATTTTGTGAAAGGAAAGAAGGAACTACATTAAAGAAATCATTCAGAATTCATTAGCATTTCAAGGCATCAAATTTTATTTCTCTGAAAATGGACAGTGAACTAATAGGCACTTAAAATTAAATTATTTCTGAAGGGCATGATAGCTGGGGAGGATTTGGGTTAAATGGGAACCAGGGTGATGGCAGTTATTCTTGATAGGACAGAGCTAGAGCAGTGGTAGAATGGGGATAAGAGAGCATGGGCCTTAACCCTGGTTGTAGGTTCTAACCCTGGTTCTATTAGTAGCCAGCTGCATATTCATGAGAAAGACATTTTCTTAGTTTTCCCACCTGTGAAGTGGAGTTATTAGTTCCCAAGAATTAAATGTTTAATATTTGTAACATTCTTAGATGCTCATCGATTTGTTCGAGCGGGCACCAGTAACGTCTCTCATAAGGGGGAGCGATAGCACAGAGGTTGGGCTTTCGCCTCTCACACTGCCGACCCGTGTTCCATTCATCCACCACTCTTGTAGAGCACGGCAAGCTACCCAAGAGTATGGAGCGCACAGGGCAGAGCCTGGCAAGCTACCCCCGTGCATTGGATATGCCAAAAACAGTAACAATAAGTCTCTCAATGAGAGATGTTACTAGTGCCCGCTTGAACAAATCGATGAGCAACGGGATGATAGTGACAGTGACAGTGAACATTTTTAGTAAACTCCCAGCAATGGTAGTAGATGTTCAATCAATGAATAAATGATAGTTCCTACTTCTACTCTGCTAGTGGTGATATAAGATGTTCTCCACAGGGTCTGAAGCAATGGTACAGTGGGTAGGGTGTTTGCCTTGCACGTGTCAGACCCAGTTCAAATCCCAGCATCCCACATGGTCCCCTGAAGCACTGCCAGAAGTAATTCCTTAGTGTAGATTCAGGAATAACTCCTGAGCATTGCTGGGTGTTCCCCCTCAAAACACAAAAATATTCCCCACAGTTTGGAAATTTGGAGATAATTGTTTGATATCTCCAAGTATGAGGCAATTTACAAAAACACTCACTAGAATTGCTGTGCCATAGATTGAAGACAAAGCTTTGTTTCTATAATATTCTGGGCTGTTTTTATCTTTCCTTTGTAGTTCAATTTTACCATGTACTTGTGAGGTAGGTATAACTACTTTGTTTTTACAGAGGAGGAAGTTGAATGGGTCTTGTCCCCAAACATCCAGCACATAACTAGGATTCTCAGGACTGAGACTTATATCCAAAGAGCTAAGCTCTCTAAAACTAGTATTCATGGGTGCTGGAACATTATGTGCCTAAACTTAATCATGAACAACTTTGTAATTGTGCATATCACTGTGATCCAATATAAAATAAATTTAAAAAATAAAGCTAGTGTTCTTCTCATTCAAGCACACAACAATAGTAATTTTACTGAAATTACTGAGAAATTTATACTATAACTTTACGTTGTATTGTCAATTTTTCCCCTTTTATTATTTTAATTTTTCTATTATTAAAGAAACTGAATTTATGGTATGTGCTACATACATAGGTCATATCATATGCATAGTAATGGTTACATCTTCAAGCTTGTTGGACCTTTCAATGTACTCCTTTAACATCTTCTCCATCTTTAGTTTTTATGTTGCTTGCTTTCAAAAATGGTTTAATCACTAGTATCTCTAAATTTGCTAACTTGCTTGTTTTTGAGATTTTTCCGAATGGTTTCATACCATATTGTCCTTTGTGTTTGATATTTGATTTGATCTTATGTTTTGCTCTTATTTGTTTTTATTTTGGGGCCACATCTAGTGGTGCTCAGGGCTTACTCCTGGCACTAAGGAATTACTTCTGGCAGTGCTCAGGGGATCATTTGGGACCCTTGGGATTTTTGGTCTGCTAAGTGCAAGAAAAACACCCTACCTGTTATATTATCATTCCAGTCCAATCTTATGTGTTTAAGGTACTTTCTTAAAAATAGTATTTTGTACTTTTGTTTGTACTCATATTCATCTTCATTACTATATCACATTACATTTAGCATTTATATTTATTCTATTTATAGATGTATATGAAGTTCTTTAAAAATAATTCTTTGCTGCACTGCCATTACTAATATTAATAGGAATATGTTCCAAAGTACATGGATTCTAAAGTTTCATGTTCCAAAGTATATGAAACTTTAGACTTTCTCTAAAGTATGTGCTTTAAAGTGGAAGCACTGAGCAAAACGGCATGTACACATTCATCTGCATTAAATTATGCAACATTTGTTGTCTAAAATGTTCTCTCAGTTCACAATCTTGACAGCTATGTGTAAAAATAGCCTTTGCTGAATATTGATCCCGAATCTTGGTGGAAATGCTTTTCTAATACAATGCGTGTTAAATAGTATCTTTACTATGGTTCCTTCTCAGTTTTTTTTAATTAAAAAATTCATTTTAATGCACACAACAACCACAATTTTCTTAATTGAAATTGGTTTCATTCTACATTACATCCTATCACATATGGTTTTCCATTACTGGTTTATCAATGTTGTAGAGTTTGAGATGTTGCTCTAGGAAGTCTGGAAATTTTTTTTTTTAATTTTATTGATTCACCGTGAGATATAGTTACAAGCTTTCATGTCTGAGTTGCAATCACACAATGATCAAACATCCATCCCTCCACCAGTGCACATTCTCCACCACCAATTTTCCCAGTATACCCTCACCTTTCCCACCCTCCCACTGCCTTCATGGTAGACAATATTCCCCATACTCTCTCTCTAATTTGGGGCATTATGGTTTGCAATGCAGATACTGAGAGGTTATCATGTTTGGTCCTTTATCTACTTTCGGCACACATCTCTCATCCCAAATGGTTCCTCCAACAATCATTTTCTTAGTGATCCCTTCTCTATTTCAGCTGTCCTCTCCCTGCCCACTTGTGAGGCAGGCTTCCAACTATGGAGCAATCTTCCTAGCCAGTCTATCTACTGTCCTTGGGTGTCGGTCTTGTGTTATGTTATTTTATACTCCACAAATGAGTGAAGTCCTTCTATATCTGTCCCTCTCTTTCTGACTCATCTCACGTAGCATGATACTCTCTATATCTATCCACTTATAAGCAAATTTAATGAGGAAGTCTGGAATTTTTAATGGGGTGGCACAGCTGGAGTTAAAGTTTTAACTGGGTGGTGGCTTTGGAGAGAGTGTGTGTGTGCATGTATGAGAGAAAGAGAGAGAGAAAGAGAGAGAGAGAGACTGCTGGGGCTTCCAGAGGTACAGGGAGATGGAGGGAATTAGCCCATCTTGACCCTATGAAGGCCTGGAGATTTCAGTCACAAAATTTGCATACCTGAGTTTTTTAGTGATTAATTTTTGGGTGAGGCTCACCCAAGCACTGGGGTCTAGAGAGAGCATAGTGGCAAGTGTGGAATGTGGGAGCTTTGGCTGTCAGAGATCTGTTTGGTCAGTCGATGGGCTGACCTGTCCCTCTCCGTGGTACCCAGTGTTCCTCAGGCATCTGGAAGAATCTTCTGCATCTTGATGATCTCTTTCAAGGTTAGTTTATGAGTCTGATCAAATCAGTTTTTATGTGAACATTTTTATGTCTCATCATGGGGTTGCTAAGTCCTTATCTAAGAATTTTCTCAGCTGTTTATTGCTGGTTGAGCCTTGTGTTATTGTTTTTGTTTGTTGAGTTTAGTTGGCATCTCCTCAGTTTATTAGCTTTTAGTGTTTCCTCTTCCTTAAAATTGCTACTTAATAATAATCGTTTTCTTTATGGCTGTTTGATTTAAACACCTATTTAAATATGTTTTAATGTGGTTTATATTAAATATATTAAATATCTTCTGCTAGCTAAAATGTTCTAAATATCTTCTTGTATTTAACCTCACTTATAAATTTTTAAAAATTGATGTCACAATGCATTTTAATATTGTGTAAGTTTTAGGCAAAACAACAGCTTTCTGATGCTTTTTAAGATATTATTCAATTCTATGTAGCAAAGCATATTAACTTCTTAGTGTGTGGTTAACATTTTAAATATTAGTATGAGTTAACTTTATCAATTTTCCCTTCTTCAGTAGTAAGTTTGCCACTGGATTGGAGGTGGGGGATAAATTAGGGAAGGGAATACTAGGACAATGTTGGAGAGGGAAAATGCCTGCTATAGAGGCAGGAAAGCAAGAGACTGGAAGAAAACAGAGGACATTGGTGGAGGAAAGTGGACACTGATGAAGGGATTGGTGTAGGACTATTGTGTGCCTGAAACTTAATAATGAACAGCTTCATAACTCTGTAATTCAGCAATTTAAAAAAATTGTCTAGCCCTGAAACTTATATATTTGTGTATATTCTATTTCTTTTCTCTAAGAGCTTTATAGTTTTACAGTTTTTCACATTTTACAATTGAGATTGAGATCCATTTGAGTTTTTTTTCTATAGAGGTGATGTTTTGGTTGAGATTCATATTCAAATAATTTTCAGCCCCATGTAGTGAAAAGTTTCTCCTTGCTGTATTAATTCCATATCAGGCTTAAAATTCAGGGGTCCGAAGAGATAGCATAACAGTCAAGGTGCTTGTTTTGCAGGTGTCTGAGTCCAGTTCAACACTCAGTATCCCATAATGTTCCCTCCAGCTCTTCCAGGAGTGATCCCTGAGCATCCCCTGGTGTGCCCCCAAACAAAATAAAACAACCCAAACCTGAATTTGGAATATTTTTTGTGACTATTATTATATTTTCTACTGGTTTATGCATATATGTATGTATCCTTCCAAGGCACTATAGGTGTATTGAACACTAACATTGGTTAGAATGTTTCCTTACACTTTGTTCTTTGCTGTCAGTTTTAAAAACTATTATAGGGCTTGTACCTTTCCAAATGTATTTGAGAATAAGTGTTTCCATGTCCAAAAAAGAAACCACAGTGGGAGTTTGATAAATATTGAACTAAATTGGAATGTCAATTTCAAGAGAATTGACATCTTTGCTATGTTGGTTCTTCCAATCATGACTATAGTATCATTCATCGCTTATTTAGAGCATAGGTTTATCCCATCTGTGTTCTTTATGTTTTAATATACAGATACTGTATGTACTATTTTAAATATATCAAAGTATTTCATTGCCTTGGGGCAATTATAAGTAAAATTATGATTTAAATTTTACATCCTTCATGTTTACTATTAGTAGTTAGAAATGTGATTGGTTTCTTTGAGTGTTGACCTCTTATTCTTTGACCTTGCTGAAAGTGTTTCTTAGTGCTATTATTTTTCTATAGTTCTTCTAATGTACATATGTGTGTGCATGTATGTGTGTAATTACCTATATAGTCCTATATAGGTAATCATGCAATATCCAAATAGGGGCAGTTTTACTTGTCCCTTTCCAAGTTTTATTTATTTTTGTCTTTTCTCAATGACTGAAACTTCTAGTGTTATACTGAATA
Source organism: Sorex araneus (assembly GCF_027595985.1). Lineage (NCBI taxonomy): Eukaryota > Metazoa > Chordata > Mammalia > Eulipotyphla > Soricidae > Sorex > Sorex araneus. Next base: position 270,165,219 of record NC_073302.1, on the reverse strand, counting down.
AGAATGAGCAGAGTAGCTGTCGAGCAGCCTTGCCTTGTTGCTGATGGAACAGGAAAACATTCAGTCAATATCATTACTCTTACATGTTATATTGACTGTAGATTTTTATGTAGCTATTCTTTCTTAAGTTTAGGGTAATACCACTCTATCCTTAACTCGATGAGAGCTTCAATCATGAATGATATTTAGATTTTTTTCCCAAGGCTTTTTCAAACGACATGGTCATAATTTGATGAGCATTTCTAGGGGGTTATTTTCAGAGGCTGAAGCGATAGCATAGTGGGTAGGGCATTTGCCTTGCACGTGGCTGACCCAGGTTTGATTTCTCTGTCCCTCTCAGAGAGCCCAGCAAGCTACCAAGAATATCCCACCCGCGCAGCAGAGCCTGGCAAACTACCGGTGATGTACTTAACATGCCAAAAACAGTAACAACAAGTCTCACAATGGAGATGTTATTGGTGCCCGCTCAAGAAAATCGATAAAAAATGGGACAACAGTGCTACAGTACTATTTTCAGAGGTAAAGAGGAAGAAACTGCTCACAATATGTTCTGGACCTTCTAGCTGACAGCAGTAGTGTTTTATTACAGTTTCTGAACACATGAGAAAGTAAAATTCTATCGTAGATAGCCCTGTAAATCCAAAGCTATAGGAGGTCTAGAAAAATATGGGTTTTAACAGCAGGTGTAACAATGATGACAGCACTATAAGTCTAATGTTGAAGTTTTCTAAGTTCCTTAAACATTACACTGGGCATGAGTCAATCATATGTTTCAATTTTTAGAAGAGTCTGAAAGATATTTTGTCCTTAAGATTTGTTGGTACTGTGGTATCACATGGTTTATAGACTTAGTTTTTGTTGCCATCAGTTCATTTGCAGTTTGAATTACTATTCTTAGGAAATACAAAGCAACTGGTTAGCAAGTCTTCTAAGCTTATAAAAATGTACTTTTACAGGTTTATTTCTGCTGGAATTGCTATGTGTTTCATATCAATGTCAAACCATGACATGGCTTCACACAATGGTTTCATTTGTACTACTTTGTGTTAATCACCATAACTCATTCAGTCAATATTCACTGATACCTCTCTGGCAGGAAAGTGGACAACACACATACCACAAAATGTGCAGCTGAGCTTGGTACTAAGCAGGGATGTGAGGCTGATAAAAAGCTATGAGGTTGTAACCACAGCGCTGCTAAGATGTGGAGAAAAAGTGGCTAAGAAAAGCTTGCAAATGTTTGATTTATGCGGCAACATGAAATCCATATTTTTTAAGTAAGTGTTGTGACAGTCAGAATCGTTCATTTTTCCATCTGGTTGTTTGTTGTATTGTCAACATCACCCAATTTAGAAGATTCAGTCTTCTTTAGGAATTGCCACATGATTCTTTTATTTCCCTTCCCAGAACATGTGTGGTTGTAGCTCCAAGATTATACTTTTGATGACTTCACAGATGAATCATCCCCAAATGTTATGCCTCTCAACACAGTAGGCCACATTAGCAGAAGACCCCCATTGTACTTATGTTACCTAATTTACAACTACTTCAAATAATTCAAGGAGAATGAAATGCTAGGAGGTTAGGTGATAATGCTATTCAACAATACCTATTGAGAGCGTTTGCTTAATCAAAACAACAGATAGGACACCTGGTAGGTATTTACTTTATCAAAGATTAAGTAAAGAGCGTGTACATAATCAAACAACATATATGACACCCCTCAGTCTCTCTAGCTCTGTGAAGAGGGATGTAGACCTCTTGACCATGAGATACCTTTTCTTTCTGTCTTCCCTGAGTGAAAGTTTGAGTGAGTAGGTGAGACACGAAGGGGGCCAGCCCCACCTAACTCAGCGAGATCTCAATTTCCTGTCAAGTCACTTTGACGTGCTGTGGCTTTGAAGTAAATCCTTCCCCATTGTCACCCCCTTCACCAATCTCTTTGTAAGGGAGTTATGGGAGGGAGAGGTGAGGAGAGGGAGATTTTTCTGCTAATTACTACTCCAAGGGAGTCAGCAAGAAGTGAGACAAAGAAGGAAGACAACAAAGAGGCCAGGGCTTGGGGGAGGGAAGAGAGAGAATGAACAAATAAATACAGGCTAGAAGGACACTGGGGAGAACTAGGTAATGAGTGTTCTATCCATTTGGCCATCGATTGTCTCACTAATGAAATAAATACCAATAAAAGGGCCAGGACTTGGCTTCATAAGGGCTTTTGGGGGTATTTATACACTTCTCAGGTCTGTTTTATGCTGATAACACTATTTTTTAACTTATTGGTTCTTTAAAATGTCATTTTATGATAAATTAAGTCTCGTTGAATATCTTAATTTTACTAATTTTAGAAATTCTTTTAGAAAGTTAATTCACTACTGCTAATACCCTCATCTGTAAAAGTTAATAATAGTATCTACATCATGAGTCTGTGAGGAGGAGGAAATGACCTAATGTTCCTAAAGGACTTATAAGCATGTCTAGCGATGTAAATGCAATATGTTTATTCACTAGAGCAAGAAAAATAATCAAAAATAAAATACAAGGAAAAGAGTAATACAAAATAAAATGAAATATGCTTTAGTAAATTAGACTTTCCATAATCACTTAATCCTTATCTATATTTTATTTTTAAAATTAGATGAAGCTTTTTCTAAAGAAGCCAGTGTTCTTTATGCCCTTGAGTGCCATAATTGGAGCAAGTGAAATTTTATATTAGAACCTCATTTTGAACTAGTTCATGGACCAATGCCAGTCTACGCTGTAGAAAAGTTGAAACTGTTGGTCGACTTACTGCCTAGGTTATAATTGCCAGTCACGTTCATGAACCAGTATATGGAACAGGTACTGGTCCTAGATGCAAAAAAAAAAAAAGAATAAACTTAGAGATAACATAGAAAGGTAGTACAGTGGGTAAAGCACTTGACTTGCATTCAGCTCATCTGGATACTAAGCCTGGTGCCACATATAGCCCACAAGAGCACCAGAAGTGATTGCTGAGCATAGAGCTAATAGTAAGCCCTGGGCACCGTCAGGTGTGGCCAAAATCAAACAAGCATAGGAGGCATGGTTTTAATTAAATGCTCCTGTGCCTTAGGCTTCTGACTTCTATAGTGCTAAAGAGGACACTTGTCCTTAGCTACTTAGGATTTGGCAGAAATATTATTGCAACTGGTGGTTTGGCTGAGAAGTGGCCTTTGGTAGCCAAATGGTGACTGCCTTGATACAGTTAAAAGTTTCTTTGGCTTGAAATGCAATGAGCATTATCATTTGGCCTCTCTTCCAGGAATAAATTCAAAGTTGTTTCAGGTTCCGTATCATCTCTCTGAATTGAGTCTTTTGACATGGATTTCAGAAATAATGCCAAGATACAGCACTTGCTTCCTTTGATTGATATATTTACATTAATTATCACTCAGTATAACCTGACCTAGCATGCCCCAGTGATGAATTTCTTGCTGCTGTGCTTGCAACAGGCTCAGAATATTAAAGCTGGAAATCTACTCAGGATAGGACTATTAATTACTTCACTGCTAGTCCCAGATTATCACCTGGTATTTCAGTGTATGGCTTGTGTTCAGACTTTAAAGATTGGTGTACTGACCATTCAACGTGGTAAATGGACATTGGCTGGAAGACACAGTGTATTGAGCTTTGCAAAACAATTTCAGGTGCTGACTATCAAGCTTCTCAATTTTGAAAACTTCCAGACAAGACGTCTCCATGCTTAATTAGGACCTCAGTAAATAGAAAACTATCAGGTCTGTGCATTCCTGCTACTAGTACTATGAGGCTATTGCTGGTTTAGTACTAGCGTACTTGCTTTACACACAGACCATTGAAGCTGAAAGTCCGTTCACTGACATTGCTCTACTTGCCCAACTATGTTCTGGGGGAATCTAGTCTCTGGAATTCCCTGATATCACAACAGTGAGTAATCTTTGGTGCATCATAGCCAAGAATATGGTTCCTGTGGAGCACTGCCGCTGACGTAGATGAGCACTGCAGTGGAGTGTGCATGCATGATTTCTGGTCATCACAGAAATGACTGCAAAGACAGCAAAGAAGAGAAGAGGAAAACACTAAGAACATTTCTTAAATGCACTTTTTGGGGCATCACATCTGTTAATGCTCAGGGCTCTCTGCTCAGGAATTACTCCTGGCAGTGCTCGTGGGACCATATGGGATGCTGGGGATCAAACCCAGGTCATTAGCATGCAAGGCAGATACCCTATCTGTTGTCCTATCACTCTGGCCTTACTAAGAACATTTTTTTAAATTAAATTAAATTAAATTAAATTTTATTTTTTTATTGAATCACCTTGTGGAAAGTTACAAAAGTTTCAGGTTTAAGTCTCAGTTATACAATGCTCAAATACCCATCCCTTCACCAGTGCACATATTCCACCACCAAGAATCATGGTATACCTCCCCCCTTCCCCTCACCTCCCCAGGCCCCCACCCCGCATGTGTAACTGGTAAATTTCAATTTACTTTCACTTTACTTTGATTACATTCAATATTTCAACAAAAAATTCACTATCATTGATTTGGAGTTCCTCCCCCCTAAAGTCGACCTGCTGAAAAGAAAGCATTTGGTAATTTGTTTTCCATTGCTGAGAATAAAAAGATATGAGGTCAGGAGGCCGCACTAGCAGCCGCACAGTTTTGGATTTCTGTATTTCAGTATTTTACTAAGTCCAGAGAAATATCTGCCAGAAATCTCAACATTGTGAGCTTGTATCTCTCAGCTACTTTATATTCCACATATGAGCGCGATCTTTCTATGTCTGACAGACATAGAGACAGAGACAGACTAAGAACATTTTATGTAAAAAAAAATCTATAACCAGTTATATTTTTGCAGATTGTTAGATGCAAAGACAGTGCATACTCTATACTCTCTAATACTGAATACTTACACTAAGAATTCAATGTAACACAGGGTTTTAGGTGTTTTTCTAGATTCTATGGATGTATTAGTACCAAAGAAGCTTTATTATACTTTTAGGGAATACCTAACATTCTAAGATCCGGTGGTTGAAATCACTATAAAATAGCACTCTGTATTTCAAACTTGGTTGATAACCCCCATTCTTGTTTTTTATTTTCTCTGAACAGTTGCAAGAATTACTGGAACTGTGCATTTAGTAACATTGAGATGTCCGAGAGTCATTGTCACTGTCATCCCGTTGCTCATCAATTTGCTCGAGCAAGCACCAGTAACGTCTCCGTTGTGAGACTTGTTTGTTACTGTTTTTGGCATGTTGAATACACCACGGGTAGCTTGCCAGGCTTTGCTGTGCAGGCGAGATACTCTCGGTAGCTTGCTGGGCTCTCCAAAGGGGGCAGAGGAATCGAACCCGGGTTGACCCCATGCAAGGCAAACGCCCTACCACTGTGCTATCGCTCTAGCCTGGGTCCGAGAGTATGCTAAGTATATTAATAATGTTTTCTTATTTAACAACAACCAGGCAGTTATTATTCTCTCCATTTTATTGTTGAAGAAATCAGGTCCGAGTAGATTCCCCAACATGCAGTAGTAATAGAGATTTGAATTTGGGCCTCTCTGGAAACTCAACCTTTACTCGAGCTGCCAAGTTAAATTTGCTGCCTCAGTGACAAAGTTATCTTGCTGTCAGTCTTAGGAAGTTCCCCAAACCTGTTGGAGCATATAACAAGTGTAGCACATTAGCATACCTGCGATGACAAAGGGCACTAGTAATAAAAATGAAAGGAATCTACATCCACCTTTGGAAATATCCACGTCAGCATTTGTTCTTAATCTTTTTCAATGTCTTATTAAAGTCACTGATTTTCTACATTTATGAGTCTGTCTATTAAGAGAATATATACCAATATATTTTGTGAATGCAATATATTTTAACTGGTGTGAGAGCTAAGTAAAGCAACCAGCATATCAGCTTCTTGGGGTCCTACAAAAGCCACATCTTATTAATGGCTCTTCTCCCCTCGACTGCCCTCCAGCAAATCCCTTCATTTTCCTCTTCTCATCTTAACCAGGAAAACAGATCACCTGTCATGGCTAATGTCACTCTAATCAGCAATGGAAAGGACAGGACGGATTACGGACAGCTGGGGAATAAGACTTTTCATTGAAAGACTTCATAAATATGTAACCTAAGAGTTAAAAATAATGCATAGCTGACCAGTATATTAGGGAAAAATGAAATTATAGTAATGATATTACAAATGAGAATTTTGTTGTACCTGGCTGAGAATAATAACAATGACAATTGTTTTAAATGAGAATTTTTAAATACATTTTTTAAAAAAGGATATCTTGGTTTAATTCTCACCAAAAAACTGAGTGCTGGATACCACTTTGCTCTTTTTTCAAAAGGAGGATTTGGAGGTTGGATGTGGTTAGGCATTTTGCCCAATCATGGACAACAGAGCCAGAATTCAAATCCAGGCGTGTCTATCTCAGAAGCTCAGGTTCTTTCAAAATTTAACTAAATCTGTAGCCAAGTGTAAAGAGGTGATGGGATAACTTTGGGCCTTGTAAAGTTTCACTAATACATGTATTCCATGTGGTAAATATCATTTTAATTTTCAAGAAAACACATCATGGGCGTAAGAGAAAGCCAAAAGAGAGCTCTTGTCAAATTTAAAACAAATTAGATTACATTTTTTAAATCTAGTCTTCTCCCATAAGGAACAAATTTTCATTAAGAAAGAAAAGTATGATTAACTTAATGAGAATTGATGCAAAACTATTTTGTCTAAAATTATGTTTTTCAGGATGAATTTATAATAGAACTCTAGATCCCATAAGAAACCTTGATGGAATCTTTCTAGGAAAAAGATCCAATTTCAGAGTCACACCTTGTGTTTGGTTGTTAATTCTTTAGTCTCATTTATTCTGGAATATATTTTTCCTCTTCTTTAAATATTAAAATTTTATGTAAAATTGCTGTGGTCTGACACTTTTGAAGATTAAAAACCAATTATTTTTGCAAAATACCACTTAAAGATTCTCAGGTATTTTATTATAATCAGATTCTGATGGTATAACTTGTCCAGTGTACCACAGAGGTAATACACTGTTCTATGTACCTCTCAGGTGGTGCATAATTTTGTGCACAATTAAGATGGTGTCTGCCAGAAATTTTAGTTCTCCTTCTATCCCACCGTTGTAATTAGTAATTATCCTGTGGAGATGTGATTTTAAACTATGTAAACATCATCTCATTTGTCATTCAAATGTTCTTCATTTAAAAATATCTATAAGGACACCTGATTGCCTCTTTGATGGGTCCATTTGATGGATAATCCATTTCCATTGTTATTAATTTTATAACTCATGGCTTCTTCTCCCAGAAGGAAGCATAAAATGAGGCCCCCAGAACTGTGCCACCTACCTCCGTGCCAGGCTGTTTTCACTCAGGCCGCCCACCCTAGAGAGGGGCAGGTGAGAGCCCTAGCAGCTGACCTCCACAACCCAAACACCGCCACACTCCGGGCTGCTTTCCATATGCTTGGGCTGAGCTTCACATATGAGTGAACATATTTCTGTACTGTGCGACTGCTTTCGCGGCCACGTGACACATCATAAGACTCTCCCTACTCATTTCCCATAATTACCACACCATATTTGATGGGGTTCAGACAGTAAGTGTATGTATATATACACTTATTTCCTCCTATGATTTTATATATAATATATATGTATATATATATATATATATATTACAGGTGTTCCCATATACATATGCCTGGCTGGGAACACCTTTACATATTAGAGGCTGCCCCAAAAGCCTCCATCTCTTTTGGAGAGCCTGCCAAGCTACCGAGAGTATCCTGCCCGCATAGCAGAGCCTGGCAAGCTACCTGTGGTGTACTTGCTATGTCAAAAACAGTAACAATGACGGTCCTCATTCCCCTGACCCTGAAAGAGCCCCCAATATGCCATTGATGTTACACTAGCACGTGACAGGGACAAATGGAGGCGTTACTGGCACCCACTTGAGCAAATTGATGAACAAAGGGATGACAGTGATACAGTGATTAATTTTATAATAACAGTGGTTTCTGCACCACACATTATTGTGCTCAGGGTTTACTCCTGACTCTGTGCTTAGGGGTCTCTTCCTGGTGGGGCATGGGGAACTATGACCATATGGAGTACCGGGGATCAACCCCTAGGTGGGCTACATATAAGATAAGTGCCTTATCTTCTGTACTATCAATATTCTCAGGAATTTCATTGATTTCTGTTTTGTTTTGGCATGCCTTCATCATTCTTCTTTCATGCTTTCTGGCCAAGAAACATCTTTAGTCTTCTCATTCCAGCTCTGGTTACCACTACTTTTCTGTGAATTCCTGGTCCTTTTTAAGAGAAGTTTAGTGCTTTGATGCCAAATCTTAGCAGTACGTGTGCTCATTTCTGTAATTACTATTCCCAGGCCCTCTCAGTACACATGATTCTTACATAAAAATCTAGTAATTCGTGTTGATGTTACCAAATTAAATTCAACCCTGAACTTTGTTCTACTTTTCTCCCATTTGGTATTTGAAAATCTTATACTGAATAAGTGAACTCCCAGTGTTTATAATAGATTTATTTGGTCACTTCCAAATAAACACTCCAAATAAAAGTGATAAATTTCCAGTGACGACGCCATCTCCTTCCCTTCCCTTCCCTTCCACATGGGCCTGACTCCTTGTTCAGGCTCTTCCCACATGTGGATGATCTCTCTCCCCATCTTGGGCTCTGACTTCCTATGTCTTGATGACTCCATTCCTGTGTCTGTTTTTCCATATCCCTTGGACTCTGTCACCCAGGCAAAAGTTCCTGCTTCCCTTGCTGGGTCTGATTCACCATACTGGGCCTTCTTTCCTGTGGTTCCCCCCCACCCACCCCAACACACACAGACCTCTACCCTATTTGTGTTCTGACACCCTCTCTAGAAATCCAGAATGGAGGTTTCCTCACTCTGTTTAATTCGTAGCTTCCTATACCTACCCAATATAAATATTCCATCATCCTGCTGGCTTCTGTTACTCAATTCAGTTTTATCCTTTTCATTTTGCCTGGATCCCTGCCCTACCCTGCACTGGATACTATTTTTGAACTGAAATGCCTACTAAGACAAGGGAAAGGAATGTGGGTAAAAGGAAGGAGGAGAGAAATATGAGGATAGAGACCAGTCTTTAAAGAATACCATCTCTGTTCAAGCTATAGAAGGAATTTCTGTTGATTGAATGACTCAAACAAAGAAGGAATTTCTGTTGATTGAATGACTCAAACAATGAATACTTATTTATAAGCATCCTGGAGGCCAAGAAGATCCAGATCCAGACCCCAGCATACCCAGTATTGGGTGAGAATCTGTTTCCTGATCTGCGGATGGCCATCTCCTTGCAATATTCTCATATGGTGAAGAGCAGACAGACAGTTTTGGTCTCTTCATACACACTTATATTTGTGAGGTATCTACACTACTCCCAAGTAAGTCCAAAGGCTACATCCCCACATACCACTATTTTGGGAATTTAGGACACCAGCATCCAATTCATAGTCCCCATTTAGAATACGGCCCCAAACAACAGCATCAACAGAATATGGCTTGTTCTGTAGTTTACATTTTCCCCTTCTGCAAAGGGCAAATATCTTAGCAGAGGAATTTTTAATACTTTAACAGAGGGATTTTTACCCAATTGCTTTTACTAATTATAATTCCAAAACATCAAAACGAGCTATTAGAATAAACACCTGGGTAGTTAATACTACTTTGAATGGCTAAAAGCCTCAGATTATAAATCTGTAGCACTGTAGCACTATCGTCTCATTGTCCATCGGTTTGCTCGAGCGGGCACCGGTAACATCTCCATTGGGAGACTCCTTGTTACAGATTATAAATAGTAACCAATAATTGTTTCTTTAAATATATGGGTGTTGTGAAAATGTTTAAAAATAAGATATATTGGAGTATCATATTTTTAAAGATGGCTGAGTTTAACTGAATTTCAATTAAGATCAAGATAAGACTTACATTGCCAACTAGATGTCATTTAAAGTTTTTTCTACCTTTATCTGAAAGGAGAGAAAGGCATTTAAATTTTTTTCTATCTTTATTTGAAAGGAGACTTCAACTTTGTAAAAATTATCTATCAGCTTTAAACTAGTGAACTTATTTACTTTAAACATAACTCTAGGTGTGACTCTTTCTCTGTCCTGGGTAGTCTCTTTGTTGTGGTGGAAGACTCTTGTAAGGATGAGACAGGTTGTCAAGGATCATTATTAGTCTTGCAGTCTTAGTACTTTCCACTCAGACAAGTATTTCCAGGGCCTTTAATTTCCATATTTGCTATTCGCTTTTTCATGATAACTGAGAAACTAAACATAGGAATGCTTATTTAATTTTCTCTAGAAAAAATTGTGAAAACATATTCCCAGATAGAGAACAGATGCACATGATGTGCATTGAAAATGGGATAAAAACTGTCATCTCAGCCCTCACAATCACGTTTTTTCACCTGCTTGGGGAATTGTACATCTCTAGCTTGTTGGACACATTCTTGACTGTAAAATTGAAGACTGCCAGATCAAAACTACTGCTTTAAGCTTGTTATTTCTTAGCTTATATTTTATAGTTGGAAGAAAAAAGCCATTCAACTACGCACTAAAGCTTAATGGAATGGGGTAAAAGAATGGAACTGAATTTAAGACATAAGTTGCAGAAAACCCTTTTCTTAGCTCAATCAAGATTAACTTATATAGCACTCTTTAATGCTAGATTTACTGAACTTGGACAATCTAAGCCAAACTGCAATACTTAAAGTCTCTTAGACTACAGGCCTCTGTAATCCTAAGAATATTTCTATATTTGAGAAAATAGCTACAATGAAATAGTACAGCTTATCTTGTTTAATTCTCAACCCCTTGAGAAAAAGTCTTTGCTAAAAGAAATTCCCTTCTTCTTTAAAATTTTGGTTTCTGTATTACCACATTGAATGAACTGGTAAAATGGTTTTATAAAATGGAGATGAATGTGTTCTCTTTCTATATGAAGAAAAAAATTTTCAAATTATTAAAGTCTCCAAATACCCCCAAAGTTGGAAATGTTTTGTTGTGTTCTATTGTGGGAAGAAATACTACAGGGGTGTTTGTCTTGCAAGCTGATTCAGTCCTTGCACCACATGATTTCCTGAGTCATTCCTGAGCACAGAGCTAGGAGTGGTAGTCCTATAACCACTGCTATGTAAGGCCCCAACCTTACAATACACCTACAATACACTTTGTAAGCCTACAATACATCTCCCCCGCAAACCTATCAAAATTAAATTATGGGATTTTGTTTTGTTTTGTTTTGAGACTTCACCCTCCTGGTACTCAAAGGTAACCCCTGGTTTTGTACTCAGGAATCACTCCTGGAAGGCTCAGGGGACTGTATGGAATGCTGGGGATCAAACATGGATCAGCTGTATGCAAGGCAAGTATCTAACCTGCTTTTCTATCTCTCCTGCTCCCCAAAGAAATGTATTTTTTTGTTGTTGTTTTGTTTTTTAAGCAATCCATGCCTGGCTTGTATCAGGGACGCACTCTATATGCCATATCTGTCTTACAGTCAGATTATAATCAAACCAACACCTCTGTCCAAACTAGTAGAAGTTTTTGTCATCCCATTTTTCAGATGGGGCTAAAGGACTACGGGACTATGTAAAACCTTACATTGAAGAATATGAGAGAGTTAGGATTTTGAAATCAGCGGCCTGATTCTGTGGTCCATGTTCTTAACCTCCATTCAGCAGAGGATTCATGAAGGATCAAAAGAAATGTAATCTGGAATCCTCAAAAGTTTGTTCTTCCCCACCTTTTCCAGATGGAACCCCAGAAACCATGAGCTTACACAAGTAAGGCTCCAGTTTGTGGGTTTCAGGACTACATCTCCAAATCGAACAGTGGAAGTGGACCCGGGCAGCTTCAGCCTGGCTCTCTGTCCACTCCTGATGCCGAAAGTCACGACTACAACCCGCCCCCATGCACCATCTTGGTGCACCAGCAGCCTGGGCCCAGAAATTCCTAATTGAATTCCAGAATGGAATAGTGACTTACAGAGATGTCTCTGGAACCCATCCATTTACAATCTTAGAATTTCAGAAGCATGTGGCCACTCTTGTGGCCGCTTGACATTTCATGATATGCAAAATGAGTAATAGAAAGTAAATGATCTAGCGTTTGACCCTGAAAGGTAGACTTGAATGGTGATGTGAAAATTCAAGCAAAATACAATGTCCCCAAATAGAGAGAGAATATCTGAGCATTTGTCTACCATAGAGGCAGCGTGAGGACTCGGGGGAAAGGGGGAGTAATGGGGACATTGGTGGTGGAAAGTTTGCACTGGTAGAGGGATGAGTGTTTGATCATTGTATGGCTGAATATCAAACATGAAAGCTTTGTAACTGTATCTCACGGTGGTTCAATAAAATTTTTTTTAAAAAGTTCTTTATTTTAAATTAGTTCTCTTCCATCAGAGCAAGGTTATAAAGAGAAAAATGACATTTCCCTAAGTCACCATTGAAGGTAGTGCCTGAAAGCTATTAAAGTGAAGGCAGTTGAGATTATAGTTCAGCAGCCTGTACAAACGCCAAGGAGCACTCAGCCTACATGACCCCTTGTCCATCCTTGGCTCCAGAGTCATGCCTACCCTTCCCATTGATCAATGCTAGGAAGTTGGGCTATAGTTTTGGGTGCAGATGCTGGAAACAGACACAGCTGACTGCTAATCCCAGCTGCACTATTTGTCACTAGAAGTTCTGGGAAATTGACAATCTCTCTGGGCTCTATTTTTTCCACTTCTCAGAAAAGGACACATAATAAAAAACACCTCTAGTGTCATTTAGGGGTTAAATGAGTTCATGCTAGCCTGTTATTTGGTCAGTCTTTTTGTTTTCTTGTGTTCCCATTGCTCTATTACTGAGTACTGGCTAGCATTAGCTTTATTTTCTTAACACTTTACAATAAAGCCTTGTCTACAAAATCCACATTTTCCTCACATTCATATTTGTGTTTTGTCGTGAAAGTTGATCTCAGTTTGAGGGTAATAACAAGCTAGTCAGATGAGGATCTTCAGAATGTGGACATCTTTAAAGCAACTGTTACTAACACAAACAAACCAAGCTTGCAAACTGTCTCAAATGCCTGACCAGTATGCAAGGGATTGTATGAAGGGGAGGGGAGAGAGTACCGATAAACTCTTCTAAACCACAGTGGGTTTCACCTGGTCTGTTTGTTAGACTCCGTCACTGTCTGCCATACATTTTCCCTGCCACGTCCTCTTCTGAAGCTTAATGTTTCCTGCTCCAAAGCCAGAATCAGAGTTTCTGGTAGTTTTGAAAGTTACTGACCCCTTCTTGGAAGCACAGCTGGGGGATTTTATTACTTAGAATGCACAGGCTATTCAACAGTTGTAATCAAATGCTCTGCTGGTTGAGAAGTGTCGATGTAATAAAAGAAAGAGCCTAATGACTAGTGAAGAGAGAAATAATTTCAAAAGAAGATGGGCTGGGCAGGAATTTATTTCTGAACACAAGAGGGTAGAAGCCAGAGTCCTTTAGAGTAGAATTCACTGTGGATGCAGGGATAACTCAGTGGTAGTGTCTTGAGGGCATGATACCAGTAATTTGGTACTTGTCTCCACTTGCTGAGTGTGATGTTTGTGATCCCTGGTGTCACCAAAAAAGTGTATTATCCCCAAAGCAATGCAGCAACTGGAAAACGCAAGGGACTAAAGTCAGGTGTGTGAACAATGAAGCTAAGCACACTTGATCCTTGGTTATCATGAGGATAGTACAGCAGGGAAGAGGTCAAAATTGAATTCACTTCGCCTGTCATGGAATTTCCAGAAGTTGGTCTAACTTAAAGTAGCAGGAAGGTTACTGCTGAGATGTCACTGCTAGTCAGATGTGAAATAAGCTTCATTGCTTCCTAACCACTGAGCTCTAAGAAACACTCATAAATAGATTCCCAGTGATTTTCATATTGACCATTGATGGAGCTCACAGAAGTTACAAGGGGAAAAAATCAATCCATTTTCCACAATATATTTTTTTAAATAATGCACTATAATTTACAAAGTTATTCATGTAAGGTTTGCTCTGGGGCCAAATGGCTGACGAGATAGTGACATTCCTGGAATCAAAGATCACCCTGCATCCAGCACAGAAGAAGGGACTTGTGGTCCATGAGGAACAGGTTTCTTCCCTTTTCCCACTTAAAATTCCACTTTGCCTTTCCTAGGACATGCTCTACCCCAGCCTCTCCAGGGGCCTGTATGAGGAATTGCTGGTGTCTGCCGAGGAGCACACCCCAATAAATAACTCTATTTCTACTTTACTCATCTCTGTCCCTCTGTCTCTGCCGGGTGAGGTTTCTGACCTAGCAACTTACAATTAAGCTGATTAATCCCATAATGCAATACAGGGATACAGTATTCTAGCAGCAGTCCCATCACCAGTGTCAACTACTCTCTACCCCTGTCCACCTATGTTCAAACCTTACTGCGCCCCCCTTCCCTACACCTCACCACCAGGCCTGCCTTCTTGACAGGCACATTTTGTTTGTTGTAGTTCGGATTTCCTGTTTTCAGTGTTGTTGATTCCATGAATTGCATATTTATAGCTAAACTACCTCTACACCACCCAAGTACCCTAGGCCTTTGATCCCTGTCCCTTGTTACTTCCTATCCACTTTATCTTGCTAGTCTCCTGATTTATTTCCCTTTCTTTGCTTTTCCTTCCTATACTCTGGATTCAGGGGTGATTGAATTATTCCCCCTTTGATACCTTTCACTGCCTTGTTTTGTTATTCTATGTACAGCAGACAAGCGAGATCATCCTGCCACACATTTTAAAGAGAAATTCGGGGCTGGAGAGATAACATAGCAAATGGGGAGCATGCCTTGTACCCCGCTGACACAGTTCAATCCCAGAACCTCATATGATCCCCTGAAGCTGCCAGGAGTGATCCCTTTCCCAAGAGAAATCCCAGAGCACTTAAAGTGTCTGTAGGGAGGGGGGAGAAGGAGAAGGGATGGGAGAGAGAGGGAGTGGGAGGGGTAAAGGAAGGGAGATTAGTAGAAGACCTAAAGCAAGAAATCATCCTCTACGGTGCTGGAGTGATAAGAGGGTAGGGTATTTGCCTTGCATGTGGCTGACCTGGGTTCGATCTCCAGCATCCCATATGGTCCCCCAAGCACAAGGAGTAATTCTTGAGTGCATGAGCCAGGAGTAACCCTTGTGCAATGCTGGGTGTGACTCAAAAAGCAAAAAAAAAAATCTTTCTCTAATTTTTTTTTCCCTCCTTGCTTTGAACTCATCCACACAGTTTCTTTATGTTTTTTTTTTTCTGTGATTCTATAAGAAACTACTTTAATTCAAGAGAACAAGTACATGGCTAGCATAGAAAATGCCCTGAGTTTGATTCCCAGCTACCACATGTCTGGGGATGGTGCTAGGGGACCCTAGCCCCATGCCGTGTTGATCTCTACAGGGAGTAGTCCCTCATAAAGAAACACTTTAAAGGATAATTTCTAAGTGGTCACGTCCCTCCTTGAAAAGCACTTAAAAAATCAGTGATGCTAGCAGTACTCCATCTTTCTTAAAAATTCAGCCTAAGCCCCTCACAATGTAGATTTCCTGGTTTGAGCCTTTCTCTTTGGGACAGGGCTGTCCAGGTGGTGACGAAATCAGCAGGGCAGTGCAGTTCATGAGATCGCTGAGGAGCTGACTGGGGCGGTGGGGGGGACCAAAATCAATCGTAGGCAAAGAAATACTTGTAGTGAGCACGTTGGTAGTCAAACATTAGAAAAAAGAAATTCAAATACTTCCCAAAGTAGTGTGAGATGGATTCCCTTTAATGAAAGCATTTTATTTTAATTTTATTTACTTATTTTGTCACACCCGACAATGCACAGTGTTTCCTCCTGGCGGTGCTCAGGGGACCATATGGGACGCTGGGAAATGAACCCTGGTCGGCCACATGCAAGGCAAATGCACTACCTGCTGTGCTATCGCTCCAGCCCCTAATGAAAGCATTTAAAACATTTCTTTTTGCTTTTTTGGGTCACACCTGGAGATGTACAGGGGTTACTCCTGGCTCTGCACTGAGGAACCACTCCTGGTGGTGCTCAGGGGACCATATGGGATGCTGAGAATCGAACCCGGGTCAGCCGCGTGCAAGGCAAACGCCCTACCCGCTGTGCTATAGCTCCAGCCCCTAATGAAAGCATTTTAAACCTGAAACTTTTTTGCTAATAGACTGTGAGATCTACTCCCAGGCAGAAAAAAATAGGTCAGTGTTCAGATGCAAAAATTGAGAGTAGTAGAGAGGACAGCTGGGTGACTGTCAACTGGGGATTTCTCAGTGTGAGTCATACCGCCCCTCTGTAGGGATGCACCGGGCCAGTGTGGGCGAATAGTAAAAGCCTTTGGTGCAACTGGGGTGGGGGGTTACTCTCTGTCCGTCTGCCGGATGAAAGACGATTTCCAGATTTCCAGGGGCAATGAGTAATTTTGTTTCTTAAAAGGGAGCACTATGCCAAGGAAATTTAGGAACCTCCCCAAGTCGGTTGTCTTGAGAAAATAAAAAGGCTGAGTCCTGCTGCACATTGCCAATTTGGAAAGACTGTTGGGAGCCTGATCTCTAGTTTTTGCCTGCAGAATTCTTATTCCAATACCTTTGTAAGAAGACAGCTCTTTTTACAGGGAGTTTCATATTTTGCTGCTTTGAGTTCTGATTTTGTCTCTTGTGTGCTTAGGGATTTTACTAGGATAAGGCATGTTAGTTTTACGAATTATCAGTGTTCTGTCTCCATCATTATTTCTTGTATAGTATTCTGCTTTGGATTCCCTTCCAACTGTGTCCAGTGAGTTATCTGATTCTGTTTTTGTCACGATCAGGTATACATCATGATTATTATTGTGGTCGTGGATATATCACTCATCCTCTCTGTCTCAGTAGCCTTCATTGAAAACTAGGCAATTAACCTAAGTATAACACCATTATCAGTGGTTGTTGTACATTTAAACATGTTACTCTGTTACATTCTATACTCTTCCTTTTTCCCCTAAGAGAAGTGAAAATGAGTTGTCTAGGATACTGGAGGAATGAATAAGCGATAAGAAATGAATAAAGGAGAATAAAATACAAGTCATGTGCTAATGACTTCAAATCCAGAAAAATTAAATGTCTTTCAATAAAACATACAGACTCCAAGGTCCCTCCAGTAATTTTAATCAATATTTTAAGAAAAATAAGCGGCGCATCTTTCATTAAACATTAGGGTACCAGCCTTTTGGCTGACTACAGGGATTGTAAGAAGAAGGTAGAGCTCTTACTAATGAGTTTATAGTCTAATATGGAGAGAGATTATATACTGAAATTAAAGGGGAGTTACTGAACATTTTAAAGCAAGGCATGATTTATGTGGTCTTGTAATTAATAAATAGATTTTTGAGTTTCTTCTGAAGAACAGCTTGGGAGTGAGAATCTGGGCAAAACTGAAGATAGAAAACCAGTTTGTAGACTACAGCAATATCAAATGGTGACAACATGCAGGGTATTCTGTGAATGACAGAAAATTCTAGATATGGTAAATGATATGATTCTTTCCTGCCTTCAAGGTGCTTATAGGATACGTAGAGATAAATGACATAAACGTTTCATGAAGTTCTGGAAAAAGTACATCAGGTCAGGCACTTGCTTTGCATGTGGCTAACCCAGGTTTGGTCCCTGGCATTCCATATGGTCAGCCAAGCACTTCCAAGAAAATTTCTGAGTGCAGAGTCAAGTGTAAGCTCTGAGCATCACTGCATGCAGCCCCCAAACCAAAAAAGGTCACATGAAACAAAATAGCAGTGCTAGCTTTGTTTTCTTTGGGGGCAGAATTTTAATTTTTCTGGTGGTCAGTACATATAAGTATGAATGACTTGGTATATTAACAAACACATGATGCATAATTAAAATGCATGAGAATTTTACATAAGGACATTTCATATAAAGAAATAAATGCTATTCCTACACTGTGGACTATCATGATGTCAGGGACCAGACACATGGAAGAAAAGAGGAAATAATGAACGCTCTTTAAATTCAACAGGGCATCTAAACTGAAGTAGATTTTGGAGGTGAAATAATGGTTCAAGAAATGTTTAAGTGAGAAGGGACCTTTCCACACAAAACCATATGGTATTGTGAAAATGTTTGCCATCTCTAGATGCCCTCTGAGTCGATCTGGCTAGAGTATACATAGAAAGGGAATAAGACTTAAAGGAAAGATGAGTTATATAGGCAGATACTACTTGAAGAGCTTCCTGCATCCATGCAGAGTATCTCAGACCCTATTTATACCATAAAAGCCTATAAGGACTTCTGAGCAGACCAGGGAAACAATTGATTATGATGCTTCTTCTCCCCAGCAGCGACATGGGATATATAGTGGAGGGTGGAGACTAAACCAGGAAGACTAGTTTATTCCCACTTTAAGTGAGAATTAAGTGAATACATATTCCCTTTCTCTCCTCAAAACTCACCCAAACAACAGAAATCAAACAATGTAGTCTAATATTAACGAACTAGAAGTTCTCTACACTTTTTTTTTTTAAATAAGATTTTGAGGTCACACCCAGTGGTGATTCGGGGGCTTACTCTTGGTTCTGAGCTCAGGGATAACTTCTGGGAGTGCTCTGGAGAACCATATGTAGTGACAGGGGAACAAACTGGGGTCACCCAGGTGCCAAGTTAAGCACCTTAACCCACCTCTCCAGTCTCTGAACTACCTCCTATGTAGGGAAGGTACTAGGAAAAGATCCTGTTGACTGAGTATTTTGGGCTGCCCAGTGAGTGGAATATGATGAGCCACTGTTATCAATCATTCCATGACATTGAATCCTAAATTCTGAGGTCAGAGGAGTCAGAAAGATAAGGGACAAACATACAGGAGAGGTAGTAGAAGTGTAAGTCTGCCATCTACAGGCAGATCATCTGTAAGGAAAGAAATGGACCCCAATCTGGGATCATTATTTCACCCCCTCTAGGGCAGACTGTCAGCTTCCAAAAGAATCCCTGAGTTGCAATAAGAGAATTTTTAAAAGGTGTCTCCAATTGTACCTTGCACTATGAACACATTATATCATAAGAGAATTATTTAAAAACAGGGATTACTGGCCAGAGATAGTACAGGGTTAAGGCATTTGAATGTGGCTGATGTTCAAGTTTGAGCCTTGGTACCGCAGGGTTCACCAAAGTACTGGGTGTAGTTCTAGGGCACTCCTGGGAAGGTCTAGCTAATCCCCAGTACCACAGACCAGCCCAGCACTGGATCCCAGGCCCTTGCATCGAATTACTGACCCCGCTGACCGAGAATCCCTGGAAGGGCCCCACTGGCCTTTGGAACACTGCTTGGTACATCACCTACCCCCACCACCACAAACCCACCTCGCCAAGCTCCTGCAAAATAATATTATTCACCCTAATTGTGTGTTGTTCAGTAGTTTTCAGTATATTCATAATGGTGCAATGATCGTCTTTCTAATTTCAGAAAGTTCGTATCAACCCTGAAACAAAACCACCTCCTCACCTCCACTCCCACCCATGCCTCCCCCAGAATCGACTGCTAATCAATATGTTGGATTTCTTTTTTTTTTTTGTGATTGTTACCTTATTTTCTTCACTTTTATTACTTTTATAATTTCTTTTTTTTTTAGTTTATTTTTAATTAGAGTCATCGTGAGGGTACAGTTACAGATCCATACATCTTTGTGCTCATGCTTCCCCCATACAAAGTTCGATAACCCATCCCTTCACCAGTGCCCATTCTCCACCATCCGTAAACCCAACATCCCTGCCCCCCCCCAGTCCTGTCTCCCCCCACCCCACCCTGCCACTATGGCAGGGAATTCCCTTTTGTTCTCTCTCTCTGATTAGGTGTTGTGGTTTGCAATAAAGGTGTTGAGTGGCCATTGTGTTCAGTCTCTAGTCTGTATTCCGCCCGCCTCACCCTTCCCCCACATGACCTCCAACCACATTTTACTTGGTGGTCCCTTCCCTGAGTTACCCAGAATGAGAGACCAGCCTCCAAACCATGGAAACAATCTCCTGGTACTTATTTCTACTATTCTTGGGTGTTAGTCTTATAGTCTATTATTCTATATTCCACAGATGAGTGCAATCTTTCTATGTCTGTCTCTCTCTTTCTGACTCATTTCACTTAGCATGATACTTTCCATGTTGATCCACTTATATGCAAAGGTCATGACTTCATCTCTTCTAACAGCTGCATAGTATTCCATTGTATAGATGTACCAGAGTTTCTTCAACCAGTCATCTGTTCTAGGGCACTCGGGTTTTTTCCAGATTCTGGCTATTGTAAACAGTGCTGTGGTGAATTATGTTGGATTTCTTAATGATACAATCAATGACTTCCCAGTCTGACTTTCTTTTTACACCTAGGTGTTGTCAGGCCTTACTCGTGGCTCTACATCAGGGGTTACTCCTGGTAGGCCTCAAAGAACTGTATAGGGTGCCAGAAATCATGCCCAGGATAGCTGTATACAAGGCTGTAGTATCTACTTGTCATAGTTTCTTTATAGCCGCAGGACTGACTTCTTTGACCTAATGTGTTTACAAGGTTCACCTGTGAATGTATCAGAAATATATTGCTTATTACGAGTAAATCATCTTTTATATGGATTTGCTATCATTTTGTTTTGCCATTCATCAATTGATGGACACTTGGATTTGTTCCCCTTTGTGCTTGTACTTTTAATCCAAAAATGCTATTGAATAAACTGCCATGTTTAATGATGTTTCACTATATATTTTAATTTATAGTCTTACATAAACTTACAAAGACTACTTCGTATTATTTATTATAAAAGTCTTCAAGCTTTTATGGAAAGGCTTGTCTTGAGGTCATCAGGAGGTTGCATGACTAGGCAAGGTTGAAGGCACTGAAATACCCTTTAGTATTAGGGGATTTCTCCTGTGTGTAAATTCAAATTTCTCTAGTTTTGCCTATTTTGGAATGCTTGGTGATGTTTTACTCTTCTATAGGTATCTGCTATGCCAATATTTTTTTATTTTCTGTTCCTAGTACTGGTTTCAATTCAAGTCTGATGATTCTTTTTTGCTTATTCAAATATGATGTTGGGATATTGTATTGAAAAGAATGTACTTTGTACTTCCAGATTTTTTGGATTCATTTAAATTAATTTTATTGCTTTACTGGTGTTTTTTTTTTCACTTGCTGCGACAGTTTTTCAGCTTTCCTTTAGTTTTTGTATCACATGTGACTTAATTTTCTTTTTTTTGACTATATTTTAAATAGCTGATTTAATGTTTTGTCTAGTGGAGTAATAACCCACAATCCTTAAGATGTTGTCTTTGCATTTGGCTTTACATTTTTGTTTCTTTGCTGGTTTTTTAATTTTCTTGTTAAAAATCGAACTTTGATTAAAAATTATTTTTATTTTATTTTTGAGCTGACTTGGCTGTGTTAAGAGCTTACTCCTGGCTCTGCATGCAAAGATCACTCCCGGTGAACTGGGAACTGCATGAGGTGCCTGGGATCAAACCCAGGTCTGCTATGTGTGAGGCAAGTGCCCTACCTGTGGTACTATAACTCCAGTCCTGGAAGTTCGACTTTGCAAATGATATTTTATTCAAAGGTAGTAAGTCAGGAAGTGAAAGACAAATAGCAGGTGATCACTCATATCTGGGGGGAAGAGAAACAAAGCAAGAAAAGAGACAAAACATTAAATGAAAATAATCCTGTGGATTCAGACCACAATGCTGTGTTTACCAGTAGGAAGGATGTTGAAGAAGGAAGGGGGCCCATTAGACTTTGGTGGAGGAATATTGATACTTTAAAAGAGACATGAAGAATTTTACTCCCCAAGTTGACAACTCTGGAAGTTAGATACTTCTAAGAATTTTTGCTGCTTTAATTTTCAGTGACATTTCTTAGCCATTTCATAGTAAACAGAGCACTGGACACAATTTACTTACATACCTCAGATGTCCATCCCTTTGTGTGTTTTAGGACATTCCCTCTGTTCCCTCTCAGGCAGGTAATCTGCATTCCTCTTCACCTTTCCTGTTTGGGCTTTCCTTCAAGTTCAACTTTGGCTCTTCTTTTTGGACATAAGTACAACTGTGAACCTGTGCCAAGCCCCACATCTATACATGAAATTCTATGCTTCCAGGAATAACAAGAACTTTTCAGACATATTTAAACTTTTCAATCTCCTCGCCCCAAGTTTTGTATTCAGACAGACATTATTATTATTACTATCATTTTTTGATTTTTGGGTCACACCTGGCGATGCTCAGGGGTTACTCCTGGCTTTGCATTCAGTAATTACTCCTGGCGGTGCTCAGGGGACCATATGGGATGCTGGGAATCAAACCCGGGTTGGCCACGTGCAAGACAAATGCCTGACCCACTGTGCTATCACTCCATCCCAGAGACAAACTTTTTTTTTTCAGAAGCTATTGCTCATTTGGGTATCTGTGAGGGTAAACATTTGGAGCCAATTGTTTCTCTCACATTCCTTGTGGAAAAGGCTGTGAGCACTGAATGAGGTCTGAGGCAAATCACAAAACAAGAGTACACTCGAGTGAGGTTTTCAGGGAACAAATAGGTATGTCAAAAATAATTGCAGAATATCTTATTAAAGGATTTACAACTATTTTTGTATGTGTGTGTTGAGATCAAACCAATGACATTACACATACAAAGTGAGTGTTCTGTATTAATTCATTTATCCTATCACTGAGCCATTTACCCAGTCAACTTTTCTTAGAGATGTGGAGAAGGGATTTCAAAATTTGTTCACTCATTAGTCTGCTGAGTTGCTTTTTTTTCTTTTTACCATGATTGCAGTGATTGATTTTTAAGAATATTTATGAAACTGGGAAAAAGAAGATAGATCATATTAAAATGTCACAAAGATCATTGTAATTACTAAAATCAAATAATTTTTTTGAACACAGAATCCTTAACTTATTGAAAGCTTTTAGTTGAAAGGGCCAATTACACTTTAATTGGTTAATTTTCAGAGTCTTGGGAATGTTGATAATAATGATTTTGACAGCATTTTCATTTTCACTATGAAAGAGTAACTTTTTAGAAATAGCTATTCTTCATTCTCATCCATATCTCCATATTGAAAGACTTTTAAAGTTTTCATAGAGAAAAATTAGTTCCCATGTATTGAGTGGAAGAACCATTGGTCATTACAAAATACTATTATTTCAAATAGGCAAGAGTCAATGAACCTAAATCTAAACCGAGAACCTAAAATTTTGTATGAAATCAATAAAGTTGGCATGACACAAAATCAACTTATACATATATATGAATATTTAAATATCAGTTCTCAAGTATTTCTTTTCAAGAAACTACTAAATTATATTTTCTTTATCTAAGTGGGAGCACAAATCTAGTAAAAGCAGTTATGAAATGAGAACAAAAATTTTACCTATGAAAAGGGTTTGAGAAGTTACAAGTTTGTTTTTATAGAGTATACTAGTTCATTGTTGAACAGCTAGTCCAGAATGGAGGTAGAAGACTGAGACCTCTCAGTGCAATGTCTTAAAATAAATAAGAGCTTGAGGAAATGTAATTTTATGGTAGCACTGTAGCACTGTAGTCTCATTGTTCATCAATTTGCTTGAGTGGGCACCAGTAATGTCTCTATTGTGAGACTTCCTGTTACTGTTTTTGGCATATTGAATACACCATGGGTAGCTTGCCAGGCTCTGCTGTGTGGGCAGGATACTCTTGGTAACTTACTGAATGGAATGCTCTCGGTAGCTTGCTGGGCTTTCCGAGAGGGATGGAGGAATTGAACCTGAGTCGGCCATTTGCAAGGCAAACATCCTACCCACTGTGCTATCACTCTAGTCCTAATTTTATGGTAAGGATATATATGAAGAGCCTTTATTTTTTGTTACAAAGGGTTAAAAGGAAATGTTGCCTGAGATATAGGAAAAATGAGACTCAAAGTTTTAGATATTCTTTTTTTATTCAGGACCTTTGAAACGATTTTCAAGAGAGGAACTTTAGTTTTAGCTTGTTACTTGGCCAAATATTAAAAAAACAATTTAATCAAAAAATATAAAAAATAAAATAGAAAATATCCAAAATTTGTGATACAAGTATATACTAAGATGTAATATAGAGAAAAGCACAATTTCTCACATTGGAAACTTAAGATCTCTAATATGTATATGTGTCTTATTTAGAAGATATTTACTAAAATATAGTAGTCAAATTTGAGGATGGTTGCTTTGTGGGCAAAAGCACAGAAGACTTGTATACTGTGTGTGTGGGGGGGAGGGGGCACATATACAAAAAGTCTTAAAATACTATTTGAGTTTTCCACTCTATTTTCATACTAAAGATAGAAATATTGAACACATTCAGCATGATTTTATTGATGCTCTTAGTATTAAATCTCAATTTCCAATTAAGATATTGGAAATTGAAAAAAGAGATATGTCAGTGTAGCTTGCTTTAGGAGGAAATAATAAGCTAGGTTTTCAAGATTAACTTGAAATGGAGAGGGAAAAGGGAAGAGGGAAGAGGGAAGAGGGAAAAAGAGGATAAGTAGAAGTCTGAACTAATGATTGGATCCATTCATTTATTTGGTATTTTGTTAAAGATTTAGAATGTAAATAGGCTCATGGAAATAATGGATGATAATAAAATTTAAGAGAATAAAGCTCAAATGCTTTGCAAAGATGCTTTCCCCAGACTAGAAGAGCTTTACGAATGGGAATGAATGTAAATAGATTTCTATGAAGAGAGATGAAAAGTTGAAGGATTTTTTTCCCGCTGGAAAACCTCTAGACTAAGAATGAAACAGGGTCATCATCTATGAAATGAGTTGATTGGTTCTTGAGGAGCAGATGAAAACTGAATAGCGCTTGGGGGATTGGAAATTAGTTCTGATATGTATAAAATTAATGAGTGATGATGGAGAATCAAATATTTAAGTCACAGAGAATTATGATTATGCCCACTATCTCTTGCAATCACTTCCAGGTAATCCCCTTCTGAACAGAACAGTCGCACTCAGTAGTCTGGATAGAAAAATGGAATCAGAGGGATTAGTAGTTAAGAATTTAGAGTTGATGTGAATAAAAGGATTCTATGAGGGTGTTAAAAAATGACTAGACAATATAGTTATTCTTGGAGAAAGAATGTGAGGCTGAGAAAATTGTTTAAAAGATTAAAAAAATCAAAATATTTAAAAAAATTGTTTAACAACAAAAAAAATTGTTTAACAGAAGCTCCAGAGAGATAATAGAACAGCTAGGGCATTTGCCCTGCAGACAGCCAACCTAGATCCTATCCCCAGCACCACACATGGTCTTCTGAGTCCTATCAGGAGAAATCCTTGAGCACAGACTCAGGAGTAAGCCCTGAACACTTCTGGGTGTGGCCCGAAAACAAGACAAAATGCTTCCTTGCATATATTTAAAAGAGTAAATAGAGGTTAAAAAAGTTTTAGTGAGTTAAAAAATAATTTTTAAAGCTTTAAAGAAAAGTGCCTGCCATAGAGGTAGGCTGGTGGTGGTGGCGGTGGGGTGGGATGGTGGAGGGAAACTGGGGATATCGGTGGTGGGAAATGTACACTGGTGGAGGGATGGGTCTTGGAATGTTGGGTCTTGGGTGTATGACTGAAATCCAACCATGAACATCTTTGTAACTGTGTATCTCACAATGACTCAGTAAAACAAACTACAAACTACACCCCCCCTCCCATATGTACATTATTAGTCAGCCAAATAATTTGCTATGCCCAGTACCTTGTGGTTTGTTGTAAGCATATTTAATTGTATTTAAATATATTCTTTGTAAAGACAAGATATGGATATATTTATAACGGAGAATTGTAGGATCACATTACTTTGTCCCTTGCCACGAGGAGCTTGTCCCGGTTTTTCCCGGAGTTTAGGCTTACCCCAGTCACACCCATCAAGGTGATCCTGAGCCACTCCTATCCCTTTGTTTAGCTGAAATCACTTCTCTATGCTCTCTTCCCCAAAACAGTTAATCCGCTTTCCCTCAATCTGACTCTGCTACTTTGTAAAGTCAGACCTTCCTAGGACACTGAATATTATAACATTGCCTTTCTCCCCTCTTTATGCCCCTTGAATAATTTACTTTAAAACAATGTCTTTTTTGTATAGACACAAGAAGACAATATTATGTTTTTGTAACTTGGGGCTTAATTGGCTTTGAATATTATTCCCTCCCGGGCATATCCTTTCTCGACTTAAGCCTCAGTTGCCCTCAGTTCCTAGCACCCTAAAAGCAGGATCCCGACGAGGGACGGGACGGATCCAGGGCAAGTGGTGAGTAATGTGCTACCCTGGCATCGGGATGGGCCTGGCCAAAGTGCCTAATTCTTAACTATAAGTTAAGAGCTTGATCAAAGACAAATGCTGTCATGATCCAAAAGTAATGATGAGACTAGGACCCTGCTAGGGATAGGAAAGACTGATCTGGCCTGAGCACTGTAGTCTAAGATCGAAATGGCCCCAGGAGAGCAATTCTATAAGCTTTAATGCATTTCTTATTGTGTCCATACAAAATGATTAATATCATGAATTCTTATATGTTTGCTGGATGAGGAGAGGAGAAATACACTCATGGGACTCTGGCCCTGGGTGGATTCTCCTGCTGAAAGAGAGTCAGTCCTAGGAGAAGCATCCCCTACAGGAAAGGAACCTCAACCCTATTGATGGTGACCACACCTATGTGTATGCCCCCAACCCCCTCATGCTGGGGGGATTTAACCAGGCTGTAAGAGTGGGTTGGGGGGCCAGATCCACAAATCCAGAGAGAGATCGAGAGCCGGGAGAGAAGCAGAGAGAGAGAGAGAATGAAATAAACTGATCGAGCAACCAGTTTGGCCTTCTTCCTTCCATCATCTGCCCTTGACCGACAGCACACACAGCGTTTCCAGGGCACTGAACGTGGGTGGTGGGACAGAGCCACTCAGAGAGCCCTTGAGTGCACACGCCCCTCTGAGCGCCTTAGTTTTTTACAGAGAATAATGCATTAGAAATGTAAGATCATTGCAAATGACCTCCTCCACTCCAAAGCTGAAGAAGACATTTTGTTTGATTTTGGGCCATTTCCAGTGTGCTCTGAGATTGTTCTTGCTGGTGCTTGAGGGATGGTGCAGTGCCAGGAATTAGAACTAGTCCTCCTGTAGACAAAGCACATGCTTCAATCTGTTGAGCTCTCCCGCAGACCCCTTGAGGAATAATTCATTAAGGTAATGTTAAGGTAATGTGATTTAAATCCAACAGCAGATGAGCGGTACATATAAGAAATGAAACGCTACTTGGCTGTAAGGAAACCTTGCCTTTTGTGAAAATATGGTTGGACATGGGATGTTCATGCTCAGCCAATTAAGTCAGAAAGTGAAAGATAAGTTCCAGATGATCTTACTTGAATGTGGGCTATAGAGAAGCCAAAGAATTAGATGAAACTAAATAAAAATAAGCATTTTGGGTTCTTAGAACTGAGTTTAGCAGAACTGGGGGGAGAGGATTGAAGGGTAGATGGTAGACAGTGGGCTGTGCTGGAGGGCTATTGGTACTTCAGTGGTTTGTGTGATGTGGAAACATACATTTTGAAGAAGAAATCATACCCATAAAGCACGCACACACTTGTAAATCAACACTGCTGTTACAAAAAGGAGAAAATTCCATTTCAGGAAAATTTGAAGATGTCAAAGGAGAAACTTCTGAAAATGTAAGAAAACCTTAAATTTCTCTCTCTCTCTCTCTCATTATTTTTATCGAGGTAGTAATGATTCATTAGACTATAATATTTTAGGAGTACAGTGTTACTACACTACACTTAGAGTTGAAGTGCCACTAATTCTTCACCACAGCCCATTGGAACCGTTTAACCTACTATCCCTACCACTTGGGGTCAGAGTCAAGGGTTAGAGTCTAAGGGTTTGTTTTCCCTGAACATTGTCTCTTTGTTTTTAGGGTTTGTTTTTTGGATTTTGGACCACATCCAACAATAAGTGGTCAGAACTGAATCCTGTCTCTACACTCAGGGGTCCTGGCTCTGTGCTCAAGCTTCACTCCTGATGGTGTTCAGGGGCCATACGGGGTTTTGGGGATCAAATGCAGGTCAGCCACATGCAAGGCCATACTCTACTATCTCTTGGGCCCTATTGTCCTTCACTTCGTTTATATCCTACATATGAGTGAGAACATCTGGAAATTTTCTCCTATTGACTAATCTTGTTTAGCTTGAACTCTCTAGTTCCAGCCATGTTGTCACAAAAGGCAAGATTTCATATATTCTAATAGCCAAGTGGTATTTCATTATGTATATATTCATATAATATATGTACACAAATGTATATCGTAACTTGAACCATGTGTCTGTCATTGAGAACTTGGATTGTCTCCAGGTTTGCCATTATAAATAGCACTGCAGAGAGAGAGAGAGAGAGAAGAGAGAAGAGAAAGTTCCTGACATAGAGCCATAGAGGCAGGCTGGTGGGGGGATGCCAGGAGGGAAACTGGGGTCATTGGTGGTAGGAAATGGACACTGGTGGAGAGATGGGTGTTAGATCATCATATGACTAAAACTTGATCATGATCAGCTTTGTAACTCTGTATCCCACAGTGGCTCAATTAAAAAATAAAAATTAAAAAAAAAGAAAAATATACATTGCAGTGAACAAAGTTTGCACATTTTCTTTTTTTCAATGTATATTTTGTGTTCTTAGGATAATTACCTAAGACTAGAATTGCTGGATCGTAGGGTAGTTTTATTTACAATGTTTCAAGGACTCTCTGTACCATTTTCTGTTGAGGATGGACCGATATTAAGCTCCTTTCTTGCCACACCCCTGTCAACACTAGTTGTTTCTGGCCTTTGTAATATAGGCCATTCTCACAGGTGTGAAGTGTTAGCATATGATCACTTTTATTTTCAGTTCGCTGATAATAAGTGATAATGGTTTTTTTTTCCTGTGCTCATTGGCCATCTGTATGTCTTGTCTGGGGAAGTGTCTATTCTTAACATCTAGGAATGTCTTTCCAAGAAAATGAACTCCAGATGGGGCTTGACCTTATCAGTGTACGCTTACTTTCCCCTTGGATTAAATCTCTTCTGTGTCACCTCTCTCAGAAGACGCTGGATGGTTGGAAGCCAATGCTAACTAGCTCTCATGAATGACATATTCATACAGTGGATCAGCCTCATTTCACTCTGTTCCTGTTGAGCTTTCTTTCCCACAGCTGCTGCTTTTAGCTGCCTCCATTCCCATGCACAGGCTGGAGGGTGGGGTGAGGGCAGAAAGCAGGGAAGCCTCCAAAGAAACAGAATATAGAAAGGAAATGGGTGTCTAAAATGAAAATATTTTAAGAATAAGAGATTTATGAATAAGTGGAGTTTCTAAAAGGAATAAAAAAATGTTGGAGAAAGAGGGAATTGGAAGGATGAGCTGCCAAAGAGTTTCTTCGCCATCTTGAGATTGCTTTTATTTTTATTTTTTTTTTAATGGAGAGAAGTAAATACGGAGATGTTATTTGGGTCTATAGTAGCTGTCTATTCTCTTTTTTCTTCTCTCTCTCTTTTTCTTTGGACAGTAAATGCAGGGAAATAGTGATCATGCGTAAAGTGTATTCTCATGAAGTTACATACACTTATGAACAATTAACACTAATTTTGAGTTGATATTTTGCTGTCCAGCTCACAATATTTATTATAAGAAAATAGGTAAGGGGTTGGAGCAATAGCACAGTGGGTAGGGCATTTGCCTTGCAAGAATGCAAATCACATAGACTGTTCCTTCAAATACTAATAGAAAAAAATTAACAATGCAGAAAGATATATAAATAAACTGTGATGCTGTTATTTCTATCCTTAGCCAACTAGAAGACCAAGATAACTGTCCCTCAATGTCCTGATGGATCTATCACATCTTCCAGAAGGGCAATGGAAAAGGTTACCCACGACTTCTACTTGGATCTCTTCGATAGCCACGTCCACCTGTCCACATGCCAAATTCTGCAGGATGGATATGTTGTTCCCAGCGTTCTTCTTTCCGAAATCCAACATGCCATTTCATTGGTAAACAAGTGTATAGCACCTGGTTTAGACAAGGTCGGACTCAAACACCTAAAGAATCTGCCACCAGTCCTCATCAATACACTGGCTCAGCTCTTCACACTCTACCTCTCTGAATGCAAGGTTCTGTCCCAGTGGAAAACCAGCAGGACCATTCTGTTGTACAAGAAGGGAGGCATCCATGACATCGGCAACTATTGCCCGATCTGCTTGCTGTTCTGTCTTCTACAAATTATTCACTCGAGTCATCCTGAATAGAATTGGCAAAACACTAGACGAAGGACAACCCTGCAAGCAAGCCAGGTTCTGAAAAGGATTCAGCATGACCAACCATATCCTCTGGGTGACCAAGCTCATTGAGGTTTTGCAAGAGTTCAAGATGCCACTCTGTCTAATGTTCATTGATTTAAAGAAGGACTTTGATTCTCTTGAGACTGAAGCGGTCATTGATGCCCTACCCAAACAGGGCATTGAAATTCAGCACATCAAGATCCTCCATGAGTTGTATTATGGATTCACCACCAGGATCTCACCTTTCTACAAGGAAGTGATCATCAACGTAAAGAGAGGGGTTTGGCAGGGCAACCATATTTCACCGAAACTCTTCAGTGCCACCCTCGAGAACATCATGCGATGATTGGAATGGGAAGGAATGGGAGTGAAGATAGATAGTCAGCAACTATACCACCTCTACTTTGCTGATGACATCATTCTAATAACAACAAACATTAGCCAAGTGCTACAAATGCTGGCTGACTTTGACCATGAGTATGGAAATGTTGGACTGCAGTTGAATTTTATGAAGACAATGTTCATGAGAAACGAACTAGTTCCTGACATTCCATTTGTTCTCAATGGAATGAACATTTCTGAATGCAGCAGTTATATGTACCTAGGTTGAGAACTCAACTTGACAAACGACCTGGCACCTGAGCTGTGCAGGGGGAAGAGTGGCATGGAATGTGTTCAAGAGCATTGAAATTGCTAAGAGAATGAAGAACCTCGACTCTGGGCACATCTTTTTGACTCCACCATTTTTCCTGTACTAACATATGCCTCAGAGACCTGGGCCCTACAAAAACAGCATAAGAGTGCTATTCAGGTCTCCCAAAGAGGAATCGAAAGAGCTATGCTTGGAATATCACGTTTCACTCAATGAGAGAAGGAATCTGGAGTTCCGACCTCCATTGACAATCGAGAATTAGGGATGCTGTCTTGTTTTCCAAGGTGTCAAAAATCAGATGGGCCAGACACGTTATGCGATTTGGAGTGACCACTGAATGAGAGCTATTACCAACTGGAATCCACAGCACATCAAAATAACGCCTGGCCTCCCACTTACAAGATGGTCAGACTTCTTCATCAAAACCCTGAATGAACGGTTGAGACTCTTCATGTTACTGGTGCGATCAGAGCAATTAGGTTACACTAGCATGTGACAGGGATGAATGGAGACTTTACTAGTGCCTGGTTGACCAAATCAATGAGCAATGAGATGACAAGTTATACAAGTTATTCATTTCATCCATGAAGTGGTATTCATTTTCTCCTTGCATCATTTGTATCATATATATTTTGTCCCACTTAAAGGAGCTTTGTCTTTTCCTGGGAAATTTCAAATTCTGAGAGATGTAGAATTATGATTTTTTGAGGACTGCCATGAAAACACCAATAAGAGGATAATTCACTTTAAAGAAATTGAAGCAAAAAAAGACCATGAGTATCAGTGAATGAAAAATTGTTGTTAGGCTTAGCAAATGAATTGTTCTACAGTGGTTGAAGATAATAAGAAAGAATGGAGACATGGCAAAAGAAACTATATGCGTTATAAATTAAATAGAGATTTAGTGAGGTGAAGCTACAAATTAGAATTATATTTGAAATACTTTGATTGCTCAACTGACCTTTGATTACACTTTATATTTAGATTGAGTCACATGTTACTCTGACTGTGTTATTATTGAAGACAAAAGCAATTTATATTAATGCAAGTAACAATGAACTCAGATTAAAATTCTGAAAAGGGATAAGTTAATATTTTAGATCTGTGAATGCTGTATGAAACCCATAGGAGTGGGGGTAAGAAATTACATTATAATGCCTGAGGAAATATCAAGTATCAAATCTTTCATGTACTAAAACATCGGTTTTATAGGTAAGTAAGACCAAAAATAACATTCTAAAGTTTTGTTGTGACTACTTTCATTGAGTAAATGCTAATGTCATACAACTTAATTGTTCCACAAAATTGTGACAACATTCATCATTACAGTCAAGGGTAAATAATTAAGAGAGGAACTAAGGATAGAATTTTACTGAGTACAGAGTATTCAATGAAGGAAGAGAACTGGAAGGTTAAAATATATAATGGTCAGGAGTAGTCAAGAAGAAACAGAAATCAGTGTCTCAAGGCAGAGATAAATTACTCCAAGAAGATGGTTGTGAGGAACAGTGTTAAATTTCAGTAGCTTTAGGACTCAGAAGAGAGCCGCGGTGCTAAACAATGAGAAGGTCCTGGTTAGTCTTTTGGGAGGACATTTTCAGTCAAATATTGGAAATAGAAATTCTAGGAGAGGCGACTTGAGTAGTGGTATGATGAGTTTGTGGAAGCAGTAGAGAAGCAGCTGCTTTGGAGGAAGGATGGATAACCCTCCAAGGAAAGGAGTGGGAGACTGACACGAAGTATTAACTGGAGCCAAGAATCTTCTTACAGATGAAGAGGGAGGAACAAGAGAGGCAGTGGGGTTGATCTATGAGAGAGAAAAACATTACAAGAAGAGGAAATGGGTGGGGGGGAATGAACTCCAGAACCAGATGCAAGTCTTAAACTTGGAAGGAGGAAGACCACACCAGGGCGAAGCTGGCGGACTGCTCACATGTTGGATTGACTCTGCATTAATTTTTGTTTACTGTGTTGCACCGCATGTCTCTATTTCTGTAAGGATTAATAAACCAAACTTGGCAATTTTGGTAGTTCCCATGCATCCATCCAAAGGCACTGTAGGATCCCGACCTTGTTCCCAGTGTTTGGCCAAACTAAGTAGCTAACAGAATTTTCTTTCTGGAAGTAGCTGAAACTTCCCCGAATGTGGAAACTTTCCTGAATCATGTTGGTGTGTATTAGTCATCTCTTTATATTTAGGTTATGCACGAACAAGACAGGGTGCAGTATGAAACAAAGACAAAGCAGGACCTTTTGTGCACCTTAAAACCTTTCACTACTTTCAGAGTATATCATCCTCAGTGGATCCCAGAACACCGGTCATCTAAAATAAGAAATTCAGCCGATTAGTTATTCCAGTTACTCCATAATACTCTTAAGGATGTGAGGTTGCTTCGAAGCACAGATTTCTGTCTATGCACTTTGCTGGTAAATCAGTGTTGGCTGACCACAATTTATGTTGAACCCGCTTTTTATGTGTTTCAGGTAACTGTTTAATTTATTTCATTCTTGTAGAGAACGTTTCTTTCTTTAAACGAAATCTACTCTCGTCAAGGAAAAGAACCTACCTATTTTGAGAACATGGCAATGGATTTTCTCTTAGGTTTGACTTTCTGAATTGAAAACCAGATACAATCACATGGCATTATTTGAGGTTGGAGATATGACTTAAGTGGTAGGGCACATGCCTAGCATGCAGAAAACTCTGAATTAGATCCTCAGTACTGCTTGTCTCTCTGAGCACTGCTGAGTGACCCCTACAAAAGGAATAACCTCCAAAAGAAGTTTCACACAGCATTATTTGAATGCTTTGTTAAAAAAAACTGCCTGCTCTCCTTACCTGTTCATAACTACGTTTTCAAAAATTATAAATTTATAATTTTTAAATTGAATCACCATGAATGACAAAGTTACAAAGATATATATGATTGAGTTTCAGGCATATATTGTTTCAATACCAATTCCTTTACTAGGGCTTATATTTTTTCTTGATAGCTTTATTTTCCTATCTACCATTAAACTTAACTTCTCTGAAGTGGGGGTGATAACTGGGTCCCAGCCAGTGACTCAAAAGGGATTCCTTTATACACAACATTTCTCAAAATATCCCTCTTCATGTAATCAGACCTTCAAAACCTGAAGAAAAGGAGGAGATAATAATCCCTCTTTATTTTATAAAGAACCTCAGGTTCTGAGGTTAAGCAACAGGCACTTGGGAAGTGACTAAGCTAGGAAGAAAAACTAGGTCTTGACAATTCTTAAAGCCATTCTATTCAACATCTTGATGGAGAAATTAATTGTTTAAGATTCAGGGCATCATTTCCTGGGGAACTGGAAGTCTGGTTTCAGTATTTAGGATTAAGAATTTCTATTTACTTCGCCTCTACTGTGTCCCAGTTCCTCTGCTGTTTGTTCTACCAGCGCTCTCACTGATTTATCACACACGGTTGACAGAATTCTCCACATTTTAATAAATATGGAACCGTTGCTCAAAATGATTTATTGCTGGGAATGAGGCCAGTTAATAAGTGACTCATGAGTTGAACCCGAGTCTGCCTGCTTTGCAACATGCTGCCTTACAGATTCACAATTTCAAAGTCACATGAAACTTGGGAAATACTCTTGAGCTTCAGTTTTCTTATCCTTAAAATGGATATAATTCTACATTCCTTGCAGAGTGTTTTGACGTGAATTCAGAACTCTGGGGAAATTGTTGAATACCTTGAACTGTTCCGGTCGTGGTGATGGGTGCGATTTGTTCCTCTAAATTGCTCAATTGATTCCTGAGAGAGTTGGAGCTTTGCACAGGGGTTTATGCTTTCCAGCACCTGATCATGTTGCCAATATGATGCTGAGAGAAGGGTCTTATGCAGCACACAAAGAAACAGGAGGAGGTGGAAGAGCAAATAGGAGATGAAGTGGGGGGCGGCAGTGACAGTCACAAATGCAGTGATGGGCACGTGACTGATGGAGAAGGAACCCCCGGGGAGGAGTCAGTCACATGCACAGAGCGAATGTCTGTGAAGCAGAAATTGCCCCAGTGGGAAGGGAGGCATTGATGGATGTGAACACAAACAGAGTCATCTTTTGGCTTAATTTACCATTTATTTGACTTGAGGTAAGCTAGAAGAAAAGATCCATTTAAAATGGATTTCAAATTATGAAATTAAAGAAGCTGCAAATTGTAGGCAGAGAAATTGAAAGTGACCCGACCGCATCCAGCTACAAAAAGGATCAAGTAAATATGATTAAAAATGTAATTGGAGTTTCAGATGGATAGTGAAGTTGTAAGAAAGGACCAGACTCTTTTGAATGACTTTACCCATTCATTCACTCACTCATTAAGTACTCCTCAGCTTAGTCCATGTGGAAGATTTCATGATAGCACTGAGTAATACAAGGCTGAATAAGGAATGGCCTTTTCCTCCAGGAGTTTAAGTCCTGGTAGGGGATCATATGAGCTAGCAAAATGGCATGAGAAGTCCCATCAAGCGACTTTCAGGTTGGGAAAATTTGACATAACATTGAAAGAGAGTCTGGAAATCACTAATGGGTTAAAAAAGTCACCATTTTCTTGAAAATCAATAGTAGTTGTTTTGCTAGAAAAGTGGTTCAGCATCATTACAGAAACAATTTGTATAAAGGCATGGAAACATTCTGTATTCAAGGGAATGCGGCATATTGTGATTAGAGCAATGGACCTCAGAGGGCAAAGGGTTCGAAATAACTCTGAGAATAGTGCGCTACAAAGTTTGTGATTGGACTTGTGAGCAATGAGCATCCTCAGGACAGTGTGGAATACTGAGAAAGACTTTCCTGTTGCAGCATGGCAGAAGCTGATGGAATCATGGTCATTGTATTCCTCTATGAGAGAGATGCAGGGCTTAGAATGAATTGCAGAATGGAGAAGCAGAGTCACATCATGCTGCATCCAGCTACATCATGATTGTTTTTCTTGATGAGTTGGTGGTAGATGTTGGTGCATAATGTTTAACATCTGAAACAGGGATGTCATCTTTGTAGAACAGTGCTTTGTAGAACCGTAAGTATATTTTCGAGTTGCCTGTTGTTATTGTTGACTTCTGGCTATACAGGAGTGCATGTATAAGCAAAAACGCTGTGCAACATAAAATTCGATCCTGTCTATGGCTTTGGATACACACTGGGAATATCTCATCCTCTAGAATGTACTTCCCTTGGATTAGAGGACATTCCTATATCTAAATATGAGCTCCTAGATCCTGTAATTTGTTATAGTTAAACATCCAGCTGAAAGAAGTTTGTGTGATATTATACCATCTTTTCGAATCATTTGTCTGCAGTTTCCTTCACTCTTAGACTTCTATCTTCAATCTTCTTTCACACTCTCCTCCCCACAGTTCTGGCAACAGTGCCTTGCTTTCACCGTTGCCCAGTTCATTCCTTAACTCAAATATAGAGGGGAAAAGGTTAAGCCTAGAGCTGATAGAAGCAATCCTTTGTCAGGTCTTACAGGTTGGAGGGAAGGTAATGACAATTAGAGTAGGCAGAACAGAGTTATGGTACTCTACACATAGATTCTGCACACCATTCAGTTGTACATTAGAGGTGATAACTAATGAACCTACTGGCTTAGAAGGGGTTAAGTAGAGGAAAGCATTGCAATCAAGAGCAGCTAATTACTGACAAAAAATGTCAATGCATGGTAAAAAATTTCATTAATTTTTTGTCTTCATATTTTATAATGTGGAAAATTTTACATTTGTAATAAAATGCACTGTTGTATGTTCAAAATGAATACTATTAAATGATCTTTAAAGATAAAACTCTGATATTATTATAGATACCTTAGCATTGAACACATGTCACTGTCACTGTCACTCTCGCTGTTCATCGATTTGCTCGAGTGGGTGCCAGTAATGTCTCCATTTGTCCCTGTCACATGCTAGTGTAGCTCGATGGCATATTGGGGGCTCTTTCAGGACCATCATTGTTACTGTTTTTGGCATATTGAATATGTCACGGGTAACTTTCCAGTCTGTGCCTTGCAGGCAGGATATTCTTGATAGCTTGCCGGGCTCTCCGAGAGGGACAGAGGCTTTTAGGGTGGCCTCTACAATTGCCTTTACAGGTGTTCCCAGTCTACTGAATGTAAGCTTTTGGTCAACTAGCATGTTGTGATGATCTGCACACTGACAAACACGCACCTGCTGCATCTCTGGGCAGCACCTGGGACATCTGCGGCCTCAGGTTGATCTCCTTGAGGTTGATGAAGTGCACCTGCACAACCCAACTGCCACCACACTCAAAGTCGCTTTCCACATGTTTGGGCCTAGCCTCATGCATAGGTGAAGTCCCACGGAACCCACAAAGTTCTGCAAATTTCCGCATTGAACACATGTACTATATATAATACCAGAGCGTTAAATATCAATTATATTAACATTATTTAATACTAAATTATTAGATTATAAAATCATATTAAAGTGTTTAATAGGGTATTGAATACTACATGAATTATTTGGCACTGGTATTACAACTGTGAAATAAAATGGCTTGCCTGTTGATCATAGACTCCTCCACACACACCTTATCATGAAGAATAATGCATATTCCATAAAAGGAGGATAGACCCAACTTTAAGTGGGCAAAAGACCCATAACATATTACAACTGAGGATTTCTAGTTAGATTTTAGAATGAATTTTTAAACAGGTAAATTTCCATTTGAGGAAAGGATGTAATAATCACTGCGATGATAGGGAACATACTGATAAAAATCTAGACCAAAAAAAATAAATCCTTTTCTTTATGGGTGAGATGATGGAGTTCACAAACTAAGAGAATGTTGTAAGTAGTTTCATTTTTGTGAGATGACATTTGAAACATGCCCGCAAAGGGGGATAACAGAATCGTCACATCATATTTCGACCTGGTTGACCAGTCTCACCTTTGGAACAAGGGTGGGTGGGCAAGCTTTCCCGAAAAAGAGCCAGCGAGTAGGTACTTTAGTATCTGCGCCCTTGTTGCAACTCTGTGATGGAAGCTATGGATGACCACGTGGGAACGAGTGTTGCAGGGACACCAATAAAACCTTTCTTACCCTTCCTAACCAGTTGCATTTGGTCTGCAGATGGCTCTTTGCGGATCCCTGGATTATGGTGCTCAACTGCAGATTGAGCTAGAGGGCCTCAAAACCTAAACTGAATCCTCAACTGAGGTCTCCAGTGACATGTGATAGGGGTCCGCCTGTGACTGTTTTATTCAAACACGCTATCGACTACGTTGATGGGATAGAAGGTAAGTCAAGTATATTCATGAGCAATAAGAAGAACTGATGAGAAATAATTCATGTTTTGGAAGACAGCACCCATTTAAAATGTTTTTTGATGCATTTAAAAGCAGAAATGAGAAAGAAAAAATGTAGTGGCACTAAATATCAAGCAGAGCATTATTGTTTTAAAACAGGGAGGGGGAAAGGAAAGGAGGGGAGAGAAGGGAAGGGGAGAGGGGTGAGGAGAGAGGGGAGAGGGAGGATTTGCCTGACAGTAAAACATGTAAAAACATCTTTTGTGTTACTAGACAAAATATTAGCCTGTGATGTGTGGGAGTTATTAAGAATACTAATGGTAGCATACACCACATTTATAGCATTCAAGGCAAAGGAAGTTGTAATCCTACTGAGTTTGCTGTATACAAGACTCCCCTGGAGGGCTGTTGTTTTTTTACATATCATATTTTATTAAGTACTCTGTACAAAAGGATTGATAGTCACTGATTTGGAGAAGGATAAAAAATGACAAGATATTTATTTTAAAAACAGTTACAAGTATTTTGTAACTATACTCAGTGGAGAAGATATTTCATTTCTTTAAATTGTTGCAAGATAGTTATTTGGGGAGTTGTGAACAATTTCTGCTTTTTTGGGGAAGAAGCTGGAATAGCAGTTATGTCTTTATTCTAGCGGTAACAGTTCGATAACCACGTATAATCACACTTGACCTGATTTTAGCTTAGGAAGCTCTAAATTAGTAAATTCATTGAAATAAGACATTTTAGACAGATTTTTTTAAGAGCATAGTTTAAGAATGAGTACGAGGGGATATTGGAAGAAGTCTGCCATAGAAAAATCAAACAATTTCCTTCCAGTCCAAGTCAAAATCTTGAGCTTGATTTCCCTATTCTTGATAACATTTTCTCCTCAAGTCCAGGTTTATTAATTTTCCTCTCAGAAGTGTTTGAGCAGATTTTATTATTTTGATGTTTTAGATCTTTATAATTATTTATGGCAGAAAGTTTGATTTCATATAAGATAAGTAATTATTGTTATAGTGGAAATTCTTTTGTTTCTGGTTTAATATTTTTTAATTTAAATTAATTTTTTAATTTAAAAATATTTTAAAATTTTGGGCCACACCTGGTGGTGCTCATGGCTAACTCCTGACTCTATGCTCAGGGATCACTCCTGGTGCGATCTGGGGGCCCTCTGGGGTGCCAGGGATCCAACCCCGGTCAGCTACATGCAAGGCAAGCACCCTACTCACTGTACTATCTCTTCATTCCCTCTTTATTGTTTCTTAAGAAATGGAAGGAATGAGAATCATACAACTAATAGAAAATATACATAAGACTCCAGTCTGAAGATTCTGATTTCTATTCACTGTTTAAAGTACCAGATAATTTAAACAATTAATTTTGCAGTGAAACCTTGCATTTTTAGACTCTACATGTCAAATTCTACCAACTACCTATTACCAGTGAAAAACAGGTTTATCTTTTATTGAAACTACATTAGAATATATTTTGGATAGTTTTACTTTCGAGTAGTGAGAACTTAAAAATGTACATAATAGAAACTTAAGAAAGGAAAATTAACAATATTCTATTTTCTGAAGTTACAAAACTCCTTTGGTGTTATGAGAACGATGTCATTACCGAAGCAGAGGTGGTATATTGCTGAACATCTATCTTCACTTCCATTCCTTCCCATTCCAGTCATTGCATGATGTTCTCAAGGGTGGCACTGAAGAGTTTCAGTGAAATGGTATTGCCCTGCTGAACCTCTCTCTTAATGTTGATGATCTCTTCTTGTAGAATGGTGAGATCCTGGTGGTGAATCTGAAATACAGCTCATGGAGGATCCTGATGTGCTGAGTTTCAATGCCCTGTTTGGGTAGGGCTTCAATGACCACTTCAATCTCAACAGAGTCAAGCCAAACATTACCAAGCGGCTTGAATGCTGGATGACTTTGACCGTTAGTGTGGAAAGGTCGAACTGCAGCTGAATCTCGTGAAGACAATGTTCATGAGAAATGGACTCGTTCCTGACATTCCATTTGCTCTCAATGGAAGGAACATCTCTGAATGAAGTAATTATGTGTACCTAGGTTGAGAACTCAACATGACGAACAACTTGGCTCCAGAACTGTGCAGTAGGAAGAGAGCAGCGTGGAACGCCTTCAAGAACATAGAAGTTGTCAAGAGGATGAAGAACCTCCAGCTTCAGGCACATCTTTTTGACTTCACTGTTCTTTCTGCACTAACATACGCCTCAGAGACCTGGGCCCTACGAGCAAAGAATAAGAATGCTATTCAGATCTCCTAAAGAGGAATCAAAAGAGCTATGCTTGGAATATCACATTTCACTCAAGTGAGAGAAGGAATCTGGAGTTCTGACCTCTGTGGATGATAGAGAATCAGAGACGCTCTCTCATTTGCCAAGTTGTTGAAAATCAGATGGGCCTGATACGTTATGCGATTTGCAGATGACCGCTGGACTAGAGTTGTTACTGATTCCAGAGAACATCAAAAGAACGCCTGGCTTACACTTACGAGATGGTCAGACTTCTTTGTCAAAACCCTGAATGAACAGTTTGAGGCTCTTCCTGTTCCTGGAGCAAGCAGACACCATTGGACTACACTAGTAAGCGATAGGGACAAATGGAGACATTACTGGCACCTGCTCGAGCAAATCAATGAGCAATGGAATGACAAGTCTTACAAGTGATACAAAACTCCTTAGGTTTAAATTAATAAAGTGCATATTAGTCATGTAACTTTGGATAGAACTGCTTGGTAACTCCATTGAGGATTCATATTTAGGCTATTTGGATTCATTCTATGTCAACCTGCCTTAAATGTAATTATTGAATGGATTCATGTTCCATGAAGACACATTTTCAAATAAATTTTCTTGATGTACAGGCCTTACAACTTCTTTCCTTTTCATATGCAAGATGAGATTGTCTGTGGCTGGAATGATTCCCAAATGAATATGTGTGTGTGTGTGTGTGTGTGTGTGTGCATGTGTGTGTGTTGTGTTGACTTTTGTTAGAATGATTGCAGCTGAAACTTTGCTAGGCAATTTCTATAACTGTTTACACTCTCTAAATCTCAATTTACTTTTCTGTTAAATGTAATGGGAAAATGTCTAGTTTATAACTCTAATTCTTTGAGGATATATTGAAAACTTAAAAGAATTGTAAGTAGCAAAGCATCAATTTTTTTTTTTAATTCAAAGAGACTGTGATACTATGGGAAATGTCATAGAAGAATAAAGTTCCTGGTTAACCAGAAACCATTGAGTGTTCTAAATCACTGGATGGGATGAACATAAAAATATCGGTGGAACAATGGAAGGTTAGAGTTTGGGACATATCAAGAGAAGCCTTGTTTCTGGTCATTTGTACTTTAAGTTAGCAGGCAGTACGAATGATTGTCTTATGACCAGAAGCGTAACATGATAAGAAGCTGTGTGGCAATAGGTGTCAGATGTATTTCAGTGGAAGGATATGAGATTAAAAGTTTATTGAAATCACAGGTGAGAGATTATGAAACTCTGTTTATTTGTTTTTTGAGCCACTTCTAGTGGTGCTTAGGTATTACTCCCTGTGGTGGTTGGGAGGGTATATAGAGGTGCTGGGGATAGAACCTGTATTGGCCACTTACTGTACTATCTTTCTGGCCCCAGAGGTAATGAGGGTTTAATAACCTCAACAAGTTATTATTAAATATTAAACCCTCTGAACTTGATATGTGTCAGGACATTTGGTAGAGAAGTTGAGGACAGTTAGTTCATGTGGTGAATGGTGGGTAAATAGGAATATTGGTATTATCTTTGCTTCTTTATAAGTTTGCATGGTTCAAAGAAGAGAAGTAGGGAACAAGTATGATTCCCAAATCTCAAACTTACATCTGGTTCAATAATTGCTATCTTTGCAGTATAATTGCAAAAGGTATTTTTTGTATGGGTAGGACTTTATTTTTCTCAAATTGCCCCTACCTGTGGAAATAGGGGTACACAAACACTATACCTATTAGATATTCAGTAGTATTTCCATGACCCAAATTTATGAGTCAACATTCCAACTTCCATATGTTGACTTTTACATAAAACACATTTACAAAACTTTTCTCACTGTACATTATATTACATGTGTAGGGACTAAATCTGGAAAAGTTTAACAGATAAAAATCCTTTTTCCCAATTATGCACAAGGGATTTACACAGGCAACTCCCATTAATGTTCATCATCCAACTCCTTAGCCATCAAAATTTCATCACATTCAGAGGGAGAAGTCGACATAAAGAGGAAGAAGAGAGTCAGGTAAAGCATTTACATGCAGCGTGTTATATAAGCCATAAACTTATTTATGAATAACATTTGTAGAATGAACATTTTTTTTTGCATAAGTTTAAAGACAGATACTTCCCACTTACGTCTATTTGAGATGACCTTCTATCTGTGTTGGTAGGACTTATACTTTCGTTTCTGTTTTCTGTGGCAAATAAAGTACTTAATCATGATCTGACATTTCATTACACTACTGGCATGCTTCAGAAATAACAATCACCACTTCTTACTGAATGTCTAATCTGTATTAATTGCTTTAGATCAGAAGTTCTCACAGTATTGTAATTCAGCAGCATCAACACCTGAGAACTTATTAGAAATTAAAATATTTGGAATTTTGAGCAAGGGGACCCAACAACCAGTCTTTGCAGTCTTTTAAGTATACTTCAGGGGATTTGGATGAGCTCTAAAGTGGAAAACCCCTGTTTTAGACAGATCTCAAATTATGCCCACAATTTAGGAAGTATTTCTGAATTTGATATCAATTTAAGCTTACACAGATAAAGTTTGACTTGAGAGAGATAAAGTATGACTTAACTTAATTTTGGTAGATTGGAATCTCAAAAGTGCTGTGTAAGATACTTTAAACATCATCACATTGTCTCTGAGTTGTGCGTGGCTGAAGAATAAATAGCTATGAGTTGTGATGTCCTAAGGCTCAATTTGTGTTATTTTTTTTTGCTTTACAACGGGCAAAATTTTTGGCCTCCTTTTGTTTATTAATGCATAAAACAGGTTTGAAAATAATTTATACCCTTTCTTTTGTTTTATCTAAGTGTGTGTGTTGTGATCAATATGCAAGCATTCATGACTGTGAAACAAAAACTGCGTTGACTGAAAGGATAAATGACTCAAAAACACATTTCTAAAAGAAAGTCATGCAAATAATAAAATAACATGCTTTGATAAATTGATTTGTCTTCTCTATAATGCCTAACATGTAAATATTTACAGAAAACAATTAAGGGCTTTTTTTTAGTCTTGATCTAAATGGAAACACTTGGCCTTAGCAATGAATATTTCTTGGACAGTGTGAATGTTCAGCTCCTAATTTTCAGCTTGTTGTTTTCCTTTT
Source organism: Sorex araneus (assembly GCF_027595985.1). Classification (NCBI taxonomy): domain Eukaryota; kingdom Metazoa; phylum Chordata; class Mammalia; order Eulipotyphla; family Soricidae; genus Sorex; species Sorex araneus. The sequence continues at coordinate 270,121,447 of NC_073302.1, read as the reverse complement.
AGGGATTGTATTTGCCTCTTTGTACTAGATTGCAATAGCATGGTTACTCACTGCTAAACTCTGCGCATGATACTAATCCCACTCCTTTAAGGAAATTAGCTTTTCTAAGAGTTTTTATTTTACAAATACTTATGGTAAGTCTATACTCCTTCTCTTACTGTGCATTAGAGTATGGGTGATAACCACAAGATATTCCACATTCTTCACCTGCTGACTTTTAGCTGGTGGGGAAAGTCAGTCATATGTACATGATAAATAATGAAACAATTCAATTTCTAAGAAATGGCATGGTGGAACACCTTTCTTTGAGAGTTCCTATGAATTCAGGGACCAGAGGGGGATAGTGAGGTTAGAGCAATATTGGTAGAATTTACCCTGGAAGTTGAAAGGCTTTGGCAGGAGGATGGTGGGGGAGAGGGGGGACTAGAAGACAAAGAGAAGAAATGAGCAAAGAGGAATCATTATGCTTGGATAGTGCCTGTTTCTTCTCACCATTGTGTTTTTCTCCCTGTCACTTCTTTGGTCCCCCTCTTGCAAAACACTCAAGTGGCAGTGTGCATCTGTGTGACCCGGTAATTGAGGGTGAGTGCTCATTTACACATTGGTGATGCTTTCTATTCTGTTCTCGGTCTTCTTAGAATAGGGCCTGTATTCAGGGGTGAAAGAAAGAGTTGTGCATTTCTCTGAGAGCACAGTTGGCTTATGTAAAATATTAACCTGACTTCACAAGAAAGAAATAGAGAAGTGAATGCAGGAAATACTAATTAGTGAGGAAAAGGTAGAGGCAGGATTTTTAGCTGCTGTGAATTCTTCCAGTCTCGGGAAAACTCTGCAGCCTGGGGGCTCTCTAGGTGCAGTGCTCATCTTTATGCACGGGCGGTCTACGCTCCCAACATGGGTACACTGAACAACCTGCAGCTCGTGCCAAGAGCTCCTCCTGAAAGCAATTATCAGGATTCACCATATGATTTGAATTCTTTGTGGACTATAAAAGAGACACTTCACCATTTTTTTAAAAAGGAATATGAGCAGGAATGTTGGTAGCTCATGCATTATTTAGACCCTGCCATCCTGCTTCAGTGTCACAAAGAAGAATAACAGCATTGTCGTGGTGTTTTCAGTGTGTGCAGTGCGGGTGGAAATAGAGATGTTGGATTTCACAGCTTCTCTGAATGACCTGTGATCTGGCGACCTGTAATTAGCTTGCTGTGGATATTAAACCCTCAATTTTTAAAACTCATCGCTGAAGTTAGGTGTCCAGTATTTTATTAAAAAATATATGGTATGCGCATTTGAGAAGTGCAGTATAATGAGAACAAAATTATTAGCTCCAGCTCATGGTTGGTTCAAATCCATGCCTATGAAAGATTAAAGAACATTGAATGGACACCGCTGATAGCAGAATTTGAAGCATTCTTTCCAACAGGGCCACGTAGGACTCATTTGATTTGTTTGAGGCGTTTTCAGTGAGGTACTTGGAAATTTGGATAAGATGACAGACTACATAAGGCTCGCTGATAAAACTGCTTGACAGCAATACCATATTACATTTTTAGGAGGTTTTGGAGCTCCTTGACTGGGGCTGGAGTGATAGTACAACAGGTGAGGCGTTTGCCTAACACACGGCTGAACTGGGTTGATCCCTGGCAGCCCAGTTTGAGTATCACCAGCTATAATTCCTGCGGTTAGAGCTGGGAGTAACCCCTGAGCATGAGTGTGTGGCCCCCCACCCCACAAAATAAGATATCCTTTACCACCCTTCCTTTGACCATTCATGTCTTTCTTTAATCTGTTCATGAGGAGAAGGAAGTTTAGATTTGAAATTTTTGCATCCAGCTCGCCTTTCTCTGCAGAGACATTGCTGGACTCTGCTTTGCACTTGTATTTGCTTCTAAAAACTTTTGGTGTAATTCTCCTCCCACCCAGCCCTCTAACTCGCAGTCCCTCTTCAAGTTCCTTTAGATTCCCATGAATGTTCTCTGTTACCAGAATCATCTTCCCTTAATCCATCTTTGGTCACATAACTGACAATTAAAAAATCTTTAGTGATTTCTATTTGTTCCCTAAATAAATCACAGACTTCTCAGTGTCGTATTTTGAGACCAACCTGTAGAGAATATTGGTTACTGCTTCTAATTGTATACCCTGTGCACCTAATAAATCTGAACTATATTTCATAGTTTTCATAGATTTCATATTTTAGAGCACCTTTAAGTGTACAATAAAATTGATAGGAAGATACAGAGTTTTCCATACACTGTCTGACCATCCCCCATCTTCCCTGACCACCCATATTATCAACACCATCCATTAGAATGTACCTTTCATTTTGGCCACACATGGAAACGCTCAGGTGTTACTCCTTGCTTTATACTCAGGAATCACTCCTGGCAAGGTCAGAAGACAATATGAAATTCTGGGGATCGAACCTGGGTCAGCCATGTGCAAAGCAAATACCTTACTCACTGTACCATATCTCCAGCCCCATACTTTTCATTTTCACTTTTTAACCTAAGAACAAATCTATATTACATGTCATAATTGCTCAAAATTCTAACTTTACCTTCACGTCTCCTCTTGGTGTTTTACATTTTCTGTTTTGTTTTGTTCTGGGGATTCACCCAGCAGTGCTCAGTATTTACTTCTAATTCTGGGTGAATGGATAACTCCTGGATGGGTTTGGGAGACAGTATGGGGTTCCAGGGATAGAACTGAGGTTGGCCACATGCAAGGCATGCACCCTGCCTATCTGCTATACTATCTCTCCAGCCCTCCGACATTTTCTGGTTTTAGACAATAAGGATGGAGCATTTTTCAACCGCTCTAAATTTTTTCTGTCTTCTGCCCAATCTTGAATTCCTTCTATTCTCCTCTCTCCATTTACTTCCTCTTCCCTGAAACCACTGTTCCTTTATTTAGTGCGGTGGGGGGTGTGCACCTGGTGGTGTCATGCACCCAGAATTGACCCTCAGGTTTCTGGATGTAGAGCATATGCTCCAGCTCTTTGAGCCATCTCTCTGACCCCACTGTCCTGTTGATTGTCGCCGTAGTTTTGTCTTTCCCAGAACTCAATTTATTTGGGATCCTTTATCTGTAGTCTCCCTAGATTGCTTTTATTCACTTTTGGGTAAATCTTGAAGTTGGTCCTTAGTTTTGCCCTTTCTCCAATATTCAGTTGGGTATTCTGGATCATTAGTTCTCTCTAAACATTGGAATGTTTTAAAATATACATTGAATAACAGTATGGGGTTATTTTCTTGAGGTGGTGTCCGTACCTGGTAGTGCTCAGGGGACTGGCTGGTCCTAGTGACTGAAGCAAATCATGTAGTTCAGGACATTTGGCCGTTTCCCCAGCCTGGGTTTTTAATGTTGATTGTATTAAATCTCTAGATAAAATTAGGAAGATCTGGCATCATGGCATTATTGAATCTTCCTAACTATGAGCATGAAATATCTCTCTACTGAGATCTTCTTTAATTTTTATCAGATTTTTAGTATTGCATATGTATATATATATGTTTATATCAAAGTATTTAAAAGTTTTAGGTACTGGTATAAATATACGGAATTTTGAATGTAAAAGTTCTACTTGTTTATTATTTATACATAGGAAAAGAATTGATTTTTGTATGTAGTAACCTTGTCTCTTGAAGCTTTGCTTTAATTACTTGCTAATTTCAGATATTTTATTTTTTGTTGTTGTTTCTTTCAACAAACAGGAAGACTTCAGGGATTTGGTGCAGGGATTGAGGGCCACATGGAAGGATGAGCGATTAGGAAGGGGATCCTGAGACAATCCCAGAGAGAAAGGAACACTCTGTTGGAAGATTGTATGCATGAAACCCTATCATGGGATTGGAACTTGCCTTGCATGTGGCCTACCTGATTTGATCCCTAATATTCTATATGGCCCAGTAAGCCCCTCCACGAGTGATGCCTGAGTGCAGAGACAGGAGGAAGTCCTAAGCACCACTGACTGGGTGTGGCCCAAAAAACAAGAAAACAAAAAAGAAACTCTATAATTAACATGACTGTAAATCATAGTGACTCAAATTTTTAAAATTTAAAATTTAAAATTTTTAAAAACTTTACTTTGAATGGACTGAAGCCATAGCATAATAGGTAGGGCGTTTGCCTTGCACACGGCCGACCCGGGTTTGATTCCTCCATCCTCTTGGAGAGCCTGGCAAGCTACGGAGAGTGTCCTGCCCGAGAGTGGCAGTGCCTGGCAAGCTACCCATGGCATACTCGATATGCCAAAAGCAGTAACAACAAGTCTCACAATGGAGATGTTACTGGTGCCCGCTCGAGCAAATCAATGAACAACGAGATGGCAGTGCTACAGTGCTACAGTTTCTTCCAGATTTTCTACATAGATCTTCAGGTCATCTGTGAACAAAGAGAGTTTTATATAATTATTTTCAATTAATGTAGTGTGTCTTTTATTTCCTGCTCTTGGTATATTGTATTAGCAATAAATTGCAGTTCAACATTGAAAATGAATATTAAAAGATTCCATATCTTTCGTCTAGTAGCAGCAGTGCCTCACTATTAAGAGCCGTTTCTACTGGCATGCTATTTTTATTTTAGTATTTTTTACTTCTAAATGAAATGTAACAGTTCCCTGAAATTAAGTGACATTTGTTGCCTTCATCTCAAAGGGCTCAAATCATAACCATTCCTTATGATACACAGTAGTCTAAACAACACCACCGCTTCTGTGAAAGCTCTCCTATTGTTCGTGATCTGATCATCTTTTTTTTCGAAACTCTGCATATTAGTTGTCTTTTGCAAGACAAGTTACGACAAATTTAGTGGCTCAACACAACTTGTGTTTATATTGTGGTTTCTGTAACAGATCAGGAATTCTGGCAAAGCATAGTTGGTTCTTTTCTTAGGGTCTTCTAAGGCTGCTATCGAGGTGTCAGTCAGCCTCAGTTGGGTTCTCACCTAAAGGCTTAGCTGGGAAGGATCTGCTTCCAAGCTCCTTCTTGTTGTTGGCAGATTTCATTTCCTTGATATTCAGGATTTCTAGAAGCTTGCTTTTTTTTTTTTAAACTAGCAGTTGAGAGAAGGGGTTCTAGTAAGATGTGTTCTGTTCTCTTATATAATCATGCACATGTCATCTTACACATCCAGTAATCCCTGCCCCTCTCAAGGGCTTAGATAAGACATGGGTCTTGCTCATTCTCAAGGGAAAGGCACTAGACAAAGACCTGGAGCCTAAATATTCACAGAGGCCCCCTTGGATCTGTCTGTCACACTCTATTATATTTTCTGCTTTTTTTCTCTCTCTCTCTTTATTTATTATTATTATTTTTTTGCTTTTTGGGTCACACCCGGCCATGCTCAACTCCTAGCTCTGCACTCAGAAATTACTCCTGGGGGTGCTTGGGGGACCCTATGGGATGCTGGGAATCAAACCCGGGTCAGCCACGTGCAAGGCAAATGCCCTACCCGCTGTGCTATCACTCAAGCCCCTATTTTCTCCTTCTCTTATGTATATTTTATGCTTCTCTTATCTTTTAGGAATCTGACTCTTTACCAGAATTCTTTAGCTTCATGGGTTTAATAATAGCCTATTTATGCTTTTATTATGCCTGCACTGTTTGGTGCAAAGTACATGTGGGTTAAATATCTTACAGACTTTTGGTTGGATAATTATATTTTTCTGTAGAGTGTACATTTTTCTGTTTCAAAATGTAAACTTTTAAGAGGCTAGAGCAATATGTATAATTACTCTTGCATTGTACCTAATTAGGAACAAATCATCGTTCATGTTATTTTATTACTGTTCTTTAAATAAACATGTTAGAGCCTGAAACTATTAAGCACTAACATTTATAAGATAAATGTTATCCTGCCATCAAGATGACAAACTATCATGCCGTGTGAAATGTGTTCTATGAGGGGTGTCATGTTATCCTTCGTGCTCCAGGAATACCATCCACTGATATCAGGACACACTATTTTTTTCCATTGCCTTTTCTCAAATTAAAAACATTGGATTTTGTAGTGAAACATTATCTGGTGGGGAAAACTGTTGGAAAATGTGCAATGGAAGAATTTGATAAGAGATATATTTCTGGGTTGAAAGAAAGTAGGTAGAAGAGTAGAGGTTCTGGCAAGGAAGCTTGAAAAAGTAAAATGGGGCCAGAGAGATAATACAGGGATGAAGGTGCTTGTCTTTCACACAGCTGACCCTGTTTCAACCCTTGACACCACTTATGGTCCTCCAAGTGCTGCCAAGAGTTATCCCTGAGTTTAGAGACAGGAGTAAGCCTGGAACACGGCCAAGTGTACCCCTCACCCTAATAAAAGAAAGTAAAAACAATCCACCACACAGTGAAAGGATTTCCCAAGGGCGTTTTCAAAGACCCAGTAAGCCACATCCAGCAATCCCAAATGTGTTCTTTTAAATCTCAGATGTGTTATTTTTAAAGGAAAGAGTCCTAGAGCCGGATGGAGAGTTCAATGCGTTGAGCAAATGCTCAGAGCAGCAGATCTGGGTTTGATCCTGCGTCAGCATAGCCCCCAAGCAGTGCTAGGAGAGACTCTTGAGCACAGAGCCAGGAGTAGCCCTGGAGTGACTCTCCCCCAGGGAATTCCTTTGTCCAAGGAGTTTAGGTATGTTTAACCAGGTCCCTCAGAGTACCTCCTCCAAATGTCTCAACATGGTAAGGAGCATCATGTTCTTCCAAAAAAGAGACTTAACATGCAGTTTCTCTGAAATTTATTTCTCCTCGGAGATTTATTATATGTGTGAATATGTAGAAGAAGGCTTAAGACATTTCTTTGTTAGTTAAAACAACAAGATCTGTTGACAGAAAAAAAGCAACAATGACAAAATGAAAGCTTAAATCAGCCAGTAATTTGGAGGAGAGGACAAAATATTGAAATATTACTCTTATCAGCAAGGACTTGAGTTGGGAAAATATCTACATATTGAAGTTGAGAAAATATCTACATATTGAAGAAGAAAAGATATAACTTAAAGCATTTGTGTTGCATCTTGGGTTTAGATTGCTGGAATACATCTTTTCTATTAGCAAGTCTATGGGGAATGATCCCCATGGTCCATGTAGTAACTTGTGCGAGCTTGCATTCAGTAGTAAAAGTAAACATTATTTTTTTATCAAATGGACAGGTCATATTCACATATACCCATGTAAAATTAGAAGCTAAGTTCATAAACCAAAATCTTCAAGTGTAACATCCTTCTGTATTTTGTCAGCCTAGAGTTGAAGCTGCCAATTTGTTTACTGAGAAGGGCAGAGGTTTTTCCTCTAAAAGTCAAAAGTTTGTTTTACTAGGACCAAAGACTGATGCTTTATAAACTTGATATTGATTTTTTTTTAAACCATCCAAGCTGCTGATTTTTGTTAGAATGTTTACTCTAGAGAATTGTGTTTGGTCTCTTAGAGGAGAAAATTGTTTGCTGTAGGAGGCAGAATCTGTTCCACCAACTTTTGAATATACTTCACTGATTTAGTTATAATTAACCAAGCAATAGCTAAGACTTGGAGATGATTTTTAGGTTCAAATGTTACTTGCAAACGTCTTTCTTTCAATGATGCCACCCCCTTTTCCCTATCTCCAGGGGCAATGGAATTATCCAGGAGGGCAGTAGTAACCTGAGGTGCAATTAGGGGGTGTTTTCTGTTTGTTTATGAAAGGTAGATTTTTAGGGAGGGGAATCACTGAATTTTTTTTAAAAGAAGAAGTAAGCCAAATGAGTTTGGGAGCCTATGTAAATATTAAATTTGGTTCAAATGGTATACCTTCAAAGACCAAAATAAAAGAACACGAACAACCATTCTTCTAAATAGTGTTTGGATGACACTGAATTTATAAATCTCAAAAAGATAACTTATATCCTTAATGTGAAGATGAGATAAAGCAGGAATAGTTTGGAGGGAAGATCGTGTATAGGTGGATCTGTTGTTACAATAGTTAAACTTCAGAGTAAACTGTAGTTGAAAATGACAATACTAAGACATTCGACCTCTGAGAATAAAAGCTCTAAGAAAAAATTATGTATCATAGGATTTGGTAACTATAGTTAATTCATTTTAAACCTGAGTAACTAAAACTCACTAATGATGGTTCCAATTTTTCATATAATTTTTGTCTTTTTCTTTTCTTTTTTGGGTCACACCTGGCGATGCACAGGGGTTACTCCTGGCTCTGCACTCAGGAGTTATTCTTGGCGGTGCTCAGGGGACTATATGGGATGCTAGGAATCAAACCCGGGTCGGCCGCGTGTAAGGCAAACGCCCTAACCGCTGTGCTATCGCTCCAGCCCCTGATTCTTCTCTTGAGTGACTCAATTCTCAGCAAGATTCTGACCACCTGCATTCAAGTTAGTTCTGCTCTCTCATTTTCTTTATAATGCTTATAACAAAACATTTAAATAAAATCAACCAAAGTATGAGGCTGTTGCTTTAACTCATCTTTATTCAAGGTCCGGTGTGACTGGGTGCGAATGGAGAATATATATCTGAGACCTAACGAGATCAGTCATCATCTTGTATTTTTTTACATCTGCTATTCCTTTCATTTTAATTTATTTTTTAAATTAAAGGAATTTATGAAAAAACTATGATTTACAAAGTTATTGAGAGTTGGGTTCAAGGCATCTGATCTTCTAGCACCAATCCCACCAGCAGTGTCAACTTCCTGCTATCAGTCCTGATTCTTTTTTCTGTGATGCTTTTATTTTTGTTATGCAGACACGTCCCTGTCCACATAAGCCATAGCCCTGTCCTCTTTGACATGCTTGTGAAATGCTTTCCAATTAAGCTTTAAAAACCAGTTACAAGGCTCTGCAACATACTGTGCATCCAAGTTCTCAGGGCAGTCTAAAAGCTGTCCAGGAATTTGGGGCTGCTGGTGTCACTCACGTGGTCGTTTACTTTTTTTTTTTTTGCTTTTTGGGTCACACCCGGCGACGCACAGGGGTTACTCCTGGTTCTACACTCAGGAATTACTCCTGGCGGTGCTCAGGGGACCATATGGGATGCTGGGATTCGAACTCGGGTCGGCCGCGTGCAACGCAAACGCCCTACCCGCTGTGCTATCGCTCGGTCGTTTACTTCTAAAGACCTTTTGGACAGACCTGAAAACAATAACCATCCAGGTGCTTCGGCTGGGTCCAGGGCCCTTCCATTCTGGAAGTTTCTCTTCTTTCCTCATCAGGTCCCCATTGTAGAAGTCTTTTAACAGTTTAGAGAAAACTACTGAAGGTGCTTCTTCATCTTTATCTTGAGTTCTTGCTAAACTGAGTTCAATAGCAGCTTTTGGAAAGCATTCTAATAATCTCCAAAGTGTTTAAGAAGCATTACTCACATTATCACAGAAACATGTCTTGCTCCAGAAATGTATTTACTGTTCTTTTTTAGAAACACAGATGCAGTCTAGGTAAATAATACAAAACAGTTACTTTCTTGCCAAGGGAAAATGCTGTTTTTGTATTTATCTATTTATAAAGCAAATGAAATCATTCAGACTAGAGGAAGATGTATGATAGATCGAGATTCAACACACTTGTTCACTTCTTATTAACCCATATATTTATTCATGATCATCTTTTTTAAGGCTTGTCTCCAGTTGCTTTAACTGTGTGAGGTTTTTTAAAAAAAGTTAGCCTGGATATAATAAAAAGCAGTGTATTATTTTAACTCTTTTAGGTTTAGGAGAGGAAGTTTTTATTAATTTACCATGTAGCAACATATTGTGAAAGGGTTTTGTAGAACTCTTGCAATGAGGAATTTGAAGTCTTGTTACTTGGGTAATATATAGTTCCTTTTATAATTTATTTGGAGCATTGGATTTTAGCTGATTAACCCTTTGGTGAAAGAGAATATAAGTAAATAGAGTTGCAAAGAAGGGCACTGTTCTTGCTTCTGCTTTCCAGTTCATGATGTGACATGCAATCTTTTAAACTGAGCAGTCATTTTCTTCACAGAACTATGATTTCAATGTGATGATTGCCTTGATGTACCTCAAGGGCTCATGTATACTTTAAAGTATATTTATGTGGTTGAAGCAATTCAGGCTATTGATGTAAATCTAGAAAAGACTTAAAATGAACAAGTGCTAGTTCATGATATATACTAAATGAATTTTGAGTGGCTGTCTTCTTGTTGCTTTTCTTTCACATCCAATGATGAACCGTCATGTAAATTCTGCCCCCAAAAATCATGGCTTGTGAAATTGGGAGTAGAAGCATTTTCAAAACAGATCCCAAACTGTATCTCTATAGTGCATCTGCCAAAGAACTCTAAGCAGAGCTGAAACAGCTGGCTCAGGTAGAACTGCTAGATGTTTCAGGGGGATTCATCTTGGATAGAAGGGAAGTGGAAAATCATTTATTATGGGAATTTCACTGATTCTCTTGTGCATGGAGGCCAGTCGGGTGAGACCCAGGTGTTTGCACTGGTCTGAAATGCCTGTACAGATTTCTGAGCCCCAGGCATTGTTCTGCTTTGTTGTCTTGTAGAGAAAGTCCAAGGATGAGTCAGTGGGGAGTTTTTAGGCCAACAGGAGCTCCATTTGGGAATCAGCTGAAAGGGTGTGGGGAGCAAATGAAGTGCTGGCCCACGGTGTCGCATATATTATCTAATTTTATGTTCTTAGAATACTGCAAATGGCTGCTCAAAAGATACAAAACCTAATGGTAAAGTGGCCCCCAATCCAATATGAAATAGCTGTTTGGCCTTTTCCTACTGGAATTTGTTTTAAAAATTAAAATTATATCTGAACTTAGAAAATTTTAAAACATCTCTAAGAAATGAGAGAGTTTTGGAAGGATCACTAATCTTTTGCTTTTACATATCTATGTAAAATATGGATTTTTGAAATTTAAATGCATTCTTAAGTTCCTTTTTTTTTTTTTTGGTGGGAGTGGGCTCCCCTTGTTCTCATCTAAATAATTCAGTACTTGTTTAACTCATTCATTCCAGTAATGTTCCTGTGAATTAGGTAAGTGGAAACATTTTTCTTCCCCTTCTATAACAACTGAGTTCTATGATGAATTCCTCTATGAATTTCCACATCTGCCTTATATGCTTCCTCTGGGCATTAACTTCCTAAAAGTTTAAATATTAGTCAGCTGTGCGCCCCTGTCCCCAAATGAATCATGAACAGCTCAATTTTTTTGTGAAAACCTACTTTTGGCATTGGTTCGTGTTTAACATATTTTCATGATGATTGCTGGTACACAGCGTGCAACTCCACAATGACCTCTTGTGAAAACCAGGATGGAATGTCAGTGGCACAGAATCCATGCCAGACTGCAGTGCAGAGGAAGTGGGCTATACAGAAAACACCAAAGACTCATGATTGATATATAAATGTTGATTAAAAAAAACCTTTGATACTCTCCATCAGTGGCTATGTTACTTGGATTTTTAATTGCTAATATTTAAAACATTATGAAAAGAAAAATTTCATATAAACACATAGAAAGCTCTTCCAAAGAGAACACAAAAAGTGTTTTCTTGACATTATGTGTCCTTTATTGCCCCTCACCATTTGACATGACCAGGCGAGTGCTTCCTCGAAAATTTTACCTGAAGGAAGTGTTGAACGTGAGAGTGCACAATAATTAAATACGCAACTATCTATGTTTCATTTCTCCTTTGGGAAAAATTGATTGGAAAGATTAGAGGAGTGGAGAAAACAGCATGAGGATGCAAGTGGTCTGGTCATTACCCCGTCTCTAAGTCAACGATTATCAGGTTGGAATATCAAGTTTTTCACTTGCAAAATAGGAACAATAATCCTACTTTCTCAAATGGTCTTGAAATTGGAAGGCTTGGAACAAGGATAAGATATTAAAACTCTCCAGGGACTGACTAGATTCTTCAAAAAATTTTGAAAGTAAAATAGTCACTGAGGATGAAGACCCACAAGATGGATTTTTCCCATCAGAAAAAGTATAAAACGAGCAGACTTTATGGAATCTTCCACATTTCATGAAAATATTCTCTACTATTATTTGAAATTCTTCAGGAAGAGCACAATTTCTTCACTAATATAGATTTTTTTACATGTATAAGTTTCCCATATTTGGTGTCTTTTTTACTTAGCCCAGAGCCTTTATTATATTCTGAAGAAAAGTAAGAAATCTGGTCCATGAACTAAAACAGCTAAATCTAGAATGCAAAAAAAGGCTAAATCTCATAATAAGAGATTTCAGTTTAAATTCCTTGAACTTAAACTGAAATAGCTAGCATTAGAAAATGTTCACTGGAAACCATGATCCTAGCTCGGGTATCAATAGTGAAATGTGCCCATCCCTGAAAAAGAATGTGTATGTATTAACCCATGCAAACGAAGACATTCAAATTGATGAATGATGCCAAGTAATTATACCGCAAAACAAATTGCTGTGGTTCTCAGATATACAAATGCATTAACATTTGTGTGTTAAAAATAATGTGCATGTATTGTCCTCTTCATTCAAGAAGCATTTTTCTGATTATGTCCATATTCTCAGCTCTGCATTAAGTCCCAAGACGTAGAGATAAGTTTACAGTTCCTTCTATAATTATTGGGATTGTCACAAAGTGAATCTTAAATTATTTCTAAAAATCATGCACTTTATTACTAAAAATTAAGGGTCAGCAGCCTTTCTGTGGGACCTGAGAAAGTAGTTTAAAAAAACCCAACATCAATAATAAAACTTCCCTGGAGTTTTCATTTGTCATTCTAGTTAATAACCACTGCTGAACATACAATAGTTGGGACAGACACAGCATGGTAAGAATAATTCTCTGACATGAATAGGATATTATAGATTCCTCAAATAGGGACATTAAAGAAAGTAAAGAGAGAAGAGTTTTTGGAAAATGGTGACCCCCTAAACTTTCCAAATAATTTTTTTCTGGTATTTTTATCCACAAACTTAGTGTTGCAAACCATAAAATAATAGAAATGCAAAATATTTATTCCTTATATGAATTTTATGTTCTTAAGTTATTCTATTATGTGTTTAAAATATATTTTCCTCAACTATTCAGTTTTTTTATAATGTAGGAGCACTGCTATTTATTCAGCCATTGATTAAGCTGATTGAATTGGGCATGAACTCCACATTACTTTTCTTTTATTTTTAATTTTTAAATTTTATAAGTTAGTTCACAATGTTTGATTATTTTCAATATTCAAGCAGCAATCCCACCACAATTACACTTTTCCACCATCAAATTCGGGATATTCCTATCCTAAACCCCAATTCCTGTTCCAAAACACAACCAAAATAATATATTTCATGTTGTCTGTTTTGAAGAACTGCTGAACATGCTTACAAAAAAGTGTTCATATGGAAACAATGTGAAGATCATTCTATTTTGGCAGGAGCCATTAAGACATCCCATAGGATATCACTAACATGTTAAAGTTTGGGTGATGTGAGGTTTGGTATATATATATATATATATATATATTTTTTTTTTTTTTTGAAAATATGTATGTATGCATATACATGTACATATATATATATATTTCCCTCTATGATTTGTTGCCTACTATCTGAACCCCATCAAATGTGGTGTGGTAATTTTAGGGAAGGGGTAGGGAATGTTTTATGATGTGTTGTGCAGCCACAAAAGTGGCCGCATGGTCCAGGAGTACATTTACTCGTATGTGAGGCTCAACCTGAGCTCATTGGGAGCGGCCTTGAGTGTGGCGACCGTCAGGTTGTGGAGGTTTTTGGCTGCCGGAGTTGGGTCCCTTGGGGTGGGAAGGCTCTCATCTGCCCCCCTCTAGGGCGTCTCATGTGAAACAGCCTGGTGTGGAGTCTGGTGGCATGGTTATGGGGCCTCATGTTATGGTCCCCTTCAGGAGAAGCAGCCGTGTGATCTGAACAGTGGCCATTGGCTAGATTATCTGGAGCTGGCAGGAGGTGGCTTATGGGTGTGACCCCTGTGTCGCCAGAGACTGGGGCAAGGGGACAGAGGATTTCCACTCCTGGTACAGTTGAGCCCAGAGTCCTAAGTCACAAAGTTCCGCATTACCTCTTCACTCATCTGTGAGACTTCACTCATCTGTGAGACTCGACATAAGCACTTGGGGAGCAGCCTTGAGCATGGCGGCTGTTCTGTTGTGGAGGTTTCGGCTGCTGGAGCTGAATCCTTTGGGGCAAGGAGGGCTCACCTACCCCTCTCTGGGGCATCCCAGTGAAGACAGCATGGCATGGGGTCAGGACATTCTGTAGCACTCTCTTTCGGGAGTTTTAGTTTATAGTCCCCGGGTCTTGGCCATTGATGAGATTACATGGTGTCAGGGGCCGTTTGTGGGTGTGACTGCCAAGCTACTGGAAAACTGGGGACCTGGGAGGAGGAGGCCCAAACCAGATCCAAGTGGGCCTGGAGCTCTCAGTCACAGGTTCCCGCCTATCTCTGCATTAAGGCCCTAAATGCATCTTTTGATCTCTTTAGAGATTTATGGATCTCTGAAATAAGGCCAATAAATGAGCTTATATAGCTGAGCCGGAGGTGGTTCATGGGTGTGTCTCCCACATACCTAACTTTTGGCCATTTAATTTCTTGGTAAACTTGGCCCCAGTTGTTGGGGTCTGGCAAAGGCACAGCAGCAATTCTGGGGTATCTGCTGATGCACTCGCCCCACAGGTACATGTTGACCTGCTGGCGGCACCCTACCCTGAAACTACTCGGTTTCACATTCTATAGATTTTTAGATTTAATATCATTTTTGAAATTGAAAAAAAATATTGTATTTATTTATTTTAAATTAAGTTTTAATTGAATCACTATGATTACAGAGCATTACATAGAGGATTCAGTCATATAGTGCTCCAACACTCATCCCTCTGTCAGTGTAATTTCCCCTCAGCAGTGTCCCCAGATTCCCTCCCACCCCTCCAAAAGTCACCTCTACCCCTACACCCACCTGCCTTTATGGCAGGCACCTCTCTTCTCTCCCTTTCTCTTTCTCTCTCATTTTAGGCATTATAGTTTGCAATACAGATGCTAAAAGTTTATCATGTATATCCCTTTACCTACATTCAACACTCAGTTCTTTTTTTTTTCAGTTTTTTTTTTTTTAAATTGAATCACTCTGAGAACAGTTACAAAGATTTCCAGTCTAAATCTCGGTCATACATTGATCAAATACCCATCTCCTCACCAGTGCACACCCTCCACCACCAAGAACCCCAGTATACCCCCAATCCCACCTCTCCCCCTGCTTATGTGGCAGATGATTTCCACTTTACTTTCTCTCTACTTTGATCGTATTCAATATTTCGACAAAAGATCCACCATTATTATTTGGAATTTTCCTCAACATTCAGACCTGCTGAAAAGGCATCATTAAATAATTTGTTTTCTATTACTGATATGAAGAGCATTTTGGATTTCTGATTTTTTAGTAATAAGTCTGGAGGGATTTCTGCCAAAAGCCGCTGGATTCTGAGATTGTTTTGTGTGCCTCTGGGATCATGGCCGTTCAGGAGCCAGGAGCCGTTTGTGGGCGGCAACTCCGGGCCTCATCGGGGCAGGGAAAGGGGCAGGTTTCATCCCCCATCCCGTGAGGCCCCGTGTGTCATGTCACTGCATTCTCATCCTTGGCTGTCCAATAGGCTCTGAAAAGGTGGCAGCCACTGTGCCGCCAGGGAGAATAGGCAGAAGGGTCAAACATTCTGCATCCTGGGTGGCATGGGGTCATAGTTTAATGCTCAGACCAGATGCATTTCTGCCAAAAGCTTCTGGGTTCCGAGATTGGCTTGTGTGCTTCTGGGATGATGGCTGTTCAAGAGCCAGGAGCCATTCATGGGCAGCAACTTGGGGCCTTGTTGGGTGGGGAGAGGGGCTGATTCCACTCCCCATCCCCAGAGGCCCCTCAGGTCACCATTCTCTCTCTAGTTTTGGGCAGGGGCAGATGCTAGATCATTTATTTTCCATTGCTCACTTTGTATATCAGAAAAGGTCACGCGACCGCTTATGCAGCCGCATGCTTTGGAGGAATTGTCCTGTAGCCACATGTCAATGCCATGCTTGTAGAAACTCATGGTTAGTGGGATTCCATCTGGGGAAGGCGGGGAGACTGCACCTGCTCCATCTGGGCATCCTGGAGATATTGGCTCAGTTTGGAGCCCGGAGAATTCTCCAGTGTTGTGGTGCCCGCCAGCTCTCTTCACTGGTGAGTCAACACTCAGTTCTTGTACAGAGTGATCATTTGGGGAGTATCATGCTGAATAAAATGAATCAGAGGGAGAGAGACAGATTTGTGGAATATATATAAAAAAAAACCCAAATAGTATGAAACTAATATTCAAGGTCAGGGAAAACAGGCCAGGAGGACCAGTAGCCAATGGTTGGAAATTGGTGGGTGGAAGGTAGTCAAGCTAGAGGAGGATACTTTATGACATTAGTTGGAATTGGATTTAATATTTTAAACTGTCCTTTGCTTCAGTTAATTCTGTACTCTTTACACGTGAACATTTGCCCCTGTCATTTACTGATTAATTGATTGGGGCCACATCCAGTAGTACTTAGGCTGGGCTTATTCTTAGCTCTGCTCAGAGGTTACTTCAGTTGGTGCTTTGAGATCCATAAATGGTGCCCTGGAAGGAATAGGAGTTGGCTGTGTGCAAGGCAAATGCCTTAATCTTAATCTCCTTACTTTGTCTACTTTGTGTGTGTGTGTGTGTGTGTGTGTGTGTGTGTGTGTGTGTGTGTGAGTGCCTATAGATATCCATGTGAAGATCAAAAACAAAACCTTACACCTAGGAAGAGTGTATTCTACCACAGGGTTCCTCACCTAGGTTTCTTATATTCTACTAATGTGTAACAGGTATAGTGAACCTAATAACTTTCTTACATGTAATTTAGTAAATAAAAGGAAAGAAACAGCATTGGTCTTCCCCTTCCAATCCAGGTGGAAGATACCAGATGATTATTTTGCTTCTCTGCAAGAGTTTTTCACTCTAGTTCTTTGGATGCAAGCCCTCCTATTCATTCCTATCTACCTTCTAATTAAATTTTTTTAGAAGAACCCAGCAGCTTAAGCTAGTTTGTCATCTGTCAGGAACCGGAAGTTCCCTATTATCCTTATTTTCTAAATAGTCTGTAATTATAGCTCTGATTTCTTCTTTGCCCTAGGAATTATTTAGAACTCTGTGGTTTTTGTTTCTCTAAATTTCTATTTGATTGGGTTTTCAAATGTATACTTTAAAACTTTTTGCTACTTTTATTGCATTATGGTCAAAGTGGTCCATAATATTTCTACCTTTTGAAATTTGAAGTTATTTTTATCACTTAATTATACAGTCAATTTTTGTTACCATTCAAAGTAGTCTTGAATAGTGTGTGTTCTTCTTGTGGGAAACTTTTCTTTTTTTTATTTTGTCTGCTTGGGTTCTTTTTAGAATTTTTTCCTTACCCTGGAAATTCAGAAAATTTTAAAACCATTTCTAGCTGAAGGTAGGTTTTCATTACTATCAGTGTTATAGAGCATATCATTTTAATTTTCAACTTCAGGTTTTAACCTCAGGAGTTTTTCCTATGTTATCTCTGTAATTATACCTATTATCCCTAGTTTCATGTCTTCTTTAGTAATTATTTTCCAACCTTTTATTTCATCTTAATATTTTAAATGCAATAATGTCTGTAACATTACTTGGATTATTTTTTATTGATTTGAAACTAGAAACTAGTAGTTGTTTTATTTGTGAATCAGTACATCTAGTTTGTTTTAGTAAATGTGATTTGGGGTGAAATGCTCTTGTTTTAAAATCCCCATGTAGTCTTTGAATTTCATTTAGATACACTTATATTCTGCCAAATTGTACATTACTATATATTTCTATTTGTTCTTCCACATATAAGATAAACACAGAAGAGGGTAATGATGACACACACGTGTGAAATTCATGAACTCAATTCAATGTTTATTATTTACTTATTATTTAGTACTATAAATTAATGAATTAGGAAAGAAATGTTCTATATCACATTTCCAATATGATAATCATTAGTCAAATGTGACAATGGAACCTTTGAAATATAGCTAGTGCAAGTGAGGAAATTAACATTCTATTTAATCTAAAATTATATTAAAAGAGATAGTATGGGGGTAGGGTAGATTGCCTTGAAGGGGCCATTCAGGATTCAATTCCTGGTATCTCTTTTGGCCCCCTGAGCACTGCTGGGAGTGATCCCTGCAAAAAGAGCTTGGAGTAAGCCCTGTGCACCAATGGATGTGACACCAAACAAACAAAAACAAATGAAAACAATATTCTAATATTTTTGATTATTTTTTCTATTTGTAGCCACATCTGGTCAGTGCCTACAGTATCAGATAAATGCAGCTCTAGAAGTCTAATCTACAGAGAGAATAGAAATGGACATCCCAATAGGAGACATTTTATTTTCTGGATCTTTATTTCTAATATTTGTTGATGTGTAAATATGCTGGAAAAGAGTTTTCACAGGTTTGTTTGTTTTTTTTCCAGTTTCCTCTCCAGACACAGAGTAACTCTGACTAGCTATTTTAGTGCTCTCAGCAGTGTCAGGAAAAGAATTATAGTATCTGGTAAATTAATCCTCTTTTTTGTCTTAGCTGACAGAAGTTTTAAATGATTTTTGATTTCAGAAATACAGTGCTCTGAAATCTTTCACTATCTGCTCTCATCTTTTCCAACTGGAAAAAATTTAATAGGCTTTTTTTTTTTTTGCGTTTTGGGTCACACCCGGCAATGCACAGGGGTTATTCCTGGCTCATGCACTCAGGAATTACTCCTGGCAGTGCTCGGGGGACCATATGGGATGCTGGGAATTGAACCTGGGTCGGCCGAGTGCAAGGCAAATGCCCTACCTGCTGTGCTATTGCTCCAGCCCCAAAAGTTAATAGGCTTTTATAAAGAGCTCTTCTTTGACTTTCTTATTTTCAACTCAGATTGGAGCAATAGCACAGCGGGTAGGACATTTGCCTTGCATGTGGCCAACCCGGGTTCGATTTCTCCGTTCCTCTCACAGAGTCTGGCAAACTACTGAGAGTATCTCGCCTGCACAGCCAACCCTGGCAAACTACCCAGGTTTGGCAGGTAGCTTATTCGTGGCAAATCTGATATGCCAAAAACAGTAACAAGTCTCACAGTGAAGACATTACTGGTGCCCGCTCAAGCAAATTGATGAACAACGGGACTACAGTGCTACAGTGCTATTTTCAACTCACTGCTAAGTCAATTTAGGAAATGAAATGCTTTTGTTTTAACTTGTTTTAGCATTTTCAATTCCAGTTTAGGAATTAATAGTTCCTGCCATTTTGGTAGCTTGTTATATTGGGGAATTTACCATGCCAATCGCACCCACATTCTTTCTTCTGACTGCCATGATAATCATATTGTATCCCTTAGTCTTGTAAAGGTATTTAAATATGACTTACATATTCATAGATAAAAAATGAATTCTATATAGAATTCTATATAGAGAGTAAAAATGAATTGCATTAATACATAATGTTTCCAACTCTGAACTAAGTAAAATGATCTAGTAGTCTGGTTGGTTAAATATTCATCTTGAAAATCAGGCCTACATCAGTTTTGAGCTAATGCCTTACGGAATAAGTGCTGAAGGAGCCAAAACAAAAAACTGGAGGAACTAGCATAGAAATGAGAACACAATATATATATGGAACAGATGGAATTAGTAAGGCTTATGGTGTTGTCGGTGTTTCTGATACCATTTCAGGGTCACATATGAAAATCCTTTCACACATGCATCTATTTTCAATGTAGTTAATTCACCTCAATGTTACTTATTTAAACCACTATATTGAGGTAACATCAATTATTTATTTTCTTGAGATAACTCTTTGAGATTAGTTTCTGCATTTACAATTAAACTCTGAAGGCTTGATATAAGGTTTCCCTAATTTCAGATTATATCTGGATCTCTTAGGAGGAGCAGTAATTAGATACTTAGAAGAAAATTGTCTTTTTCCTGAAAAGTTATCTGAGACCTCTTGAGTGTGTGTATTTGTGCAAAGTGTGTGTGTGATTGAAAGAGGATTATTTAGGATATGTAGGTGTTAGGAAAGCAAAGGCAACATAGCATATTTTGGCAACTCTAAGCCCTTTTGGTGTTTTGTGGATGTAAATTATGAGATGAGAAGCAGGGGGTAAATGAAGGTTTCTCCTTATGCCAAGAAAAGATAATGTATTGAGGTATTGATTCTTGTTTTGGTCATGCTGATCTTAAAAGATGCAAAAAAAGAGGCATTTTCTTACCTTAGCCTCTTCATTAATTCATTTATTCATTCTTCAATGATTTCTTATTAAGTGATAAATATGTGCCAGCCACTTTGTAGGCAATCAGGATACATCACTTGACAAAAGAGACAAAACCCCCAGGCCTCCTGAGGCTTTGGGAAGAGACAGTCAACAATAAGAAAATCAAGTAAATAAATGTTTTCTTTAAAAGCTGTTTTTAAAATAACTTCTTTATTTTTGGTGTGTAAGCCACAGTTGGCGGTGCTCAGGGTTTACCCTTGGCTCTGTGGTCAGGTACCACTCCTGGAGGGGCTAGGGGACCATATAGGGTATTTGGGATTGAACCTGGGTTGGCCACTCAAGGTAATTGCCCTACCGGGCTGTACTATCACTCCAGGCAATGTTTTTCCAATGCTGGGGGTTGGGGGGTGGGGACGCCTAGATTAAGTAAAGGGGAATTTGGAAAACCTCTTTAGGGGCTAAATGTTGCTAGTTTTAATCAAATAGTCCTATTGGTCCTCTGAAGCAGTGACCTCTGAGTAAGAACTTGAAGGAAGCATCAAAGTGATCAGTGAACAGCGTTCAGGAAGGTGGAATGAGCAGGACAGGGCTCTTGTGCAGAATAAGTTAATGTACAGTGTTGACAAAGGGCTCAGAGGACAATAGGGCTGGGCAGGAAGAGAGGCCGGAGGTGTAGGAAATGTGCGAAGCCTTGGTGGGGTAGATCAGATGAAGCCTATGGGCCACAGCATTGCTATTGTGCTCAGGATCTTACGTCTGGTCCTCTGGGAGCAAGATACAAAATGAAAATGGTTGAACCCCAAATGTTTTAATGGTTTTATTCTGTAGCACTGTAGCACTGTCATCCATTGTTCATCAATTTTACTCGAGCGGTCACCAGTAACGTCTCCATTGTGGGGCTTGTTGTTACTCTTTTTGGCATATGGAATATGCCAAAGCTTGCCAGGCTTTGCCTTGCGGGCAGGATACTCTTGGTAACTTGCTGGGCTCTCTAAGAGGGATGGAGGAATCCAACCGGGGTCGGCTGCGTGCAAGGCAAACACCCTACCTGCTGTGCTAATGAAGCAAGCGAACCAGAAAACTCCCATAGCATAGGTAAAGGTTGCCAAGAGCTGATCATCAGTGGATGGGCTGTTCTTTTTCTTCCTTTCTAACTAGGGAGCTGAGTCAGAACTTTCTAAAATGCTGCTGCATTTGGAGGTTACATCCAGTGGTGCTCAGTGCTTCGTCCTGGTTCTATGCTCTGGGATTGCTCTGGGGTGGCAGTGAGAGCAAGGGGTACACCATAGGGTGCTTGCAAGGCAAGCACCTGACTTGCTCTACGGTGTCTCCAGTACAGCACATTTAATCTTTTCACTAAGCCTCGGTGAGACTGGCCTCTTATCTTCAAGGTCTCTCTAACCTTGATGTCAAGACAAAGGCAAGCAGAATGTTAAGAAGATTTGTCAGGTCTGGCTCGGGGACATTGCATTCATTTCTATTCTCGAGGCAAAAGTGCTATTCTTTTTTCTTTTTCTAATTCTACCTTGCCTATTTTTCCCAGTTCTACTTAATTTCCATATCAATATGTATCTTGGATTTAACTTTATTTGAGTTTAGAGCTATGATGGGTTATCCAGCAGAAGATAAGAAGATATATTTTAAAAGATCAACCTTATGGGTGCAGAGAAGTAAAGATTGTGCACTGGCAAGGACACCAGCAAGAATGCTCTAAGTAATGTCAAGAAAGAAAAGTGGTGGCCTGGATTATGGTAGCAGCTGTGGAAGTGGAAGATGTGATCAGCATTCTAGACATATTTTGAATGTAGAGCCTACAAAATTACTTGCTAATGGGATACGAGATGAAGTAGAAAGGAGTTAATATGAATCCTGAAGGTTTTAGCCTATCAGGAAAAATAAGAGTCACCATCTTCTAAAATGAAGGGGATTATCAGTGGAGAAGTTAAAAATGGAAGGATATTAAGAATTTAATATTAGATATGCTGATATTTAGATGATGGAAATCCAGCTGAAAACATCAAATAAACCGTTGATTAGAAGTAGCTTTTAAAGCGTTCAGAATTGGACATATACATTTGTATTTGTGAACACAGAAAGAGTCTTTAAAGAAGCGATATTAAGTTTTGCCCATCTAATACAAAGAAGATAGAAAGGAATGTATGTTCATATTAGCCATAGAGGGACCCACATCAGATAATTTTTTTAGGATTGGTAAAAGATGTTATGAAGTACCAGTAAGAAATCCTCTTATGTAGGGTTTGTTTATTTATTTATTTATTTATTTATTGTAACCTTAGTTTTATTTATTTTTTGTAACAATAGTTTTGGCAGAGAGTCTCTTGCCCGCATGCCTGGCTGTCTTCCCCGGGGCCCCTTGGAGGGGATGGGCTTCAGATTCCCTCCCTGCCCCCAGAAGAGCTCCCGGCGACCGAGGACCACCAGAACCTAGCAAAAGCCATGCTCAAGGCCCCTCTCCACACATTTGGACGGGCCTCACGCATGAAGGTACTAGCAGAGGAACCCAGGTTGTGTAATCCCACGAACAGAAATATCCAGAGACTTAAAAACAAGCTTCCAGAAGTGATATCTTGTAACCTACGTGTAGCCTACTTCTCCCTCTGGGAGAAACTGGCAAGCTTCTGAGAGTTTCCTGCCCACATGGGACAGCCTTGCAAGCTTCCCATGGTGTATTCATATGCCAAAGCCAGTAACAAGCTGGATCTCATTCCCCTGACCCTGAAAGAGTCTCCAGTGCGACATCAGTGGGAGGGCAGAGTAGAGAGAGACTTCTAAGATCTCAGGGAAAGGATGAATGGAGAAGTTACTGAGCCCGCTCAAGAAATCGATGATTAACAGGATTTCGTGATTCGTGATAGTTTTGTTGACAGAAGTTGGGGTTTTAAAGATGGAGGAGATAGAAATAATCTCACACTAGTTACAAAAACTCTACTTTAAAATTTTTTTTTAATTTTCAGGGCTGGAGCAGTAGTACAGCGGGTAGGGCGTTTGCCTTGCACGCGGCCAACCCAGGTTCGATTCCCAGAATCCCACATGGTCCCCCAAGCACCGCCAGGAGTAATTCCTGAGTGCAGAGCCAAGACTAACCTCTGAGCATAGCCGGGTGTGACCCAAAAAGCCAAAAAAAAATTAAATTTTATTTTATTTTATTTTATTTTATTTTTTTTGGTTTTGAACCATACCTAGCTGTGCTCAGGGCATACTTCTGAGTCTGTATTCAAGGGTCACTCCTGGCAAGTGCAGAGGGCCCAAATAGGTTGGTGAATCTCAATCAGTTATATGCAAGGCAAGTGCCCTTCCCACGGCACTATTGCACTGGCCCTTGTGAACTTTTCAAATACTGGATACTGGATGAGGAAATGTTTAGAAGAAATTTCCATAAATGGTATACTCTTATCTATACTGATTCAAAATTTAAACTCTCTGCTCGTCATATGAGTCTTCTGAGCAAACTGCAGCAAAAGAAGAGTGAAGAGCAGTTGTGAGGCTATATCCTGAATCCTTGTAGGATTAATTTTCAAAAGATAGTGGGAGAGCATTCATCTGCATCAAGTAATAGATTTCTAGTTATAGTGATGATCATTAGGAACTTTTCCCATTTTCTGGGTGTCAGGTAAAGTCCTAGCTTCTCTCCAAGTCTAGAGAAACTTGAAAAACAGAAACAAGGACAAACTAAATTTCTCATCACTCCTGGGACCATGGTATGTTTTACTTGAAAATTACTTCAATATTTTTACATGTGAATGCAGGAAGTTTTCATTTCTGCTATACATTTTAGAAGATTTCATCTATAATATCAATAGTCAGGGAAGAGACAGTGCTCATCTATGTGTATTAGTAGTGTTTAGTCCAATAACCAGGATATAGAAACCACTCAAATGTTAAACAGAAGATAGATGAATAAAGAAATTGTATACATATATATACATACACACATATACACATATCTATGGAATAATATGAAACTATAAAAACAAAATCATGAAGTTTGTTCTGATGGAGCTACAAGGCATCACATGAAGTGAAATAAGTCAGAGGAAGGGAGAAGAACAAATACCAGATGATCTCACTCATCTGTGGAGCATATAGAGTAGAGCTAAGAAAATCGAGTGTATTAGACAACAACAAACCCTTGGCTTTGAATTAAAACACTGGTTACCAAGCAGTGGAGGAAGAGTGGAGAAATGAAAGCTAGATTACATGCACTGTAGACACAGTGGTAGGGAGTCCTGGGCACATTGGTGGTGGTGATGTGCACTGATACCATATGTTTCAGCACTGTTGTGACTAACTCACCTTAACATTTTTGAGCCACACCTGGTAGTGCTGAGGGCTTTCTCCTGGCTCTGCTCTCAGGGAACAGTACTGGAGTGCAGGCGATTGAACCTGGGTTGGTCATGTGCAAGGCAAGTGTCCAACCTGTTATACTATCATCCTGGTCCCAATATATGCATATATATATATTTTTTTATAATAATTTTATTGAATCACCATGTGGAGGGTTACATAGTTCTCAGGATTATGTCGGTTATACAATTCTCAAACACCCTTCCCTTCACCAGTGCCCATCTCCCATCACCAACCCCCCCCAGTATACCTGCCGCCCCCTCCCACCTCCCCAGTCCCCACCCTTGTACATGATATGTTCCACTTCGTTTATGCCTTATCTCGATTACATTCCATGTTTCAACACACAACTCACTACCGTTGTTGGGGTTTCCCCCAAAAAAGGAAAGCAGTCCTATTGCCAAGGAGGCATTTGATAGTTCTCCACTGCTAAGAATATAGAGATATTAAGTCCCGCTGTTTGTTACATAACTTTTCTTTTTCCCCCTTGCCCGCGCCACCGAGTTCACGCCTGTTTGATAATCGCCACGCTGCCTGACAAGGGAAAAAAAAAACGAAAAGGATGGTTATTTCCCGTCATCGGCAGGCATGGGGCTCTGGCTTAGTTGATAGACTAGTCGAGTGTCTGCAAGCAGTTTCTGGAACCGAAGGGCTTGCACTGGTATCGGCTCCGGCTCGAGATTCCACCAGCGTCCCACTGTTCCATGTACATAATTTTTCCCCTTATATCCCATTCCTACGCCACCAGGTCTGTTTGCTTAATGGACATCACACTATGTTTGACACCACGCCGCGTTTCTTCCCGAGAAAGAAGGATATTTCTTCTCAGCTGGTGTGGGGATATAGCTTAGTTCAGTCTAGAGAGATGGCTACCACTTTGATTGCCTTCAATATTTCAGCAACAGACTTACTATTCTTGTTAGGATCTCCCACAAAAGTCCGACCCATTAAAAAGGGACATATTACATATTGCTGATGCTAAGATGACATTAGGTTTTGGGTTTCTCTATAAAGTCCAGGGAAAGTACAACCAGAAATAACATCACTACAAACTTTTACCCTTTTATGGTACTCATAAGATGGAGAAGCCTAGAGAGAGGCTCGGCGTCTCCATTTTGCGCTCAGGAAAACCGCGGATCCTGCGCTGTGCTCAGGGGGGAGGTGTGGAGAGAGAGAGAGGTTAAAAGAATTGGGGGATGCCCGGCTCCCACTGTTTCAGCGCACCGTGGGGTCTCTGGTCCCATGCCGGAATTAGTTCAGTGGGCTGTTTGGAGTCCAAGGGCGCTTCCTTGGGCTCTTCCATCATGCTCGCTCCGCAGCAGGGTCCAAAGGCACATATATATTTTAAATGCAAAATGACACCATAATTTTGTATTAGATATGTTTTGTGATGGATTTAATGGACATAGACAATAGTTATAGATAAGCTACAACTCTTTTGTTCAAGATAAGTCCTCATCCAGAGTAGAGTCGTTGATTAACCTTGACAACTGGATGGAGGGAGAGGTCAAGTTGATGTTGGATTTATGACTTAAGTAACCAACAGGTAAATGTTTTATTAAAATAAGAAAGATAATAGGTTGATTGAGTTTGTCATATTATGTTGAGATCATAAGATCTTAAAAAGGTGCTATTTAGAAGGGTATGTGAATGAACTTCAAAAGTCAGAGTTTCATCTGTCTGATCTGCAATAATGGAATAAATTGATCCAGTTTGATGGTAAAGAATTGGAGGTATTAACAAGTGTATTAAAGTTAATCCCCAGAAAGAGGGAAGGAAGAGACTTGTTAGCATAGATATATAGGATTGCAGAGTTTCAGAGTCAGAAACAATATTAAAGAAAGTCTTTCAAATTCTTAATTGAACTGAATCAACTTTTTTCCTAATCAAGAGATTTATGCTGTTAGTGCTTTAAATGATTTTATCTTATTACTTAAAAGTAAATGCCATGAATAGAAAACTTCCTTCATATATATTTGGTTAATTCCATATACTCGACTTCATGTAATAATTCACATACCAGTGTTTGGTGATCAAATCCATTTGTGAACTTCTATCAACTGTATTCCCTCTGGAGATTTGTTGTTGTCATTAGTGCAAAGATTTTGAGAGTTCCTACAATATGTAAAAATAAATAGGAGTGAATATGTCAATGAGTTAAAGTCCAAGTTTTCTATGCAGAAAAATTCAGTTATGTTGCTGGAGTTGTATGATCCTACAAGCCCTGAACAAGCCGGAAGTAGCCCTGAGCAACCCTTGGCATGGTGCCCAAACCAAAACCAAGCCAAACAAAAACAAACCAGTTAAGCAAGGATTTCTTAAACTTAGTATAAGAAGTTTCATGTGTCCAAGAGCTGCTAGTATTCCTCAGTATTATTGTTACAAAGAACACATCTTAGAAAAGACTAGGACTAATCTCTCTTAGCTCCTTACAAGGACCAGATATTAAGATAAATGGTCTAAAATAAAATTTTAGACTGCCTATAAAAAATCCGATTTTCTACAAAGATAGTGAAAGATTACTGCTGAGGATGTTGTTACATAGTAATCTTTTCTTCCCATTTTCTTCTCCAATGGTATAGGCAGTGGGCTGGAGCAACAGCACAGCGGGTAGGGTGTTTGCCTTGCACACGGCTGACCTGGGTTTGATTCCTCCATCCCTCTCGGAGAGCCTGGCAAGCTACCAAGAGTATCCCGCCTGCATGGCAAAGCCTGGCAAGCTACCCGCGGTGTATTCGATATGCCAAAAACAGTAACAACAAGTCTCACAATGGAGACGTTACTGGTGCCTGCTCGAGCAAATTGATGAGCATCTGGATGACAGTGACAGTGACAGTGATATAGGCAGGTAGATTAGGAGAAGGTCTCCCATATCATGACAATGAAATTTCTGGGAAGCAATAAAGCTTCCAGTTCTAAGTTTGACCCACCTTGTAGACTCAAAAAGCAAGCCCTGATAAGACCTTCTCCAGCAGCAGACCCTGAGGAGACTGGACGCCTGCCTACAGAAAGGACCTGAAGGAAATTGTTGAGAACCCTCAATTCCTTCTTTAAATCTGATTAACCCTCAGCTAGCCCAGACCAGAGAAGGCTGGACCCACCCTCTGAGAGAAGATCCAGCAGGATCAAAGGTCAAGAAAAGGAGTTTTCAAAGAGAATCATCCACTGCTTCCAACTCGACGTCCTTAGCAACAACCCTAGCAACGGACTCTTACCTAGCTAGAAAGCCCCACTTGGGTATAGCTTGGAGAAACCCTATAAAAGTTACCTTTAACAAAGGAAGGACAAGCATATGCTGCCTGAGCCCGTGTGCTGCTTGTGCCCACATGGTTGAGCATATGTGGTACCTGCATCTTCCCTCTTGAGATGTGCATTTTCATGCCTTCATAGCTAATGCTAGGATGTGTATCAGGGCTCTCTAAGCCTTTGGAGAAACCCATGTTCTCTAGAGTTGTTACTTTACTCTCTCCCTTTCTCCCCCTTCTTCCGTCCCTGAAACCCTCCAAATAAACTCTCTTTTACTTCACTGCTCTTGAACTCCTGGAATTCTTTTCTCTGAGGCAAGATAAGAATCCAGTAAACCCTGGGTAAGGTCTCGGACTGACTTTCCTTTCCTGCAAAGATCAATTACTCGTTCCAACCCCAATCCCTGACTCCTGGAGAAATCAGGCAGCGGGGACCAACTCTCTTGGTGAGAAGACCAAGTGGACATTGGATGTGGCTTGACGGCCCTCTGGTGGGGCTGTTCAGGCTCTGGCCTGTGCCATGCAGGGGCTCATCGCAGATTTTATCAGTCCAGCCTTCCCAGGTGGTCTCAGGGTGGCAGAGGCACCTCTCCTCTCCTCTCCCTCCTCACCCCTCCCCTTCCTTTCCCTCCCTTCCCCTCTCCTTCCTTCCCTTCCACTCCCATCCCCTCCTTTCCCCTCCCCTTCCCTACTCCCCTCTCCTCCTTTCCTCTTCCCCTCCCCTCCTCTCTCCTTCCCTCCCATCCCCTCCCTTCCCCTCCCCCTCCTCTCCCCTCTTCTCCTCTCCCCTCTCCACCTCTCCCTTCCCCTTTCTTCCTCTTCTCTCTTCCCCCTACTTCCCCTTTACCTTCTCTGCCCCTCTCCATCTCTTCCCCTTTCCCTTTTAATCAGAATTTATATAAATTTTTGTGTAAATTTTGCAAAATGATGGTCCTGAATTCAAGATGATTTGTACTGTTAAAGCAGGTAAATGCGCAGTGTTATTAAGATATGTTACCCATAACTGCTGGAGTGATAGCACAGCGGTAGGGCGTTTGCCTTTCACACGGCCGACCCATGTTCGATTCCTCTGCCCCTCTAGGAGAGCCCGGCAAGCTACCGAGAGTATCTCACCCACATGGCAGAGCCTGGCAAGCTACCTGTGGTGTATTCGATTTGCCAAAAACAGTAACAATAAGTCTCACAATGAGAGACATTACTGGTGCCCGCTTAAACAAATCGATGAGCAACGGGATGGCAGTGACAGTGACAGTGACCCATACTGCATGAGTAGAGCTCATGACCAGGATCACAGATATCACTGTGGTACAGAGATCCAATGAAACATTGGAGGGACTTGCTCTTAATGAGTTTATGTCATGTTAGTTTAATCTCGGAGAGAAGATACTGCTGACTACTTGATACAGTCGCATAGTCAGAGTATTATATATTGTATATGCAAAGGAAATAAGAAAGGGGTTTCTTGCAGGTAGTGATTTTTTTTTCTAATTGAAGTTGGCATGAACACATTACCAGAAATATGAACACACAGTCTGTTTGGGTTGTGACAGCTAACAGAATTGCTAGAGTTATAGCAGCTCGAGAGAACTGCAGTGTACCTGAAAAGGCTTTGTGGAAGAGGTCATATTAAAAGTTTTCATCTAACTAGAACATAACTGACTTTTAAGAGTAGGACAAAGACTTTAGGTAGAGAAGCATGATTGAAAGGCCTGCAATGTAATAGGCAACTTTGATGCTGCCAAATAATAGATGCAAGAAACATTTACAAATAATTTCTCAGCTGAGAAAAAAAAATGGTGGCTGAAAATAAGCATGAACTAAGAAACAAAGTTCTTACTATTTTCTTGATATTTCACAAAAGAACTTTTTATTCATGGCATATGATTTTGGATATGAGAATGAAAGAGTAAAGGAAAAAATACAAGCACATGATATGCTGTATGGCAGCAAAGAAAGATAAGGATGCTGATGAGATTAAAGCCTGAGATCTAATCATGATGGTCATGTGGTGTTGAACTTAGTCCTGACAAAATTCTTTGTATCTAAAAACAAAAGAGATCAGTTGTAATCCCAATACAGGTATTGTAGATAACCAGAGATACTGTCTAATTCATATGACAGAGAGCAAGAGAGGTCAGGAGCAAAGAATGGAGGAGGTGAGAAGACAATATTTGGGGAAATATTATTTTAAAAATAGCATAAAACTCTGGGAAGAGAGCTCAATGGGCTAGCGTATGCTTTGCCTTCTGGAATCCAGAATCTATGCTAGAGAGAGAATACAATGAGGAAGGTACTTACACAGGATGGACCTGTATTGAGGCCTTTGCACACATATGGTTCCCTGAGCTCTACCAGGAATGACCCCTGAATGCAAGGATCCAGAATCTGTCACTGCATGATCCTCCCTGAGCACTACTGGAAATAAAACCAAATAGAGAGCGGGGGATAGCCCTCAAGCACAACTTGGGTGAGTCCCCTAAAAAAAAAAACCACAAAGATTAAGTAACATAAAAGATAGTAGTTGAGAGAGAAGGAGGGAAGGAGGAAGCAGGGAAGGAGGAAACAGAGAGGGAGGGAGGGAGGAAGGAAGGAAGGAAGGAAGGAAGGAAGGAAGGAAGGAAGGAAGGAAGGAAGGAAGGAAGGAAGGAAGGAAGGAAGGAAGGAAGGAAAGGTGGGGGAGACAGAGGATGAATGTCAATGGATGTAGTAGCTTGTTTGAAGTGGAGAGAGGTGGTAGCTTCTATATGGTTGCCTACTGCATCCCTCGTCCCTCTATACCCACCTTAGTCCCTGTGTTCCATTTTTTTTTTTTTTTGCCTGGCGTGGGAAATGATCCCTGCCACCAGATTTCAGGGATCTGTGCCTTCCAGGCTTGAGTGAGGAAATGCATTTTGCATAAAGGAAAAAATTCTTACCCTGGCTATCCAGGTCTGTTTGCTTTGTCTCCCAGGAAAAAATTTCAGCACGAGATCAATAGTGAAGCAAACAGTTTTATTTAGAGCTTATGAGTAAGGAAAGAGAGAGAACACCACATTCAAGAGAGAACACAGGCCCCTCCACAGAAGAGAGAGCTGAGTGAACATCTCAGGTGGACGTGGGCCATGCCTGCCTTTCTATAATGGGCAAGTTCCCCTACCCTGCCTTTTCGAAGTTAGTTGTCTCCCCAACTGCACACATATGTGCTTTGCACATAGATCACACTCCATTACTAAGTGCAGCACTGTCAGGTAGAAGATCTTGAAACTTTTTGGTGGTCCACTTCATGTCCTTATCACTAACCTTTGTTCCTTATGGTACTTCTCTCCAGGAACGAAGGTTCAATCCTCTCTGGGCCTATATTAGCACCAAGTAGAGTCTTACCTGAGCTCAGTCCTTGTGTCCACAAAATGGGTTCAACATACTGCTTTATGCTGCTTTAGGTCTAGTGACAGAATAACTTCCTTAAATCCCATCTCCTGCTTTTATTACTTTCAAAAACTCATTGGCCCACTCACTTCACCCGCCCCAACCCCCCGACCCTGCCCCTCTACCTGCCTACTCCAGAAGGAAAAAATAAGCATCATGTACAATAAAACAAAATCCTTCCTAAGAAAGCTAGCAAAAACTGCTCTGAATCAAAGATTAACTTTGAGTTAGGCCACAAAGGGAGATGGCCCTCCAGAGAATGTGATGCCTGAGAGAAGAGTAAGATGGAACTGCTCTTCTCAAAATGTCATTCTTTTTTTTTTTTAATTAAATTTTTTATTAGTGAATCGCCGTGAGGTACAGTTACAGACTTACAACTTTTTGTGCTTGTGTTTCAGTTATACAACGCTCGAGTACCCCTCCCTCCACCAGTGCCCATTCTCCACCACTGATGATCCCAGTATCCCTCCCACCCACCCCACCCCCTCCCACCTCGCTTCTGTGGCAGGGCATTCCCTTTTGTTCTCTCTCTCCTTTTGGGTGCTGTGATGTGCAATAGAGGTATTGTGTGGTCATCGTGTTTGATCTATAGTCTACTTTCAGCGTGAATCTCCCATCTCCAGCGGGTCCTTGAACCACACTTTACCTGGCATTCCCTTCTCTATCTGTCACTGTCACTGTCATCACGTTGCTCATTGATTTGTTCGAGTGGGCACCAGTAACGTCTCTCATTGTGAGACTTACTGTTACTGTTTTTGGCATATCCAATATGCCATGGGTAGCTTGCCAGGCTCTGCTGTGCGGG
This sequence comes from Sorex araneus, assembly GCF_027595985.1. Taxonomy (NCBI): domain Eukaryota; kingdom Metazoa; phylum Chordata; class Mammalia; order Eulipotyphla; family Soricidae; genus Sorex; species Sorex araneus. The sequence goes on along the minus strand of NC_073302.1, from coordinate 270,089,367 downwards.
CCTGATACTCTCGGTAGCTTGCTGGGCTCTCTGAGAGGGGCAGAGAAATCGAACACGGGTCGGCTGTGTGAAAGGCCAAGGGCCTACTGCTGTGCTATCGCTCCAGCCCTAAGCTGCCTTTTCCTACAGCATGTGAGGCCGGCTTCCAGGCCGTGGAGCCAATCTCCTGGTACTTATCTCTACTATTCTTGGGTGTTAGTCTCCCATTCTGTTACTTTATATTCCACAGATGAGTGCAATCTTTCTATGTCTGTTTCTCTCTCTCTCTCTTCTACTCATTTCACTTAGCATGATACTTTCCATGTTGATCCACTTATATGCAAAGGTCATGACTTCATCTTTTCTAACAGTTGCATAGTGTTCCATTGTGTAGATATACCAAAGTCAAAGTGTTGCTCTTACATTACAGATTCATTACTACCAGGAGCTTGTTAGAGATGCAGATTGCCCAGCCCTTCCCAAAATGATCTCAACGAGATAACCATGCCTCTGGACCCCATGCCAGGTCATTTCACTTGGGACGCCAGAGAGGGGGGCAGGTGAGACAGTGCCACACCCCAAAAAACCCAGCTCTAGCAGCCGAAAAAACTCCAGAACTCAACTGCTGCCATGCTCATGGCTACTCTCCACATGGTTGGGCTGAGCCTCACCCACGAGTGAACCTATTCGTGGACACTTTATAGGACACACCCTGACCATTGTCTAAGAGTACTGCACCACATTTGATGGGATTCAAAGTAGGAGGCAAGCAACCTTAGAGAGAAATATGTTATTTCTTGGCTCTGCTTTGGGGCAGGGATTGGCGTTCGGGATGGAAACCCCCGAAAATATGGTGGTGGGAAAGTGTAATGGTGGTGGGATTGGAGTTTGAATATTAAATGTAATCAAATATTGTGAACCATTTTATAAAATTAAAAAAAAATGAAGTCCATGAAAAACTCCGTTTTCTGTGAGTGGAACCTTAAAATCTCTTTTAGCAAAGCTTCCAAATGATTGTTATGTATGATGGATCTAGGAAATACTAATTTTGGGAGATAAGACATGCTCACTCCTGTTTCAACACATCATGAAGTATAAAAGAGAGTCCATAGGGATTGTAAGTTGCAGGATACTAATTACAATAACTATGCAGAGAGAATCAAGTTTTGAGAGGTCATTGGAATCAAATGGTAAGACAGGAAATATGAGAGAATGTTTCATTTAACTAAAAAGTTGCTTTCTTTTAACCTAGAAACATTAGACTATGTAAACCATGGGGCTTTAATAGTTTTTATAATAAATACAAGAATTTGTGAAATTATCAACAGGACATAAAACTTCTCTTCCCACCCATTGTTTTGCTAGTTTGTTTTTGTTTTTTGGATGACACCTCGTGTAGGATAACATAGCCTCAGGTAGTTTAGGTTTATTGGGTTACTCCCATCAATCTGTGTTTATTTGTAGCTTCTTTCTTAATGTTCTGTTGACTTGTATATATTGTTTTTCTCTTCTCCTTGAGTCCTTTGCATAGTTTATTCAGAGCCATATCCTTTTGTATGGACACAGGAAGACTGTAGCAAATGCTATGCTTTTGTAACCTGGGAGACATTTGACTCTACACAATATTTTCCTCCTGGGCATCTGTTCTCTTGACCTAAGCCTCAGCTGCCCTTACTTCCTAGCACCCCCAAAAGCAGGGTCCCGACAAGGGACCCAGGGCAAGCGGTGAGTTGAGTGCTACCCTGGCATCGAGATGGGCCTGGCCAAAGCGCCTAATGCTTAACTATAAATTAAGAGCTTGGTCATGGACAAATGCTGTCATGATCCAAAAAGTAATAAGTAGATTCAGACCCTGCTAGGGTTAGGAATGATTAATCTGGCCTGGGCGCTGTAGTCTGAGTCTGTGGCAAGTTGTTGCCAGGAGAGCTGCCTTGCAAGCCTCAATGTATCTCTTGCTATGTCCATACAAAAATAACTAGTATTAAGATGTGAACAAGTTCTTGGACTAGGGAAAGGAGAAAAACCTTAAGAGATATTTTGCCTGCTGGTAGTTAGGAAGGGCTTTGGAATGCCTGGACCTCAGGAAGGGCTTTCTTATGTTGATTTTGCTACCTGACTATGTAGCTGAGAGGACAAGGTGAAGAGAGACAAGTAGAGGGAGAGACTAGTGAAGGGAGAATCCAGAGCTGCAGTAGATCCAGAGAGAGGATGGAGCTAGGAGTGCGGGAGATGAGAAAGATGGAAGATTGAATAAATGGTAACTGATCAGCAACCAGCTTGGGCCTCGTTCTTCCTTCGCCTGTCCTTGGCCAACAGCTGTCCCGATCCAGCCCATACACAGCGGTTCCAGAGCACTGAACACGGGCGGTGAGACAGAACCTCCCAGAGAGCCCTTGAGTACACATGCCCCTCGGAGTGCTTAGTTGTTTACAACCTGGCAGTACTCCGGGCTTACTCCTGGTTAAGCGATCTCTCTTGGTAAGCTTGGGGGAACGTATGTGCTGCTGACCATTAACCCGTGTCAGCCATGTGCAAGGCAAGTGCCCTATCCACTGTACTATCTCTCTGGCTCTTCCCCTCCTTTAAAAAAATATTTGTTTTTTAAAAAAAAAGTCCAGCAGAAGTTTGTTTTGTTTCTTTTCTTTTGTTTTGCATTTAGTTCTTCCTTTTGTAAATCCCAAGGGAGGAAGACTTTCTGACTTCAATATACTGATGCCTCTTTAAGACTTAATTTAGATTAAAAGATAACCATAGCTATTGTGTTAATCCTTTGCAAAGGCCATATGTGAAATAGGAAACATTTGAGTCTGGTGATTTAATTGAGCAATCAGTATCTGCCTTTTATAAAATGCTAAACATTTACTCGTTTGTGAGCAATAATGCTGATATCTTCAGGAATAATTGTAGCCAACACATTCCATTTAAAAATTGGAGGAGAGATAATCAGAGCATATTTCGGGTTAAAGAAATGCCTTGTTATATTTACTTGTTCTAAGACAATAACAAGTCCGGGAAGCAAATTATTTTTGAAGGGTTAATGACCGCTCAGAAGCCTATACTTTAGCACAATTTATAAACAAAACTCGTTGAAAAGTAATACAGAAAATAATGAGAACACAAAAACTAAGCATAGACCTTGATGAGTTGATAAAAAGTGGATGCACCTGTTTACCCCCTTAGATGATTTAAAATGAGATAGATCAACATTTCTCCTTATTGTCATTTTCTTGGTGTTCCACCCTAAGAGTAAAATCTTCCCTGACATCTAACATCATAGATGAGTTTTCTTTGATTTATGAAAAAGTTCATCATATATATCACTTGTATAGTGCTTATTTTTTTCTGCCTTCCTTTGCTTCCTTTGCTCATGCGAGTTACTCATGTTGTTGAATATAGTAGCAATTCATGCAATATCATATTTGTTTCTTTTATACTTTTAACTTAACATCATCACAATGTTATTATTTGATTTTTGGCCACATTCAGCTGTACTCAGGGTTTACTCCTGGCTCTGCACTCAGCGATCACTCCTGGAGGATTCCTGGAACCATCTGGGGTGCTGGGGACCAAACCCAGATTGACTGTGTATAAAGCAAACAACCTATCTGCTGTATTATTGCTTCAGTCCCTCAAATTATCCATTATTAGAAACTGGAAAAATAGCACTATAGAGATAGTTCAACAGGCTGAGGACTGTAGGATGACATTGCTTTGTCCTTTCCCTCCTTGCTACAAGGAGCTTAGGTTCATCCTGGTCACACCCATTAAGGTGCTCCTGAGTCACTCCCATTTCTTTGTTTACCTGTAGCTACTTCTCTATGCTGTCTGCCCCAAACAGTTAATTAGCTTTTCCCCTAATCTGCTAATTTGTAAGGTCAGAACTTCCTAGGACACTGAACTTATAAATTAATATTGCCTTTCTCCTCTCCTTATGCCTTTTGAATAATTTAATTTAAAGCAATGTCTTTTTTGTATAGACACAAGAAGACAGTATTATGCTTTTGTAACTTGGGACTTAATTGGCTTCGAATATTATTCATTCCCGGGCATCTGCTTTCTCCACTTAAGCCTCAGTTGCCCTCAGTTCCTAGCACCCCAAAAGCAGGGTCCCAACGAGGAATGGGATGGATCCAGGGCAAGTGGTGAGTTATGTGCTACCCTGGCATCGAGATGGGCCTGGCCAAAGTGCCTAATTCTTAACTATAAGTTAAGAGCTTGATCATGGACAAATGCTGTCATGATCCAAAAATAACGATGAGACGAGGACCCTGCTAGGGATAGGAAAGACTGATCTGGCCTGAGCACTGTAGTCTGAGATCGAGATGGCCCCCCAGGAGAGCAATTCTCTTATAGAATTTTTTGCATTTCTTATTGTGTCCATTCAAAAATGATTAATATTATGAATGCTTATATGTTTGCTGGATGAGGAGAAGAGAAACACACTCATGGGACTCTGCCCTGTCCTAGTAGGAGCATCCCCTGAGAGAAAGAACTTTACCCCTATTGATTGTGACCACACCTATGTGTAAGCCCCAACCCCCTCATGCTGGGGGGATTTAACTAGGCTATAAGAGTGGGTTGGGGGGGCGAGAGCTGGGGTGAGATCCAGAGAGATATCGAGAGCTGGGAGAAAAGCAGAGAGAGAGAATGAAATAAACTGATCAAGAAACCAGTTTGGCCTTCTTCCTTCTATAGCCTTCCCTTGACCAATAGCCACACACAGCGGTTCCAGAGCACTGAACACGAGTGGTGAGACAGAGCCGCCTGGAGAGCCCGAGAGTGCACACACCTGTCGGCGTGCTTTAGTTTTTTACAGAGGACCTTCTTTTTTTTTTTTCATTTTATTGAATCACTGTGAGATAATTACAAGCTTTCATGTTTGGGTTACAATCTCACAATGATCAAACACCCATCCCTCCACCAGTGCACATTCCCCACCACCAATATCCCTGGGACACCCCCCTTTCCACCCTCCCTCTGCCTCCATGACAGACAATATTCCCCATACTCTCTCTCCACTTTGGGGCATTCTGGCTTGCAACACAGACACTGAGAGGTCATCATATTTGATCCACTATCTACTTTCAGTACACATCTCCCATCCCAAACGATTCCTCCAGCCATCATTTTCTTAGTGATTCCTTCTCTATTCTATCTGCCTTCTCCCCTCCACTCATGAAGCAGGCTTCTAGCTATGGGGCAATCCTCGTGGCCCTTGTATCTATCTACTGTCCTTGGGTGTCAGCCTCATGTGATGTTATTCTTTACTCCACAAATGAGTGCAGTCCCTCTATGTCTGTCCCTCTCTTTCTGACTCCTTTCACCTAGCATGATACTCTCCATGACTATCCATATAAGCAAACTTCATGACTTCATCTCTCCTAATAGCTGCATAGTATTCCATTGTGTAGATATACCAAAGTTTCTTTAACCAGTCATCTGTTCTAGGGCACTTGGGTTGTTTCCAGATTTTGGCTATTGTGAACAGTGAACACCTTCTTTGCACATGCAAGGCCCAGGCTTGATTGCCAACCCCACATGTTCCCTTGAGCAATACTGTGAGGGACCCTGGAGCACAGAGCTGGGAATAACCTCTGAAGAATCACTTGGTGCAGCCCCCAAATAAAAAATATTTTGTTAAGTAAATGTAAAAATAAATTTTTACTTATATACAAATATGGGTTTAATAATTACTTTTGATAAATGTACACTTGGTTGATTTCCCCAAAGTTGACTTTTGAGAGAATCATATAAGACCAGGTAATTTTTTTGGAGATTATTCCAAACACTATCAGGAAAGTATGGAAAAGAGAAGTAAAAGGGAATTGAATTATTATTAGGTGACTGATTAATGAGCTTGAAGTTAAATTTTTGGCAGTTGGGACGTAATTCTACTGGACACCTCTGGGAATTGGTTTAGAAGTCACTTAGAAATGTCACACCCCATGAACGTGGAGGTTGGAGGTTGGGATACCTTCCACTTTATATACCACTTTATATACCACTACCTTCCACTTTAGTTATATCAGCCTTTGCTTTCCATGGTGTTCTTTCTAATAAACACAAATAACTTTAGTTATATCCAACTAGCTCCCATAGTGTTCTTTCTCATAGACACATGTAAACTTATTTGGGGTTCCATATTGGATCATTGTCTTGATTACATGGATAAGTGTTAGCCATGGATAGCTCGGAGTAGGGGTGTTAATTATAGCTATAGATGCTGTGGATCCCTGATTTAATTTGATAATTAGTTATTTGCTTTTGGCCTCCAAAAGCACTGAAATTCAGGAAGGCTATATGAAAAATTGAAATGTGAAGGCCAAACTAATCCATCAACTTGAATATTTTGATCTTTTATAGAAAAATTAAAGTTGACCTTTGCTTTACTCTTAAATGACAGAATATTGCTCATGTGCATTTTACCTTTGTAACTAACAACCCACTTGTGTTATTTGGTAAGTTAAGGAGGAACCTTTTTTAGTTTGCAAAAAGGATAGTATATAAAATTCTTTATGAGCTTCAATTTCCTCTTTACTATCTGGAAAGCATTTGGAAACTATGCCCATGAACACTTGCATATTCATGATTATCCATAAAGGATATGATTCAGAATTTGGTTTTAAACTATTGCTCCTAGTTTACATATTCTCCCAGCTTCCACCTTATTCACCAGAACTACTCAGATATAAATACAGTTCTAAAAAGTTGGATAACATTTCTAGCTCATTTTAAAAAATCATAGACTTTCTTTCCAGGTAGGTTACTTTATTTCCAGTTAGGTTTTTATTACTATAAAGTATCTTCTCTTGAATAGTAATTCATTTTACAACTCTCGCTTTTCTCTAAATGGCAAGTGAGAACACTTCTGCCTATTCCTTTCACAATGGGATGAGACGTACAACTATCCCATCCTTCCTTGCCTTTTTTTTTTAAAGGCTAATACTTGAATTATACATAAGGACTTCCTTCCTTCCCATACCCCTGCCCCTGAATTCTTTTGTTTAAACTTAAATTTGTCAATGACAGTAGCAAATTATCTAGGACTGAAAAATGTGCTCCTCATATGGAAGATTATAGAACTCATTGTTTTTATATGTTTGAAAGGTGTTTCCTTGTGTAATATGGAGAAAGGTGAATCGGGAAATCTGTGATTGGAGACAAATTGCAATCACCTCTCTGTAGACAATAAGACTTATGAGAAGCTTAGAAACAAATTATGAAATCTGGTTTAAGCTTTATGAAGGGAACTGTTAGCAATAAAATACATTTGTTACAGGGAGTTTCATTGAACTGAATATTCTATTTTTATATCTTTCATAGAAATTATCAATACAAAATGAGTGTTTCCAATCTAAGATGTTATAATATGGGTACTGAGGTGGAAAGGGATGAAGTCATAGTCCTGGAGGGCCAATCAGGCTTTCTTTTTGTGTTTTTTGTTTTGTGGCCACACGTGTTGATGTTCAGAGATTAATCCTGGTTCTGAACTAAGAAATCAGTCCTGGTGAGCTCAGGGGACATTACAGGATGCTGGCGATCGAACCCAGGTTGATTGCATGCTATGCTATCGCTTCAGCCCACAATTAAGCTTTATTCTGAATTAGTTATACTCTTTTTGGCCTCATCATTAAGCCTCTCACTTCTCCACATAGCATGCCTTTTTTTCTTTTTGAAGTAAAGCAGATTTTATTTGGAAGTTTGAAGAGAAGGAGGAAGAGAAAGTGGTAGAGAGTGGAGAGTAAGAGACAGAGTACCGTGCTCAAGAGAGAAAAGGCTTCTCCAAGGGTGGAGGGCACCCCTACACACACCCCAGCATTAGACAGAAAAACATGAAAGTACACATCACAAGAGGGAAGTCTCGGGCACCACGTGCACATTCAGCCACGCAGGCGCAAACAGCACACAGACTTGGGCAGCATATGCGCCCTAGCATGCCTTTTTATGTTGTACACGGGCAGCTAATAAAAACAATAGTGACTGATGTTTACTTTTGTGTTTGTGTGTGTGAGCATGTGAGTGTGTGTGTGGTGCCAGGAATTGAATCCATGTCTCATGCATGCTGGGAATGTGCTTTACTGCTGAGTTGTGTCCCTGACCTCTGAATCGTTTAAAAAAATATATATATATATTTTTTTGCTATTGTTAATGTTGTAAAGACAATCTTGACATTGTTATCAACATAAATTTTATAAACATGAACTTATATTTTTGCTATAGTTTTGAGTAGTATTTTTAAATCATTACTGATGAATGGCCATACTCAGAGATAGATAATTTAAGTAATGCATTTGTGATCTCAGTGCTGGTTAAGTGGCACAGCTCTATTCATGCTTAAGAGGTCTGGCTCCATCGTGCACTTTGAAACTCTTAATGACACTGCTTTTGTAGAATCAGAATGGTATGAAATGAATCCTGTCTAATGTGATCCAACAGAAAGAAGTCTCTACTACAGTGCACGATTGTTATTGATTGTCCAATGTCCCCTTGTAAAGAATAAACAAGCTATTTTTAAACAATCCAACTTATATTGGTTTGAATGTAATCAACAGTTTCTGACTAGTGTTTAAAATATCCCAGTTCTGCTTGCAATTCAGTTTTACTACTAGCCTCCAAACTTAACCATGTGTTTTTGATTTTAGAGATTTAAGGTAGTGATGTTCGACAAAGTCAACAGCAGCCCTGAATTAGTAAACACTGAACCATTGTTCATGGTATTTGGTTTCTCTGAGTCTCTGAGGATAACGGTTTTGTCAGTCAGTTAACACACATCCTTATTTTGTGAGGATATATTTTAAAGATACTATATATATGTATATATATATATAGTTGATTCATTTGCATTGAACTTAAATGTGCTATTGAACTCAAATTCTGTTAGCTAGTAATATAAAAATTCTTACCTGGAGCTTAATAAACATAAACATATATATCCTCCATTAAACATGTCATAGCCTTCTTGCATTTAGGAAAACTAGAAAAATCTATAAGCACTGTGCTTGACCATTTTAAACATCACAGTCACCAACAAAATACATAAAGTTGTTGAAAACCTAGCTGAGATAGACCAGTGAGAGGCCATTTGTTTATAGCAGCATTTTTCAATTGCAGACCACATGTAGCCTATGGACTCTAGTCTAGTCCAGAGGACCATGGGTGAAAATCACATGAAGGAGGAACCACAGAATGAAAACAGGGAACCAGTTGTTTATTCTAGAAGGTAAAGGAATGAAACAAGGCTGGAAAACAATTGAAAACAATGATTTAGAATATGAGAAACAAGAAGCAAAGACAGCAAAAATCTGCCTTATTTTATCTCAATTGGGAACTTGTGTTCTGGTTGACTCAAATTTTTCATTACTTTGCACTTATCTACGTGTGTCCATGAAAACATTGTAAGTATTGATTTGGGGACTATAAATACATTTTAGTGAGCAGAAAAATAACAAAAACCTGTGAATACTGAAGGGTCATTGTGTATTTGTCTTTGTATATAGTTAGGAAACAAAATTTGCTTATTTTGTGAAGAAATGACGTGATGAGGAACTTAAATATGACATCTGTAACTGAAAGAATTCAGAAACTTTTATTATGTTTCTTAAGGAGGTTATTTCTCTAAATATCATGTTACTCCCAGACAATCTTTGAAAATATGATTCAGGATACTTACTCTACTGGTAAAATATTTGCTTGCTCAGAAAGGTTAATGAGATTGGCTGGGTTTGAATTCTACTTTTTTCTTTTCTTTATTGCTTGGGAGCATTGAAGGCTATAACTAGTATAATTTGAAAAATCTGGATAAAATAATTTTAAATATCTTCATGTAAAGAGCTGTTATAAAACAACATTTACAAATTGCTAGAGAACAAAGACAAATCAGAAAAGTAGTTTGGAGGAAAAATTTTACTCTTAAAAAATGTCAGTTATAAACTTGATGGTCAGCTTGACTGAACACAACAAAACAAGCAGAAGAAAATAAACTGTCATCAAAAGCTGAAATAACGGTCTACTTGAAATCTCACACATTGTAGAAACAGCCTCCAAAATTAAAGGCTAAATACCTTTTAAGAAGAAAAAAGTATTAAGGCAATTTGACACCAGAACCCCTGCAGAGCCAAAATATTAGCAGAAAAGGCATTCCTCCACAACATTTGCAAGAAGAAATAAGTAATAAAATGCAATGGAAAGATACATGTGTGAATGAAGATAATACAATATTGACTCTTCAAAACAAGAATGATAAGATGTCTTATAATATTTCTAACATATGTTTGAAGAGTTAGCCAAACAGGGCGTTCAAACTCAGAACATCAGGGTTCTCCGTGAGCTGTATTACGGATTCACCACCAGGATCTCACCATTCTACACGAAAGTGATCATTGACGTAAAGAGAGGGGTTCGGCAGGATGACACTGTCTCACCAAAACTCTTCAGTGCCACCCTTGAGAACATCATGCGACGACTGAAATGGGAAGGAATGGAAGTGAAGATAGACGGTTGACAACTATACTACCTCTGCTTTGCTGATGACATAGTTCTAATAACACCAAATATCAGCCAACTGGCATTAATGCTGGCCAACTTCGACCATGTGCGTGGAAAGGTTGGACTGCAGCTGAATCTCACGAAGACAATGTTCTTGAGAAACGGGCTAGTTCCTGATGTTACATTTGCCCTCAATGGAAAGAACATCTCTGAATGCAGCAGTTATGTGTACCTGGGTCAAGAACTCAACATGACAAACAACCTGGCACCTGATCTGCACAGGTGGAAGAGAGCAGTGCGGAACGCCTTCAAGAGCACTGAAGAAGTGGTTAAGAGGATGAAGAGTCTCCGACTCCAGGCATATCTTTTCTACTCCACTGTTCTTCCTGCACTAACATATGCCTCAGAGACCTGGGTCCTATGAAAACAGGATGAGAACATTATTTGGGTATCCCATAAAGGAATTGAAAGAGCTATGCTTGGAATATTATGTTTCACACAAGTGAGAGAAGGAATCAGGAGTTTCGACCTCCATCGACGATCGAGAATCAGGGATGCTGTCTCGTTTGCCAAGGTATCAAAAATCAGATGGGCCAGACACGTAATGTGATTTAGAGATGACCGCTGGACTAGAGCTGTTACCAACTGGATTCCATGGGACGTCAAATGACCAAATGGCTGCCCACCTACGAGAACGTCAGACTTCTTTGACAAGACCCTAAATGAATGGTTTGAGGCTCTTTGTGTTCCTGGAGCGAGCAGATGCCATTGGACTACACTAACATGTGACAGGGATGAATGGAAACGTTACTGGTGCCCACTTGAGAAAATTGATGAACAAAGGGATGACAAGTGACAAGTGATGTTAGAAGAGGGAAAATAATAATAAAAGGGACAGAGGATGTAAAGTCAATGAAATGCTTACAAAGAAAGTCTTATATTGTTTGTGAATGGTAAATTTTAAAAAGTGGAATGTAATAAGTGAAAAATAGACATTGTAAAATCTAGGATAACCACTAAACACTTATAAAGATGTACAAGAGAATTAAAGGAGAATAATAAAATTATTCGAGTAATCTGGAAGTCATAAATGAAGAATGAAGTAAGAAAAATTTAAATAGGATAAAACAAGTATTAAGTTTCAAGGCACATCCAACTATTGTTTAAATATATAAGCATAAGGAGTATAAGCCATCCAACTAAAATATTGATATAAATCTCAATAAAAGCTCAAACCTCAACATATGAATGTGTGCTTGGGTGGGGGCTGGGGTGCACTGAGCACCTAGTGGTGCTTAGAGGTTACTCCTGGCTGTGTGCTCACTCCTGTTGGGCTTGAGAGATGATATGGGGTGTTGACCAATGACCATGGATCAGCTTTATGGAAAAGAAGTACCCTACCTGCTGTATGATCATTCTGGACCTTATAAATGTATACTCTTTATAAGAAAAATAGTAAAATTTGTTGACAAACATGTTGAAGGTAACACCCAAAAAGAGTAGAACAAAAGGGAATGCCCTGCTGTAGAGGCAGGGTGGAGTGGTGAGGATGGTGTGGGGGTGGAGGGAGGGATACTGGGACATTGGTGGAGGAGAATGGGCACTGGTGGAGGAATGTAAACGATCACTGTATGACTGAAATGCAAACATGAAAGTTCATAAGTTTGTAACTAACCTCACGGTGATTCACTAATAAAAATTTAAAAATATATAAAAATTGAAGGTATAGATGGAAAAATAAAAATAATTTAAACTCTATCTCCTAAAACTAGTTTATCTGTATGAATATAAGATTATACTTCAAGTTTAGAAGGTAATTTCATAATCCATAATGGGTGATACATATTATAAACCTAAATATAAGAGATAAAATAGCTTTTAGAGTATATACTCTGTTGATTATGGAGTAGAAATAATTTCCCTAAAGTTCATGTCAAAGTATCCTAATCTCAAAAAATATATTGATAAATTGAGTGTGATTAAAAGTAAACACTTCATTTTGTCAGAATATGACAGAATGGAGCAGTAAGACAAGTCAGCATTAGGAGTCAGCGTATCAGATGTGTATTGTTAGGGCTGGAGCGATAGCACAGCGGGTAGGGCCTTTGCCTTGCACATGGCTAACCCGGGTTTGATTTCCAGCATCCCATATGGTCCCCTGAGCACTGCCAGGAGTAATTTCTGAGTGCATGAGCCAGGAGTAACCCCTGTGGTTTTTAGGTGTGACCCAAAAACCAAAAAAAAAAAAGATGTGTATTGTTAGATGTGTTTTCCTAATCTCTATTATCATAATTCATCTATAAGTAAGAAAAATGAACAAAATACAAAAAATAAAACTTCAATTACATCTATAATGCGAGGCTATAAAAACTAGAGGAGCAAAAGTGAGAAAAAATAGCAGTGTAATATATTCACAGGCACACAGGGCTGACAGAAGTGTAACTAGTTAAAAACGCTTTTTAAAAATGTTTCATTAAAACTAGATCAGTCCGTTCCCTTGGATCTTCTAGACATATTGAGATTATACCCCTTAAGAAGCTAAGTGTTAATATCCGCCAACTTGCATATACAAGGATAGTTTGTTATTTAGTGTAACTCCCAATGAGAGCAACTCAACAGTCTAGCGTTTGGGTGGATAACTAAATTTTTATATATTCATACCATCAAATGCTTCACAGCAATAAAAATAACAAGTGGATGGATCTCAAATATTATGGAGCTAAAAGAGACACAGAAATAAACAAACTAGTAGTTGATTTATATAGGTTAATATCAGGAAAAAAATGACCGTAAAAATGGAAGCTAGTACAGTGGTTACCTTTGGGAGAGGGGCAAAAACTGGTCAGAAATATCTATATCTTGATCTCATTGGTGGTTAATAGACAGGTATGCATTTAAAAAACTACAGTTAAGGTTTGTGTGCTGTTCAAAACTTAAATCTGGCACTTAATATTGATTTAAGAATAACTACTATTTTCCTTGAGTGCTTATAAGAGCGTATTAGGTGTTTTTTTTTTTTAAAAAATGATTAAACAGATCTCTCCCCACATTCAAGTATATGTGGGAGAATATGCTTCAGTTTTTATTCTCACAAGCAATTCTTGGGAATCCCTGAGGATTGTTTGAATGGAACATTTTATCAACCATCTGCTTGCTGCTTGGCTCACATACTCCTACATTTTGTTTGGTCCAGAGGAATATAAGAGCCATCCTGATCACCTTGGGGTGCTTTGTAACTTGCTTTTTTAAGTTTCAAGTTGACCAAAGGAAGTGGATTTTCTTTGTTCTCCTTAAAACTGAGTTAAGGTTTATTATAACAACCCAGATTATAATAACCTGAATGGTCAGAGGTCCATATCCTATAATTCTAGTTACTTTCTTCTACATCACTATCATCATCATTAAAATGCATTCCACATTTAGTGAAAACATTTCCACTTCTTTGGGGATAATCTGGCAAAAGACAAAATAATTCACCCTCAGTTTCATGCTCAAGTCATTAGAATTTTTTTTTATTTTTATTTTTTTTTAAATCTGAAGGGTAAGAATTTGCCCTTCATTTGGGCTGGAGCAATAGCACAGCAGGTAGGGTGTTTGCCTTGCACGCAGCCGACCCGGGTTCCATTCCTCTGTCCCTCCCAGGGAGCCCAGCAAGTTACCAAAAGTATCTTATCTGCTCAGCAGAGCCTGGCAAGCTACCCTTGCTGTATTTGATATGCCAAAAACAGTAACAATTCTCACTATGGAGACATTACTGGTGCCCGCTCGAGCAAATCGATGAACAATGGGACAACAGTGCTACAGTGCTTGTGCTGCCAAAGGTTTCACCTGAACCCTCCCCCGAACTAATCCAATTAGCAAATAGTTGTTTTATATGTACATAGATGCTGAAAAACATATATCTATCTATAGGTAGATATAGATAGATATATTTAAAACATGGCATTATTAAAAAGTGAAGTCCCTCTTTCCTGGGTTCTCAAATTATTTTCACTGTTTCTTTAGCTCTCATTTTATAGATTAGGTAAGCATTGTGTGTGGTCTCCCCTTAAAACCCACGAAACTTTGATAGATTTGAAACTAACATCAGTCTAATGTTATAACAGTTAAAACAAGAAAAGACAGCGCAGAGGTAACAGACAGGAACTTAAAGCCTCAAGACATAGTAGAGAAAATCAGGCAATGCCCACTGCCTTTCACTTTACTGCAGGAAGCTTCATCTCAGAGGTGTAAATCATCCTGTTTGAGAGCAAGGGAACAGCGACTTATGGCACTGTAGAATGTCACAATTTTCCCATTGTCCCATTGTCTGTCTAGATGAGAATAACACTGATATTCTTGTGATCTTATGTAGATTAGAGCCACTCTTCCACCCCAGACAGAACAATGCCCCAGACATAACAAAGACAGAATACCAACCTCCTCTTCCTCCATTTTATTCTTTTGTCTGCTGCCTCTGGGCCACATAGAGTCTTTGCTGAGAACCCCAGGTCAGGGAACCTGATATCCCAGATTATGCCTCTTTCTGCCGAATGTCTTCCCAGGAGAAGCAGCAATGAACATTTTCTCCGAGATCTCGTTTACGGTGGCATTTCCAATGCACCTAAAGGCTCACCCTGATTAGCCTTGCCAACTTCAGTTGAGCTTCCTTTCCAGAAGCAAAGAAATAAGGTAAGAGAGGTGCTGAAAGGCAAGGCCAGATTCCTTCATGTATATAGTTTTTTTTAACACAATCATATAAACATACCCAATGGAACAAAGTCTCTCTTTTCTCTGCTGATATGACGGCAATGCCTTGATTACCTTAGAGTTCTTTTTTTTTTTTTTTTTTTTTTTTGCTTTTTGGGTCACAACCGGTGATGCACAGGGGTTACTCCTGGCTCTTCACTCAGGAATTACCCCTGGCGGTGCTCAGGGGACCACATGGGATGCTGGGATTCGAACCTGGGTCGGCCGTGTGCAAGGCAAACGCCCTACCCGCTGTGCTATCGCTCCAGCCCCTACCTTAGAGTTCTTTTGATGGACTTTGGCCAGGTTCCTCTGTACCCAGACAAGACTGAGAATCTCTGCCTTCCTAAGCCTGTGTCTCCACTCTTTGTCTCAGCCACAGGCAGCTGGACTTTCCTCCCTCTGATTATTCTCTCTGGTTAGCATCCCTCTGATTAGTCTCTGATTGATGCTGGGCTTCTGTTTCTCCTGATTTCCTATCTTTTTTCACTATCAGTCCCTGTCCCAGACCACACCTGGTCCACACAGGAAATTTCTTCTCTCCTCATGAAAATTGAGAAGGCAGCTGCAGACTGTTCTTGTGTTTATGGCACAAAGTGGCATCTTTTTTTTTTTCAATTTTTAAAATTTTATTGAATCACCATGAGATAGTTAGACGTTTCATGCTTGGGTTACAATCTCACAATGATCAAACACCCATCCCTCCACCAGTGCACATTCCCCACCACCAATATCCTGGGTATAACCCCCTTTCCCACCCTCTCCCTGCCTCTAAGCAGACAATATTCCCCATACTCTCTCTCTACTTTGGGGCACTATAGCTTGCAACACAGACATGAGAGGTCATCATGTTTGGTCCATTAACTACTTTCAGCATGCATCTCCCATCCCTACTGGTTCCTCTAGCCATCATTTTCTTAGTGATCCCTTCTCTATTCCATCTGCGTTCTCCCCTCCACTCATGAAGCAGTCTTCCAGCTATGGGGCAAACCCCCTGGCCCTTGTATCTACGGTCCTTGGGTGTCAGCCTCCTGTGATGCTACCCTACACTCCACAAATGAGTGCAGTCCCTCTATGTCTGTCCCTCTCTTTTTGACTCATTTCATTTAGCATGACACTCTCCTCTCCAGGTCTATCCACTTATAAGCAAATTTCATGACTTCATCTCTCCTAACAGCTGCATAGTATTCCACTGTGTAGATGTGTTAAGGGTCAAGCAGATCTCTACCCAGGAGAGGCGCGGAGGGAGGAACAAAACCGAGACAACTCTTTCTGCAAACACACGGGGTTTATTCAAGCCAACATGCCGGGACCCTACAACGTACAAAGCTGAGGGCCTCGAACTCAAAAAGCGAGCCATTTTTGTACCGTTTTGGAAAAAAAAAGGGGGGATCACACATATTGGATCAAAGGGAATCATACATATTGAATCAAAGGGATTCACACATAGGTCACTTAATTTTCTAATCTCAACATTTGTTAACTGTTAACTGTTTCCCAGTGCAAATGCTCAAATGTTTGCTTACAGTTCCTAGAGCCATTTGTTGGCCCATTTGGTGACCATTTCCTGCCCAGCGGTAGGTCAAGAAAACATCTTTCAAAGCAGGCAAGCAATTACAAAAGCAAATTCAATGGTTATCAGAAGCAAGTTTTTAACCCTTAACCTGCCCTCCTCTTCAGATGTACCAAAGTTTCTTTAACCAGTCATCTGTTTTAGGGCACTCAGGTTGTTTCCAGATTTTGGCTATTGTGAACAGTGCTGCAATGAATATATAGGTAAAGATATCATTTCTACTGTGCTCTTTTGCATCCTCGGGATATATTCCCAGAAGTGGTATTGCTCAATTTCTAGTTTTTGAAGGATTGTCCATATTGTTTTCCAGAAAGACTGGACATTCCCACCAACAGTGAAGGAGCGTCCCTTTTTCCCCACATCCACGCCAGCACTGGTTGCTTTTGTTCTTTTGAATGTGTGCCAGTCTCTGTGGTGTGAGATGATATCTCATTGTTGTTTTGATTTGCATCTCCCTGATGATTAGTAATGTGGAGCATTTTTTCATGTGCCTTTTGGCCATTTGTATGTCTTTTTTGAGGAAACTTCTGTTCATTTATTCTCCCCATTTTTTTATGGGGTTGGAGGTTTTTTTTCTTATACAATTCTACAGGTATCTTGTATATCCTGGATATTAATCCCTTATCAGATGGGTATTGAGTAAAAATTCTTTCCCACACTGTGGGCTACAAAGTGGCATCTTTTCCAAGAACAGAATTGCAATTCTGGGGATGTGAACCAGATTTCCATAATGACCGGAAAGGGCAGGATTCAAGCATTTTCTTGAGCATTCAAGATTACCTTTGATGAAATGTCAACTAATCAACTGTCCCACTTATCTACTAACATTCACATGTATGCACTTATCTACCTCTGCCTACCTTCTTACCTAGCCATATCCATACTTATCTCTGTACAAAACTGCCTATCTTTGATAATAAACACTTTGATCCAGTAGAATGTGGTTCTGAGACTGGATAAACGGTATTGTGATTGCCATGATCTGGAATTGGAAATTTGGCCTTAACTATTGGTTGGAAATGGATAATTTGGGGACTTCTAGAAAGAGAAGATTAAGCAGACTTAATCGGATGATTTTTTCCAAAGTTCCCTAATAAAGAGAACCACTACCAGGACTTAGATGAGTATGGTTTTACCTAATTACTCTCTAAGAATGACTTCCTTTAATATGTACACTTCCTCCTGCCACCAAATTCTAGAAAATGTTTTTTTTTGTGTGTTTGTGATCAAATAGATGGTCTGAAAATATTTTTTTACTTATGGCCAGACTGTGAGGTGGAATGTAGATATAATGCTCAAAGTCTCTTTGTTTTCAGGGAGATTAATTTGCAGCATGCTCCCCCTCGATGCCAATGTGTATTTACTCCTTTCATGATTTTGATTTGTGCATCAGAATATATAACCTATGTTAATTGGAACATAAAATGTAAAACATCACAAAGGCAGCGCGTTTGAGGGGGAGACGCAATGATGTGTCACGTTGTTCCTTTGTCCTCGGGCACTCGGGGCAGTTCTCTCTTGCACACGCCACTCATGTTCAGTGTTCTCTAGTCGCTGTGTATGGACCAGATCAGGATGGCTCCTCCTTGTGCTCTGCTTCTGTGTGTGCCGCTGTGCTCTCTTCTGTCTGTCTCTCTGTCTCTGTCTCTGTAGTCTCTCTTCTGGTCTCTTCCGACCTCTCTCTGTCTCTGCTTCTGTGTCTTCTTCTGTCTGTGTTGTCTCCTTTGCTTCTGTGTCTTCCCGTGTGTCTTCTGTGTCTTCTCTTATGTCGTCTTCTTCTGTCTCTTCTGTCTTCTTCTTCTGTCTCCCATCAGTGCCCACCCCCCCAACCCCTGTCTTCTCCTTCAGTCTCAGTTTATTTAGCAAATTACATAGAGCGGTAACACAAAGGTGGGTTGAACATTAACAAATCAACAAAGAAGGGTAAGACCATTTCTCTAGGAGATTAACAAAATCTCATTTAAGAAAATCTCATTTAAGGAGATATTCTCAAGGGTGGGGTCCAAACAAGGTTGTGTCAGGGTGTGTCCCTTTTTTCCTTCCTCAGCTAGTAATTCACTTAAATAGTTATAGTAAATTTACTTCTAATATTTCTAGCGATGTCATTCTGTTTGAGCACAGTAAGAGATATATCCAACTTAAAGTTTGGTTCTTCTTGAGGACATTCTCTATATATTCCAGACCACAGTTCTCAGGCCAGGTTAGTCTTCCTAACCCCAGTAGGGTCAAGTCTTGTTGTTACTTTTGGATCATGACAACATTTGTCTATGACCATGCTCTCAACTTATAGTTGAGTGTTGTGGCGCTTTGGCCTGGCCCATTTCGATGCTAGGATAGCTCACAGCTTGCCCTGGGTCCATTCTGTCCCTCGTTGGGACCCTGCTTTTGGGGTGTTAGGAACTAAGGGCAACTGAGTTGAGAAAGCAGATGCCAGGGAGTAAATATCATTGGAGTCAATCAGCTCCCAAATTACAAAGCATATCATTCACTGTCTTCCTGTGTCCGTACAGAAAGACCATTGCTCTAAGGTAAACTAAGTTCCCTGCGGCAAGGCTAAAAGGACAGACCCCATGTTATCCTACAATAAAATATAACAGTATTTCCAGAATCTAAAGCAGCGCCACCTAAAATCTAAAGCAGGTGCCAAGAAATCTAAGGACGCTTTAGTATGAGCTTCCATGTCTGTGTATGCAGTTCATGTGGTCCATGTCTTCTCCTGTGGCCGAAGACCGACTGGCCATAACCTGTGGGGTAGGGGGTGAGTAGCAGTGCTAGGATGGAAAAGGAGAGACTTCTGGATCATTTTAGTGAAGCTGACCCAGTTAACCCTACATGTACATAGGTGCCAGGGTTTGAAATAAAGTAATACTTAGAATGTTTCACTAAACACTTAAGTTTTTAATTCAATAAAATGTGTAAAAGTATCCTCTGAAGTCCCTCAGTTTTATATGAGTATATTACTTATTTTCTGTATCTCAATGTGTTTTGTGATTATACCTATACAACAATTTCAAGTGGCTCAGACTGTTTGATGTTAGTTATTATGATGTAAGACTGGCTGTGACAAACAATTTCATGGTCTCCAATTGCTCTGATTTATTATATTTATATTTATATATATGTGTATATATATGTATATATATATTTACTTTAGTTCAGAAGAACATTATTGAAATAGTGTCTTAGATGAGCAGGAGAAATGGCCCAGAGATTACATTTCCTGCTTTGTATGCACCTTAACCCGACTGGGTTTAATCTCTTGGCACCTCCAATGAGGTGGAATGAACACAGCGCCAGGAGTAAGCCCTAGTACTGCTGCATATGGGCCAAACATGCCCCCTCAAAGTGTTTTGGAGTTGATAAATGTAACCTGTTATCATGTGGCTGCGTGCATATAGTCATCACGTATGTATGTTTATCTTTGTGTGCATGAATGATGCATATATTCATGTGTGTTCTTGGGCACCAGAGTGTATGACTATGTCAGCGCATGCATGAATGGGCATCTATTGACGGGTGTTATATTAGTTTTCTGAGCCTGCTATTATTCCACAAGGAGGTGGTTTACAACATCAGATATGTATTCTCTCACAAGCACAAGTCCCAAATGATGTCACTGACCTGAAGTGAAGATGCAGTCTGGGCTATTCTCCCTCTCGAGGTTTTAGGGGAAAGTCAGATGCCTGCCACTGCCCCTGGGGCCTGTTTTAGTTCCTGGTGGCGGTCACATCACTCTAAGTCCTGCCCCGTCCCCTCTGCATGTCATTCTCTGTGTGTGAGAAATGTCTTTATGTTTCTCTCATGATAATCCAGGACAATATGCCTCACTTCTTCATTAGTGACATTAGCCAAGTTCGTTTTCCAAAATAAGGTGTCTAGAGCCTGGATTTATGTGTCTCTCTTTTGGGAGCCATTTCCAGTTTATTATAGGGTATATGAGTGTTTGTACATATGCATAGGTACATATGGTTATGTATAGATACGTGTCTGTACATATACAATGTGATAGTTGTATGATTACTGCAAGTATGTATGATTACTGTAAGTGTTTATGTATATATATATATTTTTTGTGGTTTATGGGTATGAATATGTGTGATTGTGCTTGTATATATGCATACGTTTATCATATGATGGGCATACATGTACTTATGTTGGTTTGGGGCATTTTATAAGAAGCAGAGAATCCAGCTAACCTTTTCTAAAAATATTTAATTAACTTTTTATAATGTCACTAGGTAGGAAGCGTGTTCTATTGAATCAGTGTTCTCCTAACAGATGGTCAAATGAGCACAATGTTTTTAACCATCCTAGAAATCATAGTGAGCGCAAAATTGTTATGTTTGTAGGAAAAGAGCAGCCGTGTTTAAATGCTTGTAAATGAGCATGCACGCACCTCTCTTACCTCTGTCTGAACCTCAGTCAGAAGACCCAAGTGGGAGTTCAACTTAATGAAAAATGCATTAGGAGTGCTGCTGATGGCACTGAGGGTCTATTACTTATTTTAATCTCAGCCAACCAGGTAAAGAGGCCAGTCTGGTTCATGCACCCTGGCCTGAAGGAAACTGGAAGGGTGGAACAAAAACCAAAGAGAATCCTGAGATGAGGGATTTTAAATTTTCTTCTATTTTGCGTTTTAAAACCTGTAGGCATCACATGTAGGCTTTATGAAGAGTAGGTGTTCACAGTCTGCTCTGGTGGCTGTTTAAGGAAGAGATTAGTTACAGGGAGAATAAACTGTAGCAAGACAACGACTGAAAGGCTTAATATGTGTTACTCACATTAGCATATGTTTGCATAATGTTTACTATCTTCGTATTTTAGCTACTTTTTCAGATAATTATGTATTTTGGCAAAATAAAATAATTCATTCAATAATGTGTAGGGGACTATGCTAGCAATTGCAGTCTATTTCTTTTTTAAAAACTTTTTATTCTTTGAAATTCTGTGGTTTACAGTACCGTTAAGTATTTCTTATGCATCTAATTAGAACACCACACCCAACACTGTAGTACCCATATCCCTCTTTCAAGGGCCCAGTACCCTCTTCCTCACAGCTACACCTCCCGCCTTCCCCAAGTCAATTTGTTCGAATCCCATTATGTTGCCTATAAAACTTTATTGTTACTCTGCTGTGTATCTCTTAAGTCCTGTAGGAGATATCATTCTGTATCTATCCATTTCCGTTCTGGGGAGAAAATCAAATATATGTGGCACAGTACTCAATAGTACTTTTCTTAGTCCTTTAGGGAAGCATCTGTAAGTTGCAACAGACTGGGTGGCTCATACGCAACAGAAACTTTTTTCTTGCAATTTTAGAGTCTGAGAAGTTCAATATCAAGGCTGGTTCAGATCCCCTTCCTAGTTACTGGCTTCTGTCTTCTTAGTCTGTCCTCACGTAGACAGAGGGGTAGGGAGGGGGCACTCAGGTATCTCTGTTCTAAGGACGTTAATCCTATTCATCAGGGATGTGCCCTCAAAACCTAGGTATCCACCAAAACACCAATCTCCAAATACCATTATATTAGAGATTAAGTTTTGATATATGAATTTTTTTGAGTCAAAACACTAAGTCAAACAAGTGCATTGAACATAATTTAGAGGAAAGAGGGAGCTGTGGTCAGCAAAACTGATACATTTGTGCAACATCACAACAGGGACGGGATGAATTGGAAAATCAATGGTTAGAGGGGATAATAGGAGGCACAAGAACTTGACAAGGGCTACCTAGTGAAAAAAGGTAGCGAATGCAAGGAATATTAAAACAACCTATAAGCTCATATTTTTGTAGTTTCAGGCTAACTTCTGAGCAGGGTTTTTCAACCTCAGTACTGTTGACATTTTGGATCAATAATTATTTGATGAAAGAAGCCATCCTGTCTATTGTAGGATATTTATCAGCCAATACAATCTTTATTTACTAGGTGCCATAGCCACCTGGCGTCTCTATTATGTCCCTGATGTGGTGACAAATAACATGTCCCCAGACAATTGCCAACTGTCTCCCGTGGGACAAAATGCTCCTAGTTGACAATTACTGCCCTAGAACCTTGCTAAATCAGGGCCCATTTGTCTCAGCAGCATCTGGAACCATGTTAGAAATGCATCACATCATCCCCGTCTGAGACCCGCTGGAAACAGAGACCCTGCATGTTAACAAGATTCCCAAGTGATTCATATGCATGTTTAAAAATCTGCCAGCGACTACTATGAGGAATGAATGCAGGGGTGAGTGAGACCTTAGTTTGGTATAGGTATCATGAAGAGGTTTGAATATTTTGCTACAGTTTTAGATTTTCCTGTAAGCTATATGAAGCTATAGTATATATATATATATTTTTAAAATCACAAATATATTTTAGAAATATTAAACTGACAATATGATTTTGTTTATTTTCAATCTTCGTGGCAAGGACCAGTGCCAGCTACAACCTGTAACTTTTTTAGTCCCTGTTGAAATAGCAGTGGCCATGTGGCTATATTCTATGCAGAAGTTGTTGGCTGAGGTTGGGAGGTGTGACAGTGGTGGTGGTGGTTCTACGAAAGTCCCTTAAGAAGGAGGATGACTCGGATGGTATTTGTATTTCCCCCTACTCCTTTCTTTCTAAAAGTGAACACGATGGTTTTTGATTTCTGGTGACCATTTGTCAAGTTTAAGAGGCCCTCTCTAAAGATTATAGAGAACAAAGTTAGATGGAACTGCAATCCAAGAGAGAAAAATACCCCCAGTCTTGTTTGAGTCACTTCCTCCCAGGCCCCCTACCCCCACCCCCCCCCCAGAGGTCTACTATAGATGAATACAGTTTCTAACTGACTAGGATTGCAATTGATATGACAGATGAAATAGAGGAAAAAAGATTCATGCAGAAATTATTGAAGCTGTCTGGCTGTAGGGTTTGGAGGATATATGCATAAAAATGAAGAGGAATTTGGAATCTGATTTTCTTTGGCAGAACGATCATTTTAAATTTCGTCACTAAGCACATGGTGACTTTGCTTATAAACATTTGAGAGTCAGGAAACAATGTTGGAGATTGTGATAATGTAACAGTTTTGTTCTTGGCCATGCCAGGACTGAAACTTAATCAGACAGATGGGGGTATGTCCTGGATACTCTTCCTGAGGAAAGTAGTTGACTATGAAAATATAAAAAGGCTGGTGAATAGGATTTGGTTGGACTTGAAAATATGACAAAATGAAGGGAGAGAATATGGGAATGTTGGAGAGATATTATACTAGAAAGAGAAACATGAAGAAGATTAATGGGCTTGAAATTGCTGAAGGATTCTGCTGAATAGGTTTCACAGAGGGATTATTACTATCAAGTTTAAAGGGAAATTGCAGAGGGCTTAGGGTTCTTCTTTCATAAGAACATCTACTTGTTGAAGGATTCCTCTTCTGCAGCAACCCCATAAATCTGTGAGGTCAAGTGCTTGTTCCCTTTTCTGAGTTAGGAATACTCCATCTTCTTCGGACTCTTCCGATTCAGTTACAGCTCTTGAGGCATCTCCTTCAAAACTGTCATGGAAATTGTAAATTCATGTTATTTACAGCAGGGTGAGGATGACTGCCTTCTGAAAATTTTTACTGAATATCTT
The DNA here is from genome assembly GCF_027595985.1 of Sorex araneus. NCBI lineage: Eukaryota > Metazoa > Chordata > Mammalia > Eulipotyphla > Soricidae > Sorex > Sorex araneus. Next base: position 270,065,004 of record NC_073302.1, on the reverse strand, counting down.
TTGCATACCCAAAGGAATTCATATTACAAAAGTTACTGTAGTAAAGAATGAGGTGAAAAATGCTAGGTGTTTCCTGGGATGATAAAGTCAGGATCCTCATTCTTAACATGGGATTGGAAGATTATGTGGCTTGTGGTTCTGCTCTTGATCTTGGATTAAAGAAGTTTCTCAATTTAAAATTTTCTTCCTTAATGTGTTGGCTCCAACCAAACAGCAGAGGGACCAGATGGAGGACACAGGATTCTGCAATGAGAGTGCCTCTATTCATACTTCATCTAATGCCATTTTTTTGTTCTGGACCTTGGGCATTTACCTAAACTCTCAATTCTCTCTTTCCATCTGTGCTATGGATGTAATTATAGCAACCAGTAATTCACAGTTACAGTGAACACTGTAGTTATAGTGAAGGTAAAGTAATAATAATCTAGATTAAGAACTGGATACAACCTATATATATATATATATATATATATATATATATATATATATATACCATGACTAAGTGTTCCATTAAATTTATACTTGGTATTGTAATTTTTGAAATTAGTTTTGGGTTCTTTCAGAGATTATATTACTGGAACACCTAGCCTCTTCCCACTTGAGTTTCATTTTGATTTCCATAATTTTTTAAATTCAATTATTATTATTATTAATATTTCGGTTTTGGGCTGCACCTGGCTGTGCTCAGGACTTACAGCTGATTCTGCACTCAGGAGGAGTCATTCCTGGATGTACTTTGGGAACCATATGGGGTAGTGGGGATCAAACTCAGGTGGGCTATGAGCAAAATGATCACCCAGACTGCTGCACTACTCAACCACCAAAGTTATTTTGCCCATAGTTCAAAAGCAATACATGTTCATTGGAGAAAAAAAATATTAGAAAATTCTGTTTTCCTGTTGCCCTCTCCACAGAGAGTGAGAAACAGAGAGGGAGAGGTGACACAGAACAATTGGATCTTCTTGTCCCCTGTTTGAATTACTAGTTGGCATCAGTCTTATAAGAAATAATCACTCACTCATTATCACGTGTTACCCCATTGTCCATTGTTTCCAAATCAAATATAATCTCGAGAATTAAGTATATTTTCTCCCTTGAGAATTTTTTTTTCCATTTTTAAGTTTCAGTGGGGAAAGTCAACAATGTAATACTGGAATCTTTGAGAGCGGATCCTTTTGTGGTCCCATCATGATTCCACACTAAACAACAGATGCTGCTGCCAATAGCCATGGTTTTCCCCAGTCTTGGTACTTAATATGCATCATCTTGTTTATTTCAAATGTTATTAGTTTCCCCTGTAGCTAAGAAAAGATTAGCTCTAGATTAAATAAATGGCATAAGATCACATAGCTAAGATTAAAGCTAATTTCATTATGACCTGTAGGTTGTTTTATTTTATTTTTTTAAAGTCTCTGTGTGCCCTAAATTAGAGTGGGTTTCCTTTCTTTTAAAAAGAAAAAAGAAAAGAAAAATCATTTAGAAAATAGCTCAATGGCAAAACACAACTGACTTGCAAGTGTAAGACCACGAGTTCGATCCCTGCTGCCGCCCACAGGTGCTGAGCAGAGCCCTCCTCTGGAGTCCGGGACCTTTGCTCATACAACGGAGTGCTGGCACTCCAGTGCTCACTCTGGTATGTGTCATCACGTGATCACTGAGCTGCACTGAATGGCCCCAAGTAAGCACTGCAACTGAAGGATGTGAGAGCACCATGACCAGGAGTGAAAACTCCTATAATGCCTGTGTGTGAGCACTGTAACAACAGTAAATGCTGACAAGGATGTTGGTGCTAATGGTCACCACAACTAGCAGAGTTCGAGACCTCCAAAAGCCTGTGTGCAGATTCCTCAGCTCAAAGGGAAGTATGTCTTTCCAGAATGCTACAGTCAACGGATGACCCCTGCAAGCACCACACTGAGCATGTGTATGACCTGCCCTCCCACCCCTCCTCACAATCACAAAAGGAAGGGGGATTGAATAAAATATTAAAAAAAAGCACTTCTTTCAACAGTAATATTTACGAAAGGGAAAAGTTTATAAATAGTTCTAGGATTAAAAAAGAAAAAAAAACACTGATAAATGCAAACATGAAACCACAATCTAAGCTTGTTTTCCCAACCTCCTGGGCCTATCTCAACATACACATTGAGCCTTGATATTTTTAAATCTAATGCAGTTAGTGGAGTTCATAAAACTTTGACCTTATTAAAGTGTCAGAAAGAAGCAGCTTATGCAAGAGCAATCAGAAATTGTGTACAAAGAACTTAGGTATCGTATGAATACAAATCACTTTCTAAATGTTGGTTTCTTTTATCATTGATTATATAAGAAACAAAACCTTAGACCTTCACAGCACTGCAATAATAGCAAAAAGAAAGCCCTTCTGTTTAGAATGATTAAGGGGTTTAACACACAAAATGAGCACTAGGAAGAAAGTCTTGTCTTCATTATGCTGTTTGTGGCACAATAAAAATAAACACCCTTAGATTTTACTGAACATCCAAGCTCTTTGATTTACATTATTTCATTCATTTGCCTTCACCATGGATTGACTAAAGGAGAAAAAAAAAACTCACAATAAATGAGAAGTTGTAGTTAATAAGATATTTAATGCATTTTAATAAAGTCCCAGTAGGGAGAAGGTGAAAATCAACCCACCCTGAAGTCACATTGGTGGGTGAATAAATATTTTATGCATTGAGAGCAAATGTATTTATCACTAAGGAATAATAATTAAAAATACTGTCTGGATGCGATCTTCAGATTAAGTTATAATCATCCAATCTCTCTCTTTTTTTTACTTCATATTCCAAGCATTTTATAAAAAAAGGAAAATACCCATAAAGTGAACTATGTTTGCCATGTCTTTCATGGAAGCATGTGATGAAGGTAGGTGATTGGTGAAGGGAGATGAATACTTTTTTTTTAAATTTTATTGAATCACTGTGAGATAGTTACATAGTTATAAGCTTCCATGTTTGGGTTACAATCACACAATAATCAAACACTCATTCTTCCACCAGTGCACATTCCCCACCACCAATATCCCCGGTACACCCCCCTCTCCCACCCTCCCCTGCCTCCATGGCAGACAATATTCCCTAAACTCTCTCTCTACTTTGGGGCATTATTATATTATATTACACAGACACTGAGAGTTTGGTCCATTATCTACTTTCAGCAAACATCTCCCCTCACAAATGATTTTTCCAGCCATCATTTTTTTTTTTTTAGTGCTCCCTTCTGCCATCTCCCCTCTGCTCATGAAGCAGGCTTCCAGCTATGGGGCAATCCTCGTGGCCCTTGTATCTATCTACTGTCCTTGGGTGTCAGCCTCATGTGATGTTATTCTATACTCCACAAGTGAGTGCAGTCCTTCTGTGTCTGTCCCTCTCTTTCTGACTCACTTCACTTAGCATGAGACTCTCCTCTCCATGTCTACCCACTGATAAGAAAATTTCATGACTTCATCTCTCCTAACAGCTGCATAGTATTCCATTGTGTAGATGTACCGAAGTTTCTTTAACCAGTCATTTGTTCTAGGGCACTTGGGTTGTTTCCAGATTTTGGCTATTGTGAACAGTGCTGCAATGAATATATATGTACAGATGTCATTTCTACTGTGCTTTTTTGCATATTCAGGATATATTCCCAGAAGTGGTATTGTGTGGTCATATGGAAGGTCAATTTCTAGTTTTTGAAGGACTGTCCATATTGTTTTCCAGAAAGGCTGGACCAATCAGCATTCCCATCAACAGTGAATGAGTGTCCCTTTTCTCCCACATCCACGCCAGCACTGGTCACTTTTGTTCTTTTGAATATGTGCCAATCTCTGTGGTGTGAGATGATATCTCATTGTTGTTTTGATTTGCATCTCCCTGATGACTAGCAATGTGGAACATTTTTTCATGTGCCTTTTGGCTATTTGTATTTCTTTTTTGAGGAAACTTCTGTTCATTTATTCTCCCCATTTTTTGATGGGGTTGGAGGTTTTTTCTTATACAATTCTACTAGTGTCTTGTATATCCTAGATATTAATCCCTTATCAGATGGATATTGAGTAAATATTCTTTCCCATTCTGTGGGCTCTCTCTGTATTTTGGTCACTGTTTCTTTTGAAGTGCAGAAATTGTCTTATGATTTAGATGTCCTGACTAAATGGACATCTGTTAGCATCTACAGTTTTAAATTATTTCAGGATTATTGCTGTTAATGCAATGCAGACTTCTAACACATGGCTGAAAATGGTCTTAAACATTGCTTTGTTAGGGAGATGAAGTGATAGTACAGTGGGTAGGGCTTTAGCCTTGCACATGGTCAACCAGGGTTCGATTCCCAGCATCCCATATGGTCCCCAGAGCATTTCCAGTAGTAATCCCTGTGCATTTTTGGGTGTGACCCCAAAAAAAGCAAAAAAAATTCCTTAATGAAAATCATTGCATATTTAGCAAATTACCGAAAAGGAAGAAAGATCTCGCTATGCTAGCATCAGAAGAAAGATCTCGCTATGCTAGCATCAGAGAATAAGCAATGCATTTACTAATACTTTTGAGTTTGAAACTTTGGGGTTTTTCCAAACTTCTTTTTTGGTTTTGATTTGCATGGTATGTTTTTCTCTTATCAAAGGTCAGGAACTGTGCTAGTCTTTGTTGTACCCAAAACAGTGTTTGGAAACAGTTGCTGGGTAAGTAAGTGTTACAGTGTTTCTATTCAATGACATATTTTTAATTGTTGTACAACATTCCACTCCATGGACATAATGTAATTTATTTAACCAAATTCATTTGGTACTGGACTGGGGAAATAGCCTAGTGCCATGAGCATACTATTTGCTTGCAGAAGGTCCTAGTCTGATCCCCTGAACTTCCTGAAGTACTTCTGAAAGCAACCCCAGAGCACCAAGCCAGGAGTCATTGAACATAGTTGAGTGTGACCCCTGAAACAAAACTAAAATCCAAACAAACAAAATGAACCCCCTCCCCCAAGTCAAATTCTTTTGATGTTACTGAGTCTTCACTATTGGTGAGAAAAAAATAATCCTGTAGCAAAATATTTTTTCTAAAAGTCCACTTGGATTTCTTTGAAATTGTTAATTCAAAAGAGTAAGCAGAATTTTATTTTTCAAAAAGGCAACTATTATTGAAAAAACTCACTACACATTTAAAAATTTCATTCTAGTGCTTGTAAATGAAGGGCCATGTTTTTCAACTTTTCTGATTTGTCGGACTTTGAAGGTAAATATAAGTATACTAGATATAGCTAGTGAGTAGGTTTACTTGGTCAACATCTATCCTTTGTGAAGTTTTATTCTTCTTGTGCCTGTTCCATGAAACCCTTGAATGTGAACATTGTAAAAGCTATTAGAGTAAGTCCCACTTGACTATCTATTATCAGTACTATCTGATGTCATTTAAAGACCACTCTATGGGAATGTGCCTGCTACGGAGGCGGGGGTGGGGTAGGGTAGGATGTGTGGGGCGGGGGTGCGGGGAGGGATACTGAGAACATTGGTGGTGGAGAATGGGCACTGGTGGAGGGATGGGTACGCAACCATTATATGACTGAAATGTAAACACGTAAGTCTGTAACTGTATCTCATGATTATTCATTAAAAAAAGAAAAAGAAAAAATAATGAAAACCACTCTTTAGGCAATGAAAATTTATTCTTTTGTCAGAGTGAATGAAATTTCAGGTGATGAAGATATTTTGTTGGATAGTGTGAATCAGTAACTCATACTAGATTTCATTTTAGAAAATAAATATAGCGGCAGCAATAATCTATGTCCCAGAGGTGTCAGGAAAGGAGGATTTAACACTATACAATAGATTATAAACAAGCAGGATCATTTTGAAGAGTGACCGCACATTCTTTAGTGTCAAAGAAGGAATTTGCAAATAAAATAGACAACAACCAGCTATTATGGTTATTCTAAAACTTATAAATTCTTCATTAAATGGGAAAATTTTTAATTAAATAGGAATGTATCAATTTCCAGTTATCTTTGGACTCTGAGATGTAATTCAGACTTATGGCTATAATCCTGTAACTGTGACACAAAGATGTGCTCCTTGTATGGTCCAAACATTTCAGAATACCATAATCTTCTTGAAAGTAGTTCCCTTGACCTGTCAAGTTAGATATAAAATGGTCTAATTTGTTAACTTTTAAGGAGGAGGGAAAAGATAAAGGTACAGAATGTTGGATAGTGAAATTAAGCAGTAGCTTAAAAATCCTATGGAACTGAGAAAGCTATGATATCACTTAGAAATAGTAAGAACAGTGCCTGAGAAATCATGTTCACAAACTCCTGAGAGAAATATTCAATATAAGAATGTATCTAAGAGATAAGGCTAAATCCCTTTCTTTTGTTTCCTTCTTTCTTTTCTTTCTTTCTTTCCTTCTTTCTTTCTTTCTTTCTTTCTTTCTTTCTTTCTTTCTTTCTTTCTTTCTTTCTTTCTTTCTTTCTTTCTTTCTTTCTTTCTTTCTTTCTTTCTTTCTTTCTTTCTTTCTTTCTTTCTTTCTTTCTTTCTTTCTTTCTTTCTTTCTTTCTTTCTTTCTTTCTTTCTTTCTTTCTTTCTTTCTCTTTCTTTCTTTCTTTCTTTCTTTCTTTCTTTCTTTCTTTCTTTCTTTCTTTCTTTCTTTCTTTCTTTCTTTCTTTCTTTCTTTCTTTCTTTCTTTCTTCTTCCTTCCTTTCTTTCTTCCTTCCTTTCTTCCTTTCTTTATTTTTTGCTTTTGGGTCACACACGGCAATACACAGGGGTTACTCCTGGCTTTGCACTCAGGAATTACTCCTGGCAGTGCTCAGGGGACAATACTGGATGCTGGGAATTGAACCTAGGTCGGCTGCGTGCAAGGCAAACGCCCTACCCGTTGTACATATAGCTCCACCCCTAAATTCCTTTTGAATATCTCTCTGTCTCTGTCTCTGTCTATGTCTCTCTCTTTTTCCCTACACTCCCTCCTTCTCTCCCTCTCGCTCCCCACCCCCCAGCAGAGCTCGGGGCTTGCTCTTGACTCTGTGCTCAAGGATCACTCCTGGTGCACTTGGAGGACCCTGAGAAGTACCAAAGATCAAACCTTGGTCAGCCTCATGCAAGTCAAGTGCCCTCCCCCTACTGTATTGTTGCTTCAGTCCCCTCTTTTCAAAATTCCTGTTTACTATAAGATTATTGATGCATGGCTATGAACACAGTAGTGGTCAGTGTTGTGTGTCAGCTTAATTGGATTAAGAGAGGATAACAGGTCAAAATTCATGTCTGGGTAGGCTGTTTATGGAGAAGGTTATTATTCGAGCTGGAAAAGTGAAGTACAAAGATCCCCCTTCTCAATACAAGTGGAAGTTGCCCGATTATTAGGCGCATACATAGGACAAGGGTGGAGGAAGGACAATTCTTTTCTCTTTGTTTTGTCTGAAACTTTCATCTCCTGCCTCTGAATGTTTTTGTTCCTGGTTCTTGAGGTGGCAGACAAAGGCTGTGACTTATACCATAATCTCCCCAATCTTAGTTTCAGGTTCAGACTCATTTGTACCACCAGGTTTCATGGCAATTTTATGGACTTCTTGGCCTCCAAAATGACGTGAGCCAGTTCCTATAATCAATAGCTTATATCTATATTATCTCTCAGTTCTGTATCTCAGGAGACTTCAATCACAGCATGTATACGCTTGCATGAAGAGACCTGGGAACAAGCTGAATCAAATTTTAACTCACATGGCGAGTAGAAGTCACTAGGTGTGTAGTAATCTACATGTGAACATCAGAAGCTCTACATAAGTCAAAGCATCTCTGTGTTTTTTTCTTTTCTTTTTTTTTTTTTGGCTTTTTGGGTCACACGCAGCGATGCTCAGGCTGACTCCTGGTTCTGCACTCAGGAATCACTCCTGGCGATGCTCGGGGGACCATATGGGATACTGGGAATTGAACTCGGGTCAGCGGCATGCAAGGCAAATGCCCAACCCGCTGTACTGTAGCTCCAGCCCCACATCTCTGTGTTTGGCAAAACAAAGATCAGTCCACCGAGTTAGCTCTTCCAGAACTACTCAGTTGAAAGACTCAAGAGAGGGGCTGTAGCTATAATACAGTGGGTAGGGTGTTTGCCTTGTACGTAGCCAACCTCGTTCTATCCGCAGCATCTGATATGGTGCCCCGATCACTGCCAGGAGTAATTCCTCAGTGCAGAGCCAGGAGTAACCCCCTAGCACTGCCAGGTATGACCCAAAAAGAGAAGGAAAAAAAAGAGGAGTGAGATTCTCAAGGGACTCTGATCTTTCTCTGACTAATGTTGAGTTATCAAAATAGAATTATACCCCTTCAGGAAAATTAGAAGTTTCATCCAGATTCTTAGAGGGAAGGTAGTGGGAGCCTTAAAAAGATAAATTGAATACAAGTGGCTATAGAATCAGGCTTCTCACTCTTAGATTTATTCTCTTGTTTGTTACTCTGCTCCTAAGACTTGGACTAAGAAGATCAATTAGGAACTATAATTTATTCACAAATCTTAGACTTGTGGTTATTGGAAAGTAACATTAAAATATTTATGTCTGATGTTCAGAGGGGATAGATTAAAGGTATTACACTCTTAAATATTCAGAACCATGAACTACCTTTCTTAATATTTCAGTCAAGCTATATTTAACTAATTCTAAAGTAAATAATTTAGGTAAACTAGTTCTCAAATATAATTTTGAAAGCAGTTCTTATTATTAACTAGCAAGTATTTTGAATTCGGGTATTTTATCTAGTATAATTAATGCCTCTTTTACGGAATCTTGAGAGGTTAGAAGGAAATAATAAAAATAAACTTTTTGTAGTGAAAATAATTTCTTCCATCATCTTAGTGGAATAAGAAAAGGAATTTCTAAATGTTTGAAATAATCTTATTAACTATAAGCATTCCATTCAGAAACAGCTGGCCCTTTGTTTTATAAGTATCAAGTCAGTCATTTTCTTGATTTATAAGCACTATGCAAAAAAAAGCTGTATGCTTACATAAAGTACATTTACCTACTATATGAAATGTCATTTTCTCAAGTTAATTTTTATCCCAATTTTTTTGTATGAGAACAGACCGTTTTTCTTCTCATTCTGTGAGTCATACGCAGATATGATCAGCATAGAAACATACATATGTGCACATCTATGTATATCTATGAGTGTATAAGTTATATATATGTTGTATATTGTGAATATTAGAGCTAAGACATAACATTCATTTGGGAGCTATGAATTTGGGGCATAAGGAAGTTTTATATCTTAAATTTATTTATTTGGGAATACATCAGGGCATATTAAATATTCTGAATAAATCATCTAAAATATTTTCGTTACTACATGATAATTATTAGCAACCTACACAGTGTATTTAATTTTGTTTTTTGGGCCATCTGGCAGTGCTCAGAGATAATTCATGGCAGTGCTCAGGGGATTATATGGAATACTGGGGGTTGAATCCTGATTGTTAGCATGCAAGGCAAGTGTGCAGCTGTCCTTTGTCTTGATTCTTCATGTTGCCTATTTCTGTAGTCCAAACTTTCTGGGTACTAATGAAATTTCAGCTTTAAGTCAAACAGATAGTATTGCTGTGAATGCACTTAACATGACCTTTGATACAAATACACAACTTGTACAAATTTATCTTCATTCTCTATCTTGTGTAATAATTGCAGGGACATCTATATGTTTGCTATTGTCTATGGTCTAAATGGTTTTCTGTAAGGGTTACAACTTGAAACCGTTCCAGCAGTTTTTTCTTAAACTGCTGCATATCCTCCCTCACTATGTGTTATTTTAAAATTCTATTTCTTCTGGTGTATGTAGGATGATATTTTTAGTTAGTTGTATTATAGTTTTAATTTTTACCTCCGTTGTGATGAATGCATGCTTCAGGATATGTTTATTAGGCATCTGAACAAAGGTTCAAATGGTTTGTCCAATATTCTTTCTATAAATTGCTTAATTTTTGTCGCATTCACTTTTAAAATGTCTTGATATATTTTCAGTAGGAATTCTTCATTGTGTATATTTATTGAAAGTTCTCCCACTTCTGTGGGCATGCAAAAGTTTTTTTTTTATATTAGACCTAAAATTACCAAATTGTTTCATGATCAAACTGTAAATAATCAAATTGTTTTATCCTGGGAAAAAGAAAACAATACTGGATTTTAAATAGGAACTTTGGGGATCAGAGAGATAGTACAATAAGCAGAATGTTTGTAGTTTTATCCCTCTCACCCTATATGATACCTCCACCAGGAGTGATCCCTGAATGCCAAGCCAGGAATAAGCCCTGAACACTGCTGGGTATGGTCCCCAAACAAAAATGAACTTTGTGTTAAAGGCTTGATCCTCCATTGTGAGATTCCATACAAGTCTCTTGCTTAATCTTGAAGAATCTCCTTCCTCCTCTTGTAAGATGGAGCTAATAGTACAATTCACAGTATGTTTTGATAAAATGAGCCATTTTAAGTGTTAAGGCCTAACAGAATGCCTGGCATACTTACTAGGTGCTTAGTGCATTTTGTAGGCTGTAGGGACTAAAGTATTCTTTTTTTAAACCTTCATCTTGAGTATTTGGTATTGTACATGGAATTTAAAAGATCCTCAGTTAAAGTTCAATATTATTTCAGAGACTCCCTTGAGTATACCTTCTATGCAGTTGTTATCCTTATGCTCTCTTCTAAACTCAAGACAGTGAAACAGTCTGCAATCTCTAATTTTTACTCTTTTCTCCTGAGATACATGGCAAAGGGGGACCAGAATGTATTTTCTTATGTAGAAAAATGTGCTAAATTTTATACATAAATACCTTAAAAATATAGAGATTTCTAAAATGATCAAGTCACATAAAATTGTGTTTAATATAAAGTGTTAAGTATTTCCTAATTCTTTGCAACTTTTTTGTAAATTTTGATGGATAATTCTAGTTTAAACATACAGCTATACTTCTATATTATGTTTTATTTTATGTTAAATGTAGATGGTATTCATTTCTAGTTGTAAGGAAAGTGGAATTGTGATTGGTTGATGTAACCATGTTCAGGAACAGCCAGGTCATTTCTCCTGAGTAATGGGACACTATAATTTCAGCCAGATTTAAACTTGAAGTCAATTAAAAAAATACCATTTCAGGATATGAGAATTTTCTAATCAGATTATCAAGTAAAAGTTAATCACTACATTATGCTATTATAAATATCAACATGAGTCTTCCTACGACAGATGTCACTTACTTTTATCTGAGACACCCAGTACTCAATGTTCTAAAATAGCCAACAAAGATTTATCCTTTAATAAAGGTTAAATAGAAAAGAATTAAGAAAATTCTGTATTTGTATTACTATCAGAGGAATAGCATCAATTAATGTTCTAGAAAGGCATACTTGATTTGATCAGCTGAGAAGACATATGTATTCTTCCCTTTGATACCTAATAAATGTATACACTTACAATGGATTAATAGAGTTGACATTTCCCAGGCCACAAAGTGATTAAGAAAGCTCCCACTTCCATTATACTCAAGATCTCTATCCCCGACTCCTAATAGTTTCTCCAAGAATCCACAATTTAGAATTTTAAATAGGAAAGTACTAAGAGTGGACCACTCAATTGTATAATCTGTTACTAAATAGCTAAAGTATTTCCAAGTAATCTGTTGGCTTTGTGGGTTTAGGGGTGAATGCGAGCATGGAAACTCTAAGAGGAATAGTTTAAAATGGAATTAGGATCACCTCTTGGTCTTTCATTATGTTTTCCTAACAGGAACTGTCAGTAAGTTAACATACAGTTAGTATACACGGGCTTTATAATGATGAAGGATGAGGGATACAGTTTTCAGTTATGTGAGACAATTTATTAGTCAGATCTGGAAATCTTGCCGCATAATTCCTCCCCCATCCTCCATCATATCTGTTCCAGATCTTAATTGAAAACCACTTGTGTGCAAGCATTGGTTTTCCTATTTGATAGGATTCTGTATTCTCCATTTTATTTTGTTATTTTTTTTTTTTGGCAGGACTCAGAGTTTACTCCTGGCTCTGTAGTGAGGGATTTTTCCTGTCTGGACTCATGGGGCCATGTGGAGTGCCAGGGATCAAACCTGGTTGGGTACATGCAAAGCAAGCACCATTTCTCTGGTCTCACGTATTCTCAATTATAGGTAATACTTACTGATCTAACACTAGAACTGAGGTTGTTTTTAAATAATTGGATATTTAAAATTAGAGTTCAGATGCTTTAAGTAAATTAGACAAATTAAATTGGGCAGAATCAAGGGATTTGTACCTTGATGTATTAAATACCTAGGGTATATTTTTACATTTAAAGATGTACTAAATATCTAGTTTCATTGAAAGAACCTGGATGGATAATTAATATTTGTTTAGAAAAAATCTTTAGTGTGGTTGGGGCTAGAGCGATAGCACAGCAGATAGGGCATTTGTCTTGCATGAAGCTGACCGGGTTTGATTCCCAGTATTCCATATGGTCCCGTGAGCACTGCCAGGTGTAATTCCTGAGCATAGAGCCAGGAGTAACCCCTGTGCATTGCCGGGTGTGACCCAAAAAGCAAAAAAAATATCTTTAGTGTGGTTGCTTTAAAGGGCTAAGACCCAGGGAAATAGCTCTAACTAGCTTTAGAGTTTATAAGCGATACAAAGACAGTAAGTCAAGGGCATCAGAGTCTTTCAGGTCTCCCGGAATCATGGGGGTCAGTGGAATCCCTTGAGGATGAGAACACATTTTCTGAAATTCTTTCACAGGCATAGAAACTGAAGTCAGATCATGAGTGGCAACTTTGTCATCTCAACAAGCCAACGCAGGGAGCACAAATTAGCTATATTTTCTAAGATTTATAATCCTTTCTGAGGAGATACAAGAACCAGGGATTAGTGTGCTATGGGTGCCGGTGCCCAGGCCTCTGCTTGCTTCATCAGTACCATCCATGTTTGTATTGGCAAAAAGAGTAGAGGATGCCACACGGGAATAAATTGTTATAATGCTTCATTTATAGTGCTCTTTCCTCGCTGGGCATGTGGGGGGCACTACTTACCCTAATTCCAAGGATGCTAGTGACAATTAAAATTAATTAGGCAGACTTCTCCTGTGATAATGAAGCTCTGCTTTTTATCCTGAATAATTCTGCTGATGACATCTCATTTCATTTTAACACAGTTTTTAAAATTTTCGATTACATTTAAGAGAATTGTCAAGCACTTTTTTTCAGAGGTTTGGGAGTGGTAAAAAAAAAGGGCTGAATTAAAAGTTTTTCACCAGAATTATATCAGAAATAAAATTAAACGCGATGCCCAAGTTTCAGACCCCGACATGACCATGGATTAATGGCGGGGGGTGGGGTTTGGGGGGGAGGGTCTCAGTTGACCTTCTTGATTATTGACCCTCAAGCACTTGCAACTTATTCATTGTCTATCGCATGGGAGCTGTGTAAAGATTTGATGTTTAAATAAGAAAGGAAGTGCTTTGCAAATAATAAAGTACTCTACAAATATTTGGTATAATATGCAAAGATAAATTTTAGTGTGTGATTTCAACCTGATAATATCCATAAATATTAATAGTTAAAAAAACCTCATATGATTTATTGAACAGAAACAGTTTATAAGCCCATGCATTACAAAGGGCGACCCAGAAATCATACTTTTGTGACCTGAAAAACAGTGGTCTGTCATGTATTTGGCTGAAAAAATCTAAAACATAACAAACCCCCCTGAGAAGCAGTTTCTAATCCTTCATCATCTTATTTATGCAGTGTCTCCACCAGCTGAATTCTTGGCACTTAGTAGAAATCATATAGGGACTAGGTATTGGAAGGGTAAGAGAGTGGGAAATTTTTGTCAGGTTATGAGTATGGAAGTCTGATTACAAGATGAAAAAATTGATATTATTCTCCTGCCTTAAGGTAAACCAGGGCTTCTGATTTTCACATATGTAAAATTTCCATCTGAATAAATATAACAGCACCTTGAGTTCTGAGAATTTTTAATGTACCAGAAATTGCTCTAGTTAGCCACCATTCTGTCTTCAGCCAGTGAAATAAAGAAAATAAGACGATTGCTTCTGAAAATTGGCGTGTGCACCAATACAAATGTTCTAGTAGTGTTTATTTCATCAGATCCATGACTTTTTCTCTTTATTTGAAGCTGAAGTTGATTCTTGAGAGAGACTTTTTAGAGATTGGACATTGTTTCATTCCTTAAGATGCTGTGTCAGACAGACAGGTTGGTAGATAGACTTTATTCATTCTCTCTATCTGTAACATTTCTATAAAGAATTTCCTAGCGTAAATGCTACTTGGGAAAAGCTTTGTATTTTAATATGCAGAAATGACTTGTCATCCAGAATTTAATGTCATGTTACTTCACAGAGTCCAAAGCACAACAGAATAGTTATTTTATCAACTAATCACATGCTGCTGAATTTGATTTAAGCCTGCTCCGTTGCTCCCATAATATTTTACAAATCACTGTCCGCACTTCAATAGGCTCCACGCGACATGCTGGTGGAATCTATTTCTGTCTAAGACCTTCCTATCTCTGGAGTGACATTAATGATTATCTCTCCCTTTCACATGGTCGCCCACCAGCTGAATTGCCTAGGTGACTTCCTGCTTACTTGGATGATTGGAGTTTTGCAACTGACACTGAGTTGGACTGCCTGATCAAATTCCCCGGCTCCATCTGGCAGCTCTGAGCTTTGGTCTCCTGTACTTCGAAGGACAAAATGAGGGCAGCGGTGTCATCCTCATCCACCTCTCACTCAGGAATGGAATTTCTCGCTGAATGAATGTGAAGGCAGCAGGGTGTTGCTTTATTATGGATGAACATTCATATTAAATAATAGGTCTTTCTGGGAGTGGGCGGCAACTGCTTGCATGTTAAGTCACTTGAGTAGACTGAAACAGAACAAAAAATTTTTAGAAAAAGAAAATTAAAGTGGGGGGGCTGAAGGAAGAAATCAGTGAATTAAGATAAAACTTAATCTCAGAGAAATGAGGATGAGCACTTGTTTGTCTATAAAAGTTGCTAAATTTTAGGTCTGGAGCGATAGCACAGTGGGGAGGGCATTTGCCTTGCACGCGGCCAACCCGGGTTCGATTCCCAGCATCCCATATGGTCCCCTGAGCACTGCCAGGAGTAATTCCTGAGTGCAAAGTCAGGAGTAACCCCTGAGCAACCCCTGTGACTCAAAAAACAAACAAACAAAAAAGTTGCTAATTTCTATCACTCCTTACATTGAAGTCGTTTAAGTACTGAAGTTTGGTTAGATAGCTTTGCTATTGCACCCATAAGTTTGGCATTTTATTACACCATGTGTAATAAATGTATTGTTTATGCTTTTAGAGTTTATGTAGGGGATTTTAACAGCTCAATTTGTTTCCATATTTTGTTCATACCTTTTGTGGCACAAACCTCTAGTTTCTCCTGTTAAAAGAGCAGAGTATCCCCTGACATTCTGTGAACTTACCTGGGTTCCTTCTTGTACATGAATGTGTAGGAAATGCCAAGGGCAGGAGTGATCTTTTAGCTTCTTCAACCCTGACTCTAGATTTCTGCCTGGGAAACAACACAGGGGATAACACAGTGGATAAGGATATGAGATCTACAGTAAAGGCTTGAGTAGGACGTCTGGTTTACTGTGAGGCAGAAGTAGTCCCTGGAGAGAGTGGGCATCTTTGCAAGTGGGGAGTGTGCCTACAGCTGAGGTTAGCTGTTCCCTTTCTGCACTTCTCTGGTCCACCTTTGGTCATGGATTCCTCTGCGTGAAGGGGTCTGCCAGTTGCAGTAAGGCCTGATGTAGATATCTGCTTTGATTCTGCCCTTCACTGAGGCCAAGTCAGCACAATAAACTCTATTTTCCTTTAAGGTTTTCCCACACCGGTCCAGTGCCCCTTGTGGATATCACAATTTTCATTATAACTAAGGCCAGCCCTTTGACACAGATAGGCCCAGGGGAGTTCTCTGAGTCTGTGTTTTATCTGTATCTCATGTGATCCCACAGGCCTCCTGAGACGGGAGTTAGGAACTCCAATAGGGGCAAAATAAGAAGTTGATTTGGCCCTCTGCCTGCTATAGATCTACACACCAGGACCTTGTTCAGGGATATGGTCTGGCTCTGTCTGCCTGTGTATCAGGGGTTGATCTCTGGAGAGGACCTCATGGGCAGGTTGTATGTTTTCAGTCAGGGCTAGGGCAAGACACCCAGGAAACGAAACTCAAGGAGACCGTCACTGTTCAGCTCTGACCCTAGCCTGCGTGACACTGGCAGGAATTTTCCAATTTTGTCCAGTACATCTATCCCTTCTCTGTGCTGTGTTTTCTCTTCTCTCATCCTCCAAGGTAAGGCCCAACTCATATGACTCTAGCTCCCTCCCCCCAAATTTTATTGAGGTAGAATTGGCACAACTATAAGCTAATGTGTACAGGGTGATAGTTTGATATGCTATACATTAAAAAGGGATGACTTTAGCATTTCATCATCTCACATACCTACCCATTATATTTTGATGCATTCATGAAAGGTCTATTTTTTTTTTAGCAAACTTAACATACACTATACAAATGTACAGTATTATCAACCATAACCATCTTGATGTACATTAGAATATCAGCTCTTGTTCACTTTAAAATGAAAAGCTTGCATTGCTTGCACACCTCTCATGTTCTTTAACAAATTTAATGTGGCAATCACAATTTACACTATATCAGTCTTTTACCTTCCTGTCCGTGTTCCCTAGTTGCATAAGGTGGGAACAAAGTTTTTCATTTTCATAATTTTATCTCAGCACTTAGCAAGTACTCAACATTTTTTTTCCAAATGAATTAAGAGTAGCTCATTCAAAATTATGCTCTAGGGAGCTGGTTACATTAAGACAGTATATATGTAAGTTCAGGCAATATATTCTTTACCCATAGACCTCAAACCCAACAAATGTAGGATATAAACATCACACAGTACCAAGCTGAGTTCGGGGAGAGAGCCTTAGACAGGTTCTCTGGAGCACGGAGGAAGAAATAAGTACAACCATCTGGAGCTTTGGCTGCAGACCCATCATTTGACTTTATCCTAAATGTCCCATTAACTTCAGAAAAAAACATTCTCTGAGCCTCTTCTGACCAAGAGGCAGGAGTTGGAAGAGCAATTTCTGCACATGAGTGTTATGAAGACGTGGCTGGAGATGGAGTCCTTACACACATATCCATTTCTGGTGATACACAGTTGACATTTACAGAATGTTTTCATGCAGAGTCTCTTGCCCCCTTGCCTGGCTGTCTTACTGGAGCTCCTCGGAGGGGGTGGGTTTCAGTTTCCCTCCCTGCCCCGAGCAGAGCCCCTGCAGCTGAAGACCTTCGGAGCCCAGCCACAGGCATGCTCAAGGCCCCTCTTCACACGTTCAGATGAGCCTCATGCATTCATGCATGAAGGAACCGGCAGAGGAAGCCAGGTGTGTGGGACCTGGGGCTGAGACCTCCAAGCCTGCTCGGATCGCGACTGGCTGTCTTCCACCCAGATCCCAGTAGCTATACGGTCACATCCAGAAACTGCCTCCAGTGCCGTGAAATCCCATCAATGGCAAACACCCAGAGACTATAAAACCAGGCTCCCGGAAAGTGACATCTTATAGCCTAGTTCTCTCTCTGGAAGAACCTGGCAAGCTACCGAGAGTTTCCTGCCTGCATGGGAGAGTCTCGCAAACTCCCCATGGTGCATTCATATGCCAAAACCAGTAACAATGATGGGTCTCATTCCCCTGACCCTGAAAGAGCCTCCAATGTGGCACCATTGGAAAGGACGAGTAAAGAGAGGTGTCTAAAATCTCAGGGCTAGGACGAATGGAGACGTTACTGAGACCACTTGAGAAATTCGATGATCAATGGGATGATGATGATGATCATACAAGAGAACTAGAGAAAGAAGAAAAATAGGCAGAGGGAGCTGGACAAAAGTGGTTGTAGTGTCCACAATCACTGTGTTCCCAAAGCAATACCCAGCCTTCTGTGCAGAAAGAGTTTATCTCTACAAGTGCCCCCTTTTGGTCAGGACTGTCACCTGGTGTGAGTGACACCTTCTTCAATGGGACACAGATATGGCTGAAATATAAAATCTAGGTCAATATACCTGGCCTTTATTGTTGTCATGTGGCCCATCACCTTTTTTGTGTGTTTTTTTTTTTTGAAGAAAAGGTGCTCTTTAGTTTTACCGAAGTTAGGTTTGGAACAAACATCTATTCTCAGGAGACAATAGTATTATTCCTAGAAATCATTGTAACATTTCATGTGAACAAGACTGGCATTTCTTGCATTTTAATGGCTTTTCTCTCAAACCCCTGTAATAGCAAAATGTTGTTTTTTTATGAGTTTTTTCCAGAGTACTAAATCTTGATATAATCAATACTATGTATGTTAACTATCCTCAGGCTGTCTCTAGTAAGTTTGAGTTATTAG
The DNA here is from genome assembly GCF_027595985.1 of Sorex araneus. Classification (NCBI taxonomy): domain Eukaryota; kingdom Metazoa; phylum Chordata; class Mammalia; order Eulipotyphla; family Soricidae; genus Sorex; species Sorex araneus. The sequence goes on along the minus strand of NC_073302.1, from coordinate 270,046,545 downwards.
ATTCCTCTGAGGTCTAGACTATTTTTCTTCCAGCTATCACTTACCATTTATCTATCCATCTATAGCATATAGATGTTTTACAGGAATATTTCTAGGTACATAAATAAATTATGTGGCTGGTGGCAAAGAGTGGTTATTATAGCAAGACTCCAGTGTATATTTAATAACCTGTTAGAGAGGAGAGACTGTCCTCTTTTTAATATTCAATGATACCTTCCAGAAAGTGCTAGAAAAGACTCTTCAAAACACTTGAATTGTGATACCAGTGACACTCTTTTTTGTGTTGAGCTACAACAAAATATTGTCCAGTCTGTCAACTCACATCCTCCTTGTTCCTTTCTGCTTCCACCTTTCTCACTTCACCTCTTGTTCCACAGAGGACTGAGAGCATAGACATTAAGGGGACAATGAAATTGAAAATTGGGGTCAGGAAAAATTTAAATAAAGGGAGAAATTTAATACTAGTGGAAAGGAATATAAGTTCAGGGACGATCAATTTTAGTCTAGTAATTAGGGTTGAGCTTTTGAATTTTTTTGGAAGAAGAAGCAAAATAGAAGACATGAATGGCTATTTAATATTTGCTGTTATCAAAGAAAAATGCAATAGAAAAGTAATAGATATTTTAAACCTTTTTAAAAAGGAAAGAGCTGGAGAGGTATTTTAAGGCTTGCTTTGTATGTAGCCAACCCTAACTAGATGCACAGTATGCATAATGTACCCCGAGCACCAACAGGAGTAAGCCTGACACAGAGCTCAGGACCATACCCTGAGCATCATCAGCTGTAACCCAGTCCCACCCGCGCCCCCCAAAGAAAGGGTATAGATCATAAACTTTTTCAAAAAAAAAAAATCTCTCCCTTTCCTCTGCCTTCCCCAAATAAAGAAAATTCCAGGGAGAGAGTAAGTAGGTTAAAGCTCTTTCTTTGCCAAACTCTGGTTCAAATTCCAAATCCCTTACAAAGGATTAATTCTCTGAGTATGACCAAGGGTCACTCTTGAGCAGAGTCAGTAATAGGCTTTGAGAGGCACTGGACATGATTAAAAAAAAAAAAGAAAGATAAAAATTAAAGTTAACAGGATCTGGAGAGATAGTATAGCTGTTAGGGCACTCGTCTTGCTTGCCAGAGACCTGAGTGTGATTTTGACCTGTTCTTACCAGAAGTGATCCATGAGCATAAAGCCAGGAGTAAGCTCTGAGCACTGCCGGGTGTACTACTCTCCAAAGAAAAACAATTGTCTTTTACTTTATTTAAATACGATAACTTACAAAGTTTTTCATAATACAGTTGTTATGGTCTTTTTGCATATTTTATGTGCCAAAAACAGTAACAACAATGGTCCTCATTCCCCTGACCCTGAAAGAGCCCCCAGTATGCCATCGGGCTACACTAGCACACTATGGGGACAAATGGAGATGTTACTGGTGCCCACTCGAGCAAATTGATGAACAACAGGATGACAGTGATGGGCTTTTTATGTTCCAATACCAATATCTCATCACCTAAATGTTCTCTTTACCACTGCCCCCATCTTCCCAGTCACCCCATAAGCTTGTCCTCTTAGCAGGCACATAATAATTTGCTTCATATTTCTTGTTATAACCAAATGGCTAAAGGAGTTATCAAAAAATGCTCCAGTAGGGCTGGAGAGATAGCATAGCGGGTAGGGCATTTGCTTTGCACACGGCTGATCCGGGTTTGATTCCCAGCATCAAATATGGTTCCCCGAGCATGACCAGGATTAATTTCTGAGTGAAAAGCCAGGAGTAACCCCTGAGCATCGCCAGGTATGACCCAAAAAGCAAAAAAAAAAAAATAAATGCTCCAGTGAAAGAAAATTAGTGAAAATTGTTCTATCTCATCCTTGGGTTGTTAAGTCTTTGTCTGAGGATTTACTAAGCTGTAGATCCCTAGTTAGACCTTTTGTGTTACTCTTTTTATTTGATGAGTTTATTTGGCTTCTACACTACTTTTTCATCTAATTTGGTGTCTCCTACTGGAATTTCAGTACCGTGGAATTTGCAGGTGTTCAGAAACTTCAGGATCTGTAAAACTGGGGTGAGTCTATAGAGATTCTTAGTGAAGCCATAGAGTTAGGTTGTAGGCCATTGGCATGGTGGTATGGTGGCAGCAGTGGCATGTGTTTGCAGCTGCTGTGGCTTCAGCAGGGCTGGACGTTGGTCCACCCTTTCCCTAGGGTTGTCATTCAGGAGGGCCAGTGTTTCCATGAATCTCAGCTGCAAGGCCGGTGGGTGAGTTGACATATCGGAGGCGTGCTTCAACAAAACCAAAACAACTCCAACAAATGAAGGAAGGACATAGGGCCTGGGAGAGAACTCACAAGGCTGGAGCACATGACTTGCAAGCACGAGGCCCAGAATTCTATCCCCAGTTCCAGCATGTCTCAGGAGAGCCCAGTGTCCTCAGCACTGCTGGGTCTAAGCACTACTGCATCATCAAGCTTGGACTGAGCTATCAACTCCTGCGACATGCAGGAGTGACCCCCTGGCTCCTGAGCGCTACTGGGGAAATTTGTCTCAAAATAGGGAAGAGAGCAGGGGCAGGAAAGCAATTATTCAGTTTGGGAGAAAGCAATTATTCTAGCTGTGATTAAAATTTTTATTTATTTCTTTATTTACTTACGGGTTTTGGAGACACACCCAGTGATGCTCAGGGTTTACTCCTGGCTATGTATTCAGGAATTACTCTTGGCAGTGCCCTGGGGACCATGTGGGATGCTGGAGATTGAGCCCCGGTCGTGTAAGGAAAATGCCCTAATCACTGGACTCAGACCCCTCTAGCTGTGCTCAGACCCCTCTGTGAGTGTTTAAATCTCTTGTGTGATACCAGGAATTCACATTTTCTTATTTAATCCTCATAAGGAAAGCATTATTTTAAATAGCTCCCATTTAAAATTACTGGCACAGATACATAAAGAAGGAAAGCAACTCTTTTGAAGTCATTCTGAGGCTAGACACAGGGATCACAATACAAACCGAGGTCATCTGATTCTTACTCAGTTTAAATCATGCCATTGTTATTTTCACAGGTTACCTGTTCTGACCTAAGAAAATCTATTACACTTTGCTCAATACAGTATTCCTGAAAATTCTTTGTGAATGTATATATGTGTTTTTATAGATCTATCCTATGAATGAGGTTTATTCTTTCTCTCCTGTTAAATAACCATATATGTATATATAAGTATATTACAAATTCAATAGTTTTTATTGATTAAATTAATGATTCCAGTAATGTTATAACTTATAACTGATCACACTTAATAGTAGTTACAAACTTGAATTTGAGAGGGAGCATACCCAGCTATGCTTAGGGTTTATTCCTGGCTCTGTGCTTAGGAGGTCACAGCTGGTGGGGAAATCATGTAGGGTTCTGGGGACTGAATCAGTTTTACCACAATACTAGGCAAGCGCCTTACCACACTGTCCTATCTCACCAGCCCCCGTAGTTATAAACATTTAATTTATCTTGAACATACACATTGAAAACATGACTTTTCAACAGTTCACTAGGAATAGCACTATTTTTTTTTTATTGTGGAAATTCTCCAGAGATTCCCATAGCCAGTAGATTGAAGTAGAAATGTACAGGGAGAGCTGGAGGGAGCAGAGACTCTGAAAGCCACTGTGAAACACAACTTATTTTTAAGTTTTGTTGGTGTTGGGGGTCAAACCCAGAGGGTCTCACACATGCAAAGCAAGTGCTTGAATGTTGAGCTCCTTATTTCCAAGTGAATCATGATTTAAATTGGGAATTGCGGGTTGAAGGCACATCTAGCAGTGTTCAGGGTGATTCCAGGTAGTGCTGGGGGTGGGGGGGATGATAGGTGGTCTCTGAGATGGAGCTTGGGTCAGCTGCATGGAAGGCAAGTGTCTTGACCTTGTACTATCTTTCTGAGTGGAAATACATGTTTAACAAATGACTTCTGCATTACCAAATGGTTGTCATAAGCATCCTCTCTCACTTAGGTGTTTCATTTGTGATTTAAAATAATCCTTTTGGGTAGAAAAGTCTGTTTTATCCTCATTTTAAAATAGAAGAAATTGAGATTCCAAGTTAGTGCCTCTCTGATCACTGTCAGTCTACTAGTATTTGTGTTATGTTGTCCAGACTGGCTGGTCATCTAGAGAACAGTCAGGACCCCCAAGAAGAGTGAGGAGCAGGAAGCCTGGCACATTCCCTTTCTTTGTTTGCAAGAGCCTTGCATCCTATACTATCACTCTGCCCCAAGTCAAGGGTCATTTGAATCCAAATATCAACTGGTGTATATTGCAAAAAAATGCAAACAAATCTTTACCCTTTTCCAAAGTGTTGGATAACATTGGGTTGTCTTTGCTTCTCCCTCTGGGAGTTTAGATTTATTGAGTTACTCCCACAACAATGCTCCCGAGGCACACCCAATTCCATCAAGCACTAATAATCCTATATTTTCTCTTTCCTTTATGTCACTTCCATGATTTAGCAATGTCCTTTTTTTTGTATAGACACAGGAAGACAGTTGATGCTATACTTTCATAACAAGTGAGTTAATTGACTCCAAAGTAATATTTACTCCTGGGCATTCATATTTACCTGACTTAAGCCAGATAAGTCTTGCCTAACCCCAGCAGGGTCCTTATTAAGTTACTTCTTTTGGGTCATGATAGAGTTTGCCCCATGACCATGCTTTTAACTTATTATACTTGTGGTGCTTAGTTTGTTCCCTTTCGATGCCAGGGTAGCTTATAGCTTGCTTAGGGTCCACCCAGTCCCTTCACTGGGACTCTAATTTTAGAGTACTAGGATATAGGGGCAACTGAGACTTAAGTCAAGAAAATATGGATGCCCAGGAGTAAATATTATTTTGGAGTCAATTAACCACCATGTTGCAAAGCATAGCATGAACTGTCTGCCTGTGTCTGTACAAAAAGGATATTGCTAAATAATCCATGCAAATAACATAAAGGAAAGAGAAAAGCAATATAGGATTATTAGTGCTTGATGGTCTAGAGCGATAGCACAGAGGGTAGGGCGTTTACTTTGCAGCAGCTGACCCAAATTCGATTCCTGCACCCCTCTCAGAGAGCCTGGCAAGCTACCAGAGTATCTCTCCCGCACAGCAGACCCTGGATAGCAACCCATGTCGTATTAGATTTGCCAAACACAGTAACAACAAGTCTCACTTGGAGATCTTACTGGTGCCTGCTCGAGCAAATTGATGAGCAATGGGATGACAGTGACAGTGACAGTGCTTGATAAAATTGGGTATGCCTCAGGGGTACCATTGTGGAAATAACTCAATAAACCTAAGCTCCCTGTGGGAGGAGCAAGGACAACCCAATGTTATTCCACACCTAAGCTTTATATGTGACTTAATCTCTCCCATCAAAATGTTTAGTGTAAAATTGATTTCAAGATAGTTAACCTTCACTTGGAGACACCGTGTACACTTACAACTCAGATCTATTATATAGAACTCCACTTTGATTAATGGGAAGAAATCCTCAGTAACCTGGTGCAACCATAGAATTCAACAGTATGAGCAACCAAGGGGAGGCCTGAGAAATTGCCATGCTGGTGGCAGCGGTTCTCTGCGAGAATTACTGACAACTTGTTTATTCAGAGAGAAGGGAGTGCCAGCTCTCGAGCAAACCTTCCAGTGACTTTTGCCAAAACCAGTTCTATTTACATACACTTATTACTTCAGAGTTGTGTTATCAGTATCAATTTAGGCTGCACTTCCTGGCACAGGGAGCACAGAAGGGTACATATCTGTTCTTGCCTTTCAATGTCTTTTTTATCAATGTCTTTTATGATCTGGTGGCTTCTTTTTAATGAATTACTTTGTTGTTTTATCTCAGTTGACCCCACTTCTTCATCTCTTAGTGTTACTAAAATACGCTGGTCATCTTGACCAGTCAGGATCATGACAATAGCAATACACGTAACAAAAGGTAAAGTGGGGCTGTGTGGATAGTTCAAGGGCTTGAGCATGCACTGTAGGCTAGAGCTCTGATCTCCCAAACTGCACGGTATCCTCAGCACCTCCAAGAGGAACCCTGAGCACAAAGCCTAGTATAGCCCTGAACGCTGTGCTGTGTGAAGAGCTTGCTGCGAGCACGTTCCCAAACTTCTTTTTGGTCATGACAGAGTTTGCCCCACCCCCCACAGGCACATGCAAGCAGAAAGTAAGGTATTTATTTTTACCATTCTTAAATCTGCATCCTGGCTGTGTGACTATTCCCTTTGGCGAATACATGCATTAGAAAGGGAAGGCTTTCAGTTCCCAGTCCCCCAAAGTAGCCTTGTATATCAGACTATTGATCTTTTTTTCCTGTTTTGGAATTCCTGCTTCCATTTCTTCACTGTGGCTTGCTGGAGGTGGTAGAAGGTGTCCCTGAGAGCGGTCAGTCCGCGCTGACATCCCACATATGAAAAACAGTCTAGCCAGGATCAGCAGAGCCTTTTACCCTGGATTTCCCACCAGTTGATGGAAGATACAAGAGAGAGCCACGCTGAAATCTGAAATTCCTTCTTGGTCACTTCAGTCTCAGCATCTGACCCACAGAACCCTGGGCTACATAAACGGTTATTGTTTTGAACTACTCCCTTTGGAGTTTGAGGTGTACGTTATAGAGCATTCTAAGCCAACCATTAGGAGCTGCTACTTTACAAACTGGAATCACGTTCTTCTGTGGGAAAGAGATTATCATTACCCTCAAATCACCCACATTTTACACAAACCCTTGTTTGCTGCTCTGCCTTGTATTCAAGTGCACAAGTTATCTGTTTCTTGTTCTCTCCCTTATCTTGGAATGAAAAGTGGCACGGTTAGTAACATACACTGACCTCTCGTTTTGTTTTTCCCTTGCCTGCACTAGCAATTTTTATCTGCTGAAAGATAAAACTAAATTAGGATGGGCAGGTATTCTTCAAGATGTATTACTTGATCCAAGAAGCCAGCTTTGAGAAACCACCCATTAAAAAAATATATATTTTATGTATTAGTACATTTATTAATATTTTATTTTGCTGAAGCCTTTCCTTCCTGAGGCAGAATTTCAAAGCCGTTTTATTTGTAGAGGCACAATAAAGTAAAGCTAATGACTGCGGTGAAAAACATTCATTAATATAGCAAAATATTATTCTAGCATGTACTCTTGGTAATAAGCAAAACACTGATTAAAATGAAAGGATGCTAGTTAGCAGAACAAATACCTGAAGCTCTTCATGCTAATAATAGTAGTGCTTCTTTTATCTGGGGATTGAGTCTATAGCTTTTGTGTCATAGTCAAAGGTATTTGAGACTCCAAAGGAGTCTAAGAATTAACGATTTAGTATAAATGTTCCTCACAATTTACTTCTATGTTTAAAAAAATTCTTTCCCGATGTTGACACAGTTACAGCTTTTGTGTAGGAAAAAAAAGAGAGAGAAGAAAAGAAACTTTGGTTTTATCTTTCTGTTCTGCTAATAAAGACCCCTGGAGCTGCCTCCCCTTGCTCAGAGCCATTGGTGCCTTTCTGACTACAGACAAGACAAAGATTGAGTTGTGACAAGAGTCAGAAAGTAGCACAAACATACACAATGGCGAAAAGTGAAGATAAGAATGGTAAATTAAGGGGTTGGGGTGATAGCACAGTGGGTAGGGTGTTTGCCTTGCAGGCGGCTGACCTGGGTTCAATTCCCAGCATCCCATACGGTCCCCTGAGCACTGCCAGAAGTAATTCCTGAGTGCCGAGCTAGGAGTAACCCCTGTGCATCACCAGGTGTGACCCAAAAAGCCAAAAAAAAAAGAATGGTAAATTAAAATTATGAAAAGGAGGAAAAACCCAGAGGGTTAAGATTAGAGCCTCTAATGAGAGGCAGTACCAGGATTAAGGTGCTTGTCTTGCATTTGGCTGACCCCTTTTTAATTCCCAGAACCACAGATGGTCTTCTGAGCATCATCACTAATAAACCCCGTGAAGCTTCGGTTGTGGATACCCCGGCTCTCCCCCCTACCCAACCACCCAGACAATCAAAAGACGGGGTGTGTTTCGGCACCCGAGGACACAATTTCCTTTGTATGTGCCAACCTCAAATAAATGGGGTAAATGCAGGCCTTGGATTTTGCAAAAGTTTTCTTTCTATTGCCCGATTTCAGTTTGAGTTAATATTTAATTTCTCATTGAGAAAGCCCAGAGCATCCTTTTGCATTTTTCCTTTTTATGGCATTAAGAAGGAGACAATAAGATGAAGTTGGAAATAAATGTGAAATAAGTAACTCCCATTGAAAAATGAGAGGCAGAAGATGCCAAATTGAGGAAGAAAAGTTTTCAGACAGCACTGAAAGTGGAAAGGGGAGGTCAGGGGCCAGAGCAGTAGTACAGCAACAGGCAGGGTGCTTGTCTGGCTTGCCGCTGACCCAGGTTTGATTCCCAGCACCCACTGAAGTTCTCTGAGTGAGCCACACCAGGAGTGATCCCTGAGAGTAATCAGGTGTAGACCCCAAACAAAATAACCAAAAAAAAAAAAAAAGAAGGCAAGAAGGACAACTTGGTATAACTTGCCTTATACCAGGAAGCAGATCAGAAAATCTCTACCAACCCCAGGAAAGCTCCAGGGGAAAGAACCCTTCTTAGAGGAAGCCTTTAGGCAGAAGTGGCCCAGTCCTGAGCCACTCTTGGGCTCTATTGGAGAACCGGGGCCTGACTGGAAAAGCTGGTGGTTTTGAACTGAATGTTGAGATGATACTGTTACTGTGCAAGGCAGAGCTGAAGGACATATCCTTGAGGGCAGCTCCCAGCGATATCTGCAAACTTGCATTGCTGCTACCAGCATTTCATTTCTATGAATGACAAAAGCTGAGCCATGGCTTCCCAAACCTAGATGCATTCAATAAGTAAGCCAACAATGACATCAATGAGCTTGTCAAGGAGCATTTAAAAATGAAAGGAGAAATATTCCCTTGCATTTCAACTTTGTGATAGGGAGACTGGTGAAAAGAAAGTTTAAAGGGTGACCAGGAGATGGCTCAGGGCCTTGCAAGTGTGAGGCTGTGAGTTCAATCCCCGTCTCTTTCGTGTGCAGGTCCTGGCAGCTCTGTTGTTGCTGTGACACTGTGTGATCTCCGGTGTGTAGGCAGATGTGTACAAGCATTGTAGCCAGGAGGTTGAATCGTAGTGAGCACTACACTTTGAATCTGTAATGCTACTACTAGCATTGAGTTCAACTAAGTGCTACCCCTAGCAAGTCCCACAACCAAGCACACATTTGACCTCCATCATTGCAACAACAAACTAACAAATGGAAGGGAAGGGAAAGACATGGCAGTGTAGAAGGAGGGTGGGACTAAGTACAGTTTGTGCAATGACCTTTTCAGGTTCCTGCCATTGTGTCTGAGATCATGTTTTAAGACCTCCCCGCATCTCGAGCTCTCTCTGGGAAATGCAAACATTGATGAGGAAAACCCAGTTCCTGCAAGTTAGCTTCACAGTCTAATTGAGGTGACTTAAAAATCAGTAGTTACGGAGCAAAGTGTTAGAAACTAATCATTATATTGCCCCATTATCCTGCTTCATTATCATAGAGCTTCATCAACACTTGCCATGTATTCTGCTCCCTACTAACTCCTTTAAGTGCTTTATCTAATTTAAACCTCATAACCAGTCCTCTCAGACAGCTCAAAAACGTTTGTGAAAAGACCTAAGAGGAAGAAAGTGGAATTAAGTACCGGAATGAGAAGACTTTCTGGGAAGGGTGCATGAAAGCAGCAAGTTATAAAAGACGAGAAACTGCACTCTCAGATTCCTTGTAGTCAAAGATAAATTTCATAGTGATAAAGAATATAAAATAAGGGAACACTAACAAAAATTATGGTATGAGGAAAGTCTTGAAGAGCCTGGAGATCTGAATTATCACACCTTTTTGTGTTGAAATAATGAGGATCTACTGGAGGGATTAGTCTTTCAATTTATTTATTTATTTATTTATTTATTTAATTGAATCACTGTGAGATACAGTTACAAGTTTTTATGTTTGAGTTACGATCATACAATGATCAAACACCCATCCCTCCACCAGTGCACATTACCCACCTCCAATCTCCCCAGTATACCCCCCGTTTCCCACCCTCTCCCTGCCTTCACGGCAGACAATATTCCCTTTTACTCTCCCTTTCTACTTTTGGGCATTATGGTTTGAAATACAGATACTGAAAGGTTATCGTGTTTGGTCCTTTATCCACTTTCAGTACACATCTCCCATCCCAACCAATTTATCCAACCATCACTTTCTTAATGATCTGTTCTCTGTTAAATCTGCCTTCTTCCCCTGCTCATGAGGCAGGGTTCAAACTACGGGGCAATATTCATGGCTCTGTGTTTACTCTCCTTGGGTGTCAGTCTCATGTTAAGTAATTTTATATTCCACAAATGAGTGCAGTCCTTTTATGTCTGTCCCTCTCTTTTCGAATCATTTCACTTAGCATGATACTCTCCATGTCTATCCACTTGTAAACAAATTTCATGACTTCATCTCTCCTAATAGCTGCATAGTATTCCACTGTGTAGATGTACCAAAGTTTCCTTAACTGGTTGTCTGTTTTTGGGCACTCAGGTTGTTTCCAGTTTTGGGCTATTGTGAACAGTGCTGCAATGAACATATAGATACATATGTCATTTCTACTGTGCTTTTTTGCACCTTGGGATATACTCTCAGAAGTGGTATTGTGGAGTCATAAGGAAGCTCAATTTCTAGTTTTTGAAGGACCGTCCATATTATTTTCCAGAAAGGCTGGACCAGTCAGCATTCCCACCAAGAGTGGAAGACCTTCCCTTTTCCCCACATCCACGCCAGCACTGGTTGCTTTTGTTCTTTTGAATATGTGCCAGTCTCTGTGGTGTGAGATTATATCTCATTGTTGTTTTGATTTGCATCTCCCTGATGACTAGGGATGTGGAGCATTTTTTCATGTGCCTTTGGGCCATTTGTATTTCTTTTTTGAGGAAGCTTCTGTTCATTTCTTCTCCCCATTTTTTGATGGGGTTGGAATTTTTTTTTTTCTTGTACAATTCTACTAGTGTCTTGTATATCCTGGATATTAATCCCTTATCAGATGGGTATTGGGTAAATATTCTTTCCCATTCTGGGCTCTCTCCGTATTTCAGTCACTGTTTCTTTTGAAGTACAGAAGCTTCTTAGTTTGATGTAGTCCCATTTGTTTATGTTTGTTTCCACTTGCTTGGTTAGTTCTGTTTCATCCTTAAAGGTGCTTTTAGCTTCAATGTCATGGAGGCTTCTGCTTAGATTTTCCTCCATGTACCTTATGGATTCATGTCTAATATTGAGGTCTTTAATCCACTTTGATCTGACTGTTGTGCCTGGCATTAGAGAGAGTTCAGAGTTCATTTTTTTGCAGGTAGCTATCCAGTTTTCCCAGCACTACTTGTTGAAGAGGCTTTCCTTGTTCCACTTCACATTTCTTGATCCTATGTCAAAGATAAGTGGTCATATATTTGAGAATCTGTGACAGAACATTCAACTCGGTTCCATTGGTCTATAGGTATGTTTCTAGCCCAATATCATGCTCATGCTGTTTTACAAAGAAATATATAAAACACTCCTGAAAATCATATGGAACAATAACCGCCCACAAAAAGCTAAAGCAATCTTTGGGAAAAAGAAGATGGGTGGCATCACCTTCCCCAACTTCAAACTGTACTACAAACCAACGCTTTTTCTGGACTTTGAATGCTTAAACATTAAAGGGTACTTACTGTCTGCATTATCTTTCATTAGATAATGAAATGGTAGCACTTCAAGTCTTACTAACACACTTATTTGTATATTTGCAACACATGGGAACATGTTAGAACTGCAAATTCTCCATTCTGAAGCCACAGCTTCTATACTTTTTTTCTTCAAGTCTTTTTATCTTCATAACATTGATGGGAAGGAAAAAAAATCACTACTAATACAGAACAAAACAGTGCAGTTGGAGGGCCTGCTTTCTTAAAACATGCTTTTGCTTAAAGTTGGTTTCCAAGAACCTATCAAGGATGTTGAATGAAGATTTAGAGGTGTTTTTTTTTTCTTGGTGGGGGGTGCTTTATGGGTCACACCCGGCAGTACATATGGCTTACTCCTGACTTTGCACTCAGGAATTACTCTTGGCAATGCTCAGGGGACTATATGGGATGCTGGGAATCGAACCTGGGTGGGCTGCGTGGAAGGCAAACACCCTACCTTCTGTGCTATCGCTCCAGCCCCCAGGATTTAGAGTCTTGAGTGACTTTTTGTCTAAAGGTATGGCTCCACGATGTGCAAATAACAACCTGTCTAGATGATGCAGATACATAATCAGGTTAGAAACAGATCCAGAACTCCTTAAAATGAGAAGTTCCTGTGATCTTATTCTCTCTGTGAACTGTTCTAGCTTGTGAGAAGTTCTGGACAAAAATTGAGGGTGCTTAGAGTCAACTATGCAATTATTCAGAAATATTTTATGTTAGTTGAACTGTATTATTTACAAGTAGGCTTTGTGTTATTCATATAATGTCTTTTTAAAATTTAACCTTAATAAACACTCAATTTTTGGTTCTGTTTTACAAAAGTAACAAACTGTGATGAACTGAATATACACAAACTGACTTCCTCATCAAAGGGTATTTTTTTTTTAGTGTTCAGGACCATTACCCTTTAGGAAGGTAGATGTTAACTTAGGTTTCACAGCTTTTGTGTGCCATTAATATTCCTCAGCACCCCCAGATTTTCTGCTTTGGGGCCACTTGATAAATGAGTCTATTTTTCCTGAGTGCTGTTGCTAGGAAGCAGCTGGCTTTGCTACCAACCTCATACTTATCACTGGCTTCATGATTTTCCAGATGTGTTCAGACCCAAAGAATAAACAATAGGCCCAGGAATCCAGAAGAAAGGCATTTAACTATGTTGTGGAGTGTATTATCTAGAAACATGTTCTGAATTGGCGTATTGAAACTATACATATGTATATAGTTTTCACACTGTAAAATCATCACAAGTATTTAATCTTCATAGAAACAAACAAAATCTTTAAAATTATCATTATAACGCTCTGAGAATGCAATATAATGCATCTAAACGTGCTTAGGGGAGCCCTTGCTCTTTATAGTTAGAAGGAGGAGTTTTATAGTACTCTTCTGCTTTTGTTTAAATTAGTAGACAATGAACTGTTTTCATAAAGGAGAATTTTCTCAATAGAAAATAATTAAGTGAAATAAATGATTCCCTCACTTGTTACACACAAAAAAATCCATAAACCTGATCAAGGCTGATTTAATGACGGAAGCTGTCTCAAGTTGTTATGGCAACTAGAATCTGAAAGTACCTGGTTGTGGGTGTGTGTTTTATTTTTCTCTACTTTTTTTTAAGTAAAAAAAGTTGTCTTCCATCTGGCTTAATCAGAGTAGAAATATGACCGTCAAATAAAAGTACCTAATAAAGATGATTTTACATCTGTTTCAAGACAAGTGACATTTTACCCCGAGAAATAAATTCATTGGTACAGGCAAAAGTCTTTACGTAGAAAAGAATATGACTGTACATTATCATAAAATGCTAAAGAAACTTTTAGTGACTTTAGTCTGTTATTTTTCAAACCACATTATGGTAGTGGATTCATATTTCACATTTTTTTTCTACCTGAAGATGAAAAAAACAAAGTTGTGGTTGTAGCGAAGGTTGGAGGTGATTTGCAATTATATCATGCTCCTGTTATTGTAGACTGTTAATTATCTTTGTAACAGCTTCTCTTGCCTTTTGTATTCTAGTGCTAAAGAAATTAGGTGTATTTCTTAGGAATGGTACTTAAAATGTACCTTTACACAATGCGAATTGTATGAAATGTTTCTTTTTGCCAGTTCCTGCAGTCAGTGGCTATTTAATATCAAAACATTGTTCTTGTGTACTTGAAATTAATATGATATGAAATAAATATGAAACATATATTTGCAACCAAACTGTGAAGTGCCCTCTCACCAAAATAGCTCCTGTGGATTTATATATTAGGCTAATAGAAAAATTTTGTCAATGGTGAAGCATTATTTTTGCTTTCTTTTGAAATCAAATGATGTATTCTTAAAGATACTCTTTCCTGAATGTGTTAGGAAGAACTGAGCCTGCCCTGGCGATTCCTGCTTCCTTATGTTCCAAACAGTAATCAAATGTGATGTTTTAGTACCTTCCTTTTTTATTCTTTATAGCAGTGATATTGATCCAGTTTAAGTATCTCAAAGATTCATTTAATACGTTCTCTACTCTGAGGAATCTTATCTGTGACGAGATTAACCTGTGAAATTATACTCAGCTGAGTATCGAAAGCACAGTGCCGTCAGTTTAATACCCAAGTTGTCTGCGTGCTCCGGTGATCTCTATATGTTACTCTACAAATGACAAAAACGACGCTGCTGATTTGTGAACAGTGTGCTTTTTCATTCCAACTTACTTTTCCGATAAAAAGTGGTTGATTAAACAGAAGGCTGAGATAGAAACAAAGCAATGAGCTTATCATGAGCATTTATTCTATTTTATTTTAGTTTCCTTAGTGGCTGTTGTGATGACTGGGCTTCACTTGTGTACGTGCATGTGCACATGTGCGCTTTCTCTCTCTCTCTCTCTCTCTCTCTCTCTCTCTCTCTCTCACACACACACACACACACACACACACACACACACACACTGTCCCTTTGTCCTTGCTCATGATGGAGGTCCAACACTGCTGCTTGTGCTTGTCCTGTAGCAGTCTATGTGTGTACACTGTATGCTCAGCACAGAACATGCTTCTTCCGTTGTGGTGCTTGAGTCGATTTCAGTTGTGCTGCTAATCCAAGGTTGCTTTGGTGATCCCATTAATTGCTGATTGGGGTTCCCATCGTGTTGCTCATCTCGAGTGGGCACCAGTAACATCTCTATTTTGAGGCTTGTTGTTACTGTTTTTGGTATATCAAATACACCACGGGTAGCTTGCCAGGCTCTGCCACGCAGGCGAGATACTCTCGGTAGCTTATGGGGCTCTCTGAGAGGGGCAGAGGAATCAATTGAGGTCTGCCGTGTTCAAGGCGACCACCCTACTGCTGTGCTGTCGCTCCAGCCCCCTATCTTACTCTTGGGGCTTGCACACCTGGCTACCCTGCCCTGGAAACGGCACACTTTGCTGAGGTGTGGGGAGTTGTCAACAGCAGAGCTTCTGAGTTGCCAACATATTGCACCTTGAGGGGGCCCTGGGGATCCAACTCTTGGTTTCACTCCTGCAAGGGATATGCTTATAGCCACTGGATCATTCCCTAAGTAATTGCATATCTTCAGTAATTCCTTTGAATGTAGTGTCGCTAGGTTAAGAACCCCAGAAGTTAATATTAACTCCAGACATTTGTAAATTATCAAGTGGATATGTATGCTGTTACAGATAATGAAAATCAGATGTAACAGGGACAGGTAACTTAGGTATATGATAATTCGGGAATCTTGGCTTCTTTGGGAGCATAAAACCCTTGCTGAAAAGAAACCTCACTGTATGCATTAACTTCTGATTTTTAAGTAAAGTAGTAAGAATGTAGTAAAACATATAATTCAACAACTTAAATTTTATAAATTG
Source organism: Sorex araneus (assembly GCF_027595985.1). Classification (NCBI taxonomy): domain Eukaryota; kingdom Metazoa; phylum Chordata; class Mammalia; order Eulipotyphla; family Soricidae; genus Sorex; species Sorex araneus. The sequence goes on along the minus strand of NC_073302.1, from coordinate 270,030,934 downwards.
TCCAGAATATCATGAGTTACTCAGACCCTAACTACAAGTATTGTAGCACTGTCATCTCATTGCTCATCGATTTGCTCAAGCGGGCACCAGTAACGTCTCCCTTGTGAGACTTGTTACTGTTTTTGGCATATTGAATACACCAGGGTACTTTGCCAGGCTCTGCCGTGCGGGCAGATACTCTCAGTAGATTGCCCGGCTCTCCAAGAGCGACGGAGGAATTGAACCCAGGTCAGCCGCATGCAAGGCAAATGCCCTACCCGCTGTGCTATTGCTCCAGTCTACTACTCGTAATAACTACTAGGATTACTCATGTTTAATTAGGCACAATTTCCAAGTAGAAAATATTTTATAAAAGAGATAGAAAATTTGCAAACTCACTGTGGCAGTCTATTTATAAAGAGAAAGATCCTATATTCTCAAGTATCATTGAAATTAGATGAAGAATTACCCTTTATGCAAAAGGATAGCTGATTTAGGTTTACCCTATAAACCGTGGCAACTCTAGAAATCTAAAGCAACTTGTATTTACAAACTTATAGAAACCATTGGCTTCTTTGGAAATTTCTAATAAACCAGTTTATCTTCATTTGTGAGGAAAAATGATTACTGATTTTTGATGCTGTAGTAGGTGATTATTATTCTAAGGTGGACAGGTCAATTTAAAACAATTAAAAATTGTTTTAATCTGGATGATCAAATACAGATATGTTTCTTGTCTTTATTTCTGAAAGCAAACTTCCAAACCTAGAATGCTTGCTGAAAGAAATACTCTTGTATTGTTTTAAATGGGTAAATGCTCTCAAACATTCTCCTAGGAAACTTATACCCAAACCTCTTTCATATTTGAATGGTATTGCCACAAGACCAAATGCCCACAGAGTAGATTGTCTAAGACCATGTTTATTACCTTGAACTTTTTGTTTGTTTTGGGCCTCATCGCTCATGGCTCTATGCTCATGGATGACTCCTGACAATGTTAGGCGACCCTAGACTGTGCTTGGGGTAAGGCAAGTGCTCTAACCTCTCTACTATTTCCCTGGCCCTTACCTTGTACTTTTAGGAGGTTGGGGTTTGGGAGTGGGTAGCTTACTAGGCTCGATGTTGCAATCAAGATGTTAGTTGGAGCTGAATAATATGAGGTTACACTGGGCTATAATCATCTCTTTTAGAGATGGCTCACTCACATGATTAGGGACAGGAAGTCTCTCCTTTTCCCAGCTCTTGGCAGAAAACTGCAGTGCAGGAAGCTTTATTCACTTGTATATTATCATGATAAAACTCTAATACAGGGCTGCTTTGGTATTATGATGATGGGCTTCCTTCCCTCAAAGCAAGTGACCTAAGAGAAAGACAAAGGGTGAACCAGATTTCTTTTTAAGACCTCTTCCTAGAAGCCCACATCATCCATCATCGCATCAGTCCCATTCTATTTGCTAGAAGCAAGCTGCTAATTACATCCCACATTCAAGAGGGAGAAAATTAGTTTCGCATCTCAAAGGGAAGTATCAATAAATGTAACAGGACATTTCAGAATCACCAATTATAATGAGCTAGGACACTGATTCTTACTTCAGAAAATGACCTTGAACTAGGTATGAGGACCATATTTAGACGCCAGCATGAAGAGAGGAATAGAAGCCAAGAGCCAGCTAAAGTTTGGAGACGAAGGAAATCTAGCATGGATGGTGAGGTCATATGAACCGGTAGCATTAACATTAAATTCTCAAGCAAGAAGACAAAAGCACCTGGAGTATCACAATAATAGAACTTTGAAAGCCTCTTGCTTTTGATCTTGGGTTCTGGAATAATTTGAAGTTCATCCACACATTTTCCTCCTCCTGAGGATTGTGAGACCTGTCCTTCGTTTGTATCCATGTGTGTTTATATGTCACCTCCACTTTATTATTTTAGTTAGCTCTTGAAAATTACATATAAAGGGATAATATAAGTGATTTTTCCCTTTGAATGAAAGCTATTTACCCTGAAAATTTAAACATCACAATATCAAAATAAAATCACCAGTAATTAAAACACCAAGAAGATAAAGCAGATCAAATTTTATAATTTCTCCGTTAAAAAAAAAATAAAATATTTCACTATTTTTTTTTTGGTGGGGAGGGCTCACATGGCAGTGCTGAAGGCTTATACCTGGCTCATGCTCACAATTACACCTGACAGTGGCGGTGTTGGGGATTGAACCCAGGTTGACTGCATACAAGACAAGCACCTTAACCCCTGTACTCTCTCTTTGGTTTCATTATTTTTAAAATAGATCATACTGGGGATCAGACAGTGACACTGGGGGTTGTGGTTTTAGTCTTATCCTTTGTTGGGGAGCTTGAAACCATTGAGCTATCATCTGGATTCCTATCATTATTTTCCAATGCATCTTGTAGAATTAATATTTGATTGATTGATTGTTTTTTTTGGGTCACACTCAGCGGTGCACAGGGATTACTCCTGGCTCTGCACTCAGGAATTACTCCTGGTGGTGCTGGGGGACCATATGGGATGCTGGGAATCGAACCCGGGTCGGCTTCGTGCAAGGCAAACGCCCTACCCGCTGTGCTATTGCTCCATACCAAGAGTTAATATTTTAATACGATTATATAATTCTTTCAAATTACCTAAAACAAAGTCATAATGGTCTTTAAGACCCCTTTTTTTCTGAAAATAACTTAGAAATACAAATTTATTGATTGCACAATGAGTATGTACTTGGCAAATATATGCTTTGTTGTGAATGTCATCACAATCCATTATGTAGAACATTTTCATCAGCCTGAAATGTTTTCTACAGTTAGTCTCCTTTCCACCTGGGTTCCTGGCAACCACTAATCTGCTTTTTGTCACTAAAGATTTGCTTTTTCTAAAACTTCTAAAAAAGGAATCATATAAACAGTCTCTGGTCTAGCTTCTGTTTCTTAGGGTAATGGTTTTAGAGATTCATTCTTAATCTTGCAAGTATTAGGAAAGCTTTTCTTTTTAATTGCTGATTAATAATGCTTTTTATAGATAACTACAATTTATGTATTTATTCAACACTTTGGTTATCCTCTATGGTTATTTTCTTTGAGGACTATCATCAGTTAATCTGCTGTGAATAGTTGAATGCAGCTCTTTCTGTGAACATATGTTTCATTTCTCAGACATAAATATCCGAGTAGACTAGCTGAGTTTTATTGTGAGCGAATGTTTAACTCCATAACATATTGCCAGAATGTTTTCCTTTCCCAGCAATGATAAAAGTTCAGATAACCTCATATCCATAGCAACACTTGATAACAAGAGTCTTTTCCATTTTGGTCATTCTATTATGCTTTAATTTGCATTTTATTATAAATAATAATGTTTAACATATTTATGTATACATTATTTTGCACTGGCTACCTATTATGTTAAGCTAGCTTATGCGAAGCTAACTTAGCATAAATTTATTTTCTCATAAATCTAGAGGTTAGAAGTTCTGGATAAAAATATTGGTAGGGGGGCTGGAGCAATAGCACAGCGGGTAAAGTGTTTTGCCTTGCACATGGGCGACCCAGGTTCTATTCCCAATATCCCACCTGGTCCCCTGAACACTGCCAGGAGTAATTCCTGAGTGCATGAGCCAGGAGTAACCCCTGTGCAACTCTGGGTGTGACTCAAAAAGCAAAAAAAATAAAAATGTTGATAGGGTTGGGTTTTTTTGAGGCTTCTCTCTTGTCCTGAAGTTAACCATCTTATCCTCTCAGAAAACATCATTTTTCTGAAGCCATTTTTTTAATTAACACAATTATGATAAGAGAGAGGCTTAAAGAAAAACTCTATAAGAATCAACACTATTGTAGGAAAGTTAACACTGGTGATAGGTCGGTGTTAGAACACTGTGTGTCTCAGATGCAACTATGAATAAATTTGTAAGCCGTGGTACCTTAGTGAAAAGTAAAAAACAGAACAAAACAAAACAAAAAGGGCATCCTTGGATGGGAGAGGCCATTGGTTGAGAGATGAAGTCATAGGGAATTAAGATTGAAGGTAGAAATATTATATGCCTAAAATACTATTATAAATCACAGTGTCTAAATTAAAAAAAATAAGAAATAACAAGAAAAGAGTTTTGAAGCCTCAGTCCAGATAGCCCAGTGTTTATCTTCCTGGCATAGAGGGAAATTTAGAAAAATCTGTTCCTTTACTGGAGTATGCATGGGGAATCAAACTCTTGTCTATTTCATTTTTCTCCTCATTAAGCACAAAAATATATAGTAACTTCCATACTTCTTACCCGCAGGATTGGATGCTAATGATATAGGTGATGTAGAAGCAAGCGTGTGAACCTTGTATGTGCATGCAACAATAGCACCACCCCAGTCATGTAACTCATGCTTACCACCTCATGTATATTCCTCTCTCTGAGTTAACTTATTCCTTTAAAACCGTTTCTCTTACACACATTGCCCACCATCCCTTGAGAATATTCACTCTTGGGGCTAGAGTCATAGCACAGCAGTAGGGCATTTGCCTTGCACGCGGCAGGATTTCCAGCATCCCATATGGTCCCCTGAGCACCACCAGGAGTAATTCCTGAGTGCATGAGCCAGGAGTAACCCCTGTGCATTGCCAGATGTGACCCAAAAAGAAAAAAAAAAAGCAGGGGAGAATACTCACTCTTAAGTCCCAGTAATATACAATCTTTGAATAAAACTGTCTACTATTGCCTACACTGTCTTGTCCTCGAATTTTTTTTTTCTCTGACAAAGAAGACATAGATTTTTGTGTGGAGGCCACATTCATATTATTTTCTGTACCTGAAAGAGCTAAATATTGTCCTTGTCCTAAATTTCTCAGAGATTCCAGGAGGCAGGGATTAATTTCCAGGCTTAAAGATCCAGCGGATGTAGGTGTGGCCAAAAGGCCGCGGCTTGGGATTGGCAGGGTATGTGCCCACGCTGAGAAGGAGGTCGTCAATTTCCCCTTATTTTCTTTAGATTCAGTTGTGAGCCGCTGACCTCCAGGTCCCCACTTATGCCTGAGACCTCCACAAATCTATTCACCAATTATATATTTACTCTTCCAGATTTTCCTCATACTTAGCAGCCCGGAGCAAATTTGGTATATTCTACTTCCATTATATTTCACTCCAAAATTTTTCAATTTATTTCAATTTATTTCCTTGTTTCAATTTTTCGGGGAGCCTGGCAAGCCACCGAGAGTATTCTGCCCACATGGCAGAGCCTGGCAAGCTACCCCTGGCATATTGGATAGGCCCAAGACAGTAACAAGTCTCACAATGAAGATGTTACTGGTGCCCGCTCAAGCAAATCAATGAACAATGGGATAACAGTGCTACAGTGCTATTGAGAAGTGTGCTGTTAATATCCAAATCAGTTGGGACGTTTCTATCATTTAGTATTGCTATCTAGCATTATATTGTGGTCAGAACATTTCGATTTGTTTTAAATAATTCTAATCTCTCCAAAAAATAAAAGATGCGCTTTGTTACCCGTAACACTGTTTTGGTGAATGTTGTGTATGTACTTGTAATTAAAACAGTGTGTGCTACAGTTTTGGGGCCAAGTATTCATAACTGTTTATTTTATTGATTATGTTACTGATTGTAATCTGTAATTCTATCAACTATTGAGAGGCAAGTATTAAATCTTAACCATAACATAGACTTTGAGCATTTATACATCTATCATCCCACTTTCTCGTAAGTGCATTTAAGAGAGTTCAGCATCTTAAAATTTCTTTTTTTGCCAGATTCTTCTTCTTTTCTTAATTTTTTTTAGCATTTATATATCCATTTTGGTCTTATTTTAATATTGTTAAAATGGCAAAGTTTTTTTTTTCCAGCCTTTTAATTCCAATTTTATCTTTTCGCTTAACATATTGATGCTGGCAGGTACCACCAGTGGCTCACACTTGACTTGGTTTAAAGTAAATTGCAGCTCCAGTCTCAGTGTGTTTAAATTATTTTTCAAAGAATGTGCATAGTTGGATCTCAATTCAGGTTTCAGATGATTTACACTTAATGTAATTTATCAATATGCCAAGTTTAAAGCCAACATTAAATTATTTGTTGTCTATTCCATTTCTTATTCATATTCTTTCCCTGAATATTTTGATTAAATTGAGTATTCTGTTATATTTTATCTCTACAATTGACATTTTAACTTCATCTCTTTGCCTTATTTATTTTTAGTGTTTCTAAGGCAACAGTTCTCACTTTTTGGGTCATACTACATTAGCAAAGATTTGCAGTCCCACATTGCAAAGGGTAGGGAGAGAGACTATCTTTAATATCTGCCTGGTCCCAAAGCAAAGTTTTAAGTTCTTTCATCATTGAGCCTGCTGTTAGAGTTCTCTCACATTCCTTTATTCCTTGTTCTATGCTTTGCTTATTTCTTGTAGATCTGAATTTCTGACCTATGTTATTTTTTTCTCTTTAAATAACTCATTGTTATTTCTTGCAAAGAAGATCTATAGGCAACAACTTGTCTGTGATAATATCTATTTTTTTTCTTCAGTACTGAAGGATAATTTTAGAGGACACAGAATTTTAGGGTGATTTTTAAAATGATAAAGTTTGTCTTAGATGATATGGTTTATCTTTGTTGCTCTATTGGTAAGACCCTTATATTCCTCTGGCCTTCTTGAGGACTTTTAATTTTTGGGGGGGAGGGGGGTAGAATTTGAAAAATGGAATTCCTAAGTATGGCATTGATTTTATTTGCTTTTTTCATTTATCCTACTTGTTGTTCCCTGACTATGTGCATTCTGGATTTATTATTTTGATTTGATATTACTTTGGAAAATCTTGTCATTATTTCTTTAAATAATTAGGTTTCCACCTCTTCCCCATTCCACTTTTGGCATCCCAAAAGGAGAAAAAAAACAGTGTTTATCGATATTGTTTTTTTCCCTATGGTCTTTGTTCTCCATCAAGTATTCTGTGAGTAGATATTCTGATTCAGAGATTCCTTTCTTGTCCATAACAGGTCTACAAATTAACTCACCAAAGTAATTTCTCACTTAAATGTGCTCAGGGCTTACTCCTGGCTTTGTGCTCAAGGATTGGTCCTGATGTTGCTTGGAGAACCATAGGGCATACTTGGAATTGAAGTGGACTTGGCTACATGCAAGGCAAGTGCCTTAAGTTCTATACTATCTCTCCAGCCCAACAGTCATACTGCTGATCTGTGCCATTTCTTTTTGCACTTTCTTAGAATTACATTTTCATGCTTTGGTTCACGTTGTCTATACACATTAAAATTCTTAAAACATATTTATCACAGTTGTTTTCCATTCCCAGACTGAAAATTTTATTTTTTCTGACATGAGTGGCTTTTTGGTTACTTGCTTACAATAACTTTTTACACTGCTGTTTTGCTGTTTTGTTTTTGGGACATACCAAGCTACATGACCTTATATCTGTAGATTAATTTTTATCATATTTGGAAAGTTTTCAGATGTTGCTTTTAATATATATATATGTATATTGCCTGATGCTACTTTTCTAATGGTGTCTCAGCATTTTCTGAGGCAGCATTTATCTTACATTTTTTCCATCCCTTTTCTTTTTATTCTTATCATTGGATACTCTATTGATTTTTTCTTCAAGGTCTCTGATTTTCTGTCAAGGCAACATAATTATTGAGTTTTCTCTATATTTTCAACTTATTCTCATCTTTTTAAAAAATAATTTTCATATATGTATTAATATCCTATGCTTGAAGAATCTTTTCTATTTCAGGCATGATTTCCATAGTTCTTCATATATGTTTAGAGTAAATTCTTTGAAATCCTCTGTAGGTACAACTGATGGGGCCCTCAAAAGAACCATACATTTTGCCTGATTGTCTTTATACATACATTGTTCATATGTGACTCACATTTCTAGGATTACTTTTTGGTATGTTCATAATTTTTCAAAGAGATATGATATTTCATATAATATGGCTTCTGATTCTTTATGATGGGACTTGTTACTGTTGCTGGTTTTTGTTTAGTGGGTTTCTTGGGTTTATTCTGTGAAATCTGTTTCTTTGAAAGTATGAAAGTTATAATGTTGGTAATTAGAAATTTTTATTAAACTTGGAAAGTTTGCTCCTGGGTTATCATAGAATAGTCTTCAACCAGTGAATGATAAGGATTTTCCTTAAGCCTTCCAAGTCATTAAGGCATCTACTCTTTTCAGAAAGACTTCAAATCTGTATCGCTTGTAGCTACAATGGTCTAGTTTTCTTTCATTCCCTTGTTCGGTATCTGGTGTGCCTTCTGTTCTACCAGATACTCAGAATATCTAATTTCTACTCTATTAGATTACCACTTAATCTCTCTCTCAACTGGAGGGAAGATGCATTTGTGTAGGAGTTTGATAGTCTGTTCCAAACTATCGAAACACCTATTACAGCTGTAGAAGTCTCAATCTTCAGGTGTTGCCTCCAACATTAGTAGAAACTCTTTTTTTTTTTGAAATTAAGATTAATTTTTAATTTTGCAGTGTCTTTACTAAATTATTTTAATAAAATACATTCTATTTTTTGCTTTATATATACTGAATATATTAATTATTTTTAGTATACCATGTAATATGTTTTTTTTTATAATTTATTTATTTTTAATTAGAGAATCACCGTGAGGGTACAGTTACAGATTTATACACTTTTGTGCTTATACTTCCCTCATACAAAGTTCGGGAACCCATCCCTTCACCAGTGCCCATTCTCCACCACCCGTAAACCCGGCGTCCCTCCCACCCTCCCCACTCCCATCTCCCCCCCACCCCACCCTGCCACTGTGGCAGGGCATTCCCTTCTGTTCTCTCTCTCTAATTAGCTGTTGTGGTTTGCAATAAAGGTGTTGAGTGGCCGCTGTGCTCAGTCTCTAGCCCTCATTCAGCCCGCAACTCCCTTCCCCCACATGGCCTTCAACTACAATGTAGTTGGTGATCGCTTCTCTGAGTTGCCCTTTCCCCGGAACGTGAGGCCAGCCGCGAAGCCATGGGGTCAACCTCCTGGTACTTATTTCTACGGTTCTTGGGTATTAGTCTCCCACTCTGATATTCTACTGTTCACCTTGCTGGAGCTGAATGAGAGGGGAGAGGGTAGGGTTTGCTTCTCTTACAGTGGTTGTTTCCTAAAGATACTGGAGGAAACCATAGGCAGTATTTTTCTTGCACTAACCCCATTAATATGAAATTTCTGTCTTCTGAGCAGAGTCAGAGTGGGATGGGATGAAGGTAGCTATGTAAGTCCTAAGTCCCTTTGACCTGAAGATCATGACTTGTTGGGTGTGATATGGAGAAAAGCCTCATTTTATGATAGGAACTAGGCAGTTCTGGAAGAATTTTCCTCCTTGTTTACACCCTCCTGCAATAGAGCTATTGAAATATAGATCTTGGAAATATTGGTGAGAAAGCCCTTCCAGAGTGAACCTTTCAACTAGGCGGTGGGTGGATGGAATGGAGTGTGTAGCCCACCCAGAATAGACCTTCTGTAACATTGGGTAGGAATTAAATGTATGTATTTAAGAGTGGGAAAGGAGAGGGGGGAAAGAGGGAGAGAGAGATGGAAAGGGGAGGGGAGCAGAGGGGAGTGGAGGGGAGAGATTTTTTTTTTTTTGATCAGAGGGCAAGAATTCTAGATTTTTTTTTAAAGAAAAAAAGCATCACAATTTATTGCCTGCCATTAGGTCAATTTCCAGAGCCTTTAAGTAGTTGCTCTTTGGTTATTTCACCAGTTTAATGATTATTTTATTGGAGAGAGAGAGTCTGTAAGCTCACACAGCTAAAATGCAATCTTCTGGGTATAAATTTCTGTACTGGATGTTTGAAACCAAGGCTGAGAATGTGCACATTCATCTATGACCTCTATTATTTCATCTTCCAGCCTTGTCTTCAGTTTCCCTTTATGACTAAAAGGGTTATAGCTATAACTTATTTTCCTGTGAGGGTCTCTCTTAAGATGGTCACATAAAGAGATGTTTTTAGAATTGAAAACAAAACTTCCTAAAACACCAAAAAAACTTAAATTATTTTTAATTATTCACACTGTTTTTATTTTTTGAAATGAATTTGATTTTTAAGACAATTGTCATATCCTGACTAAAGTCCAATTTAAATGCAAAAACTGAACAATGATGATACCCACACTATTAGTCAATTTACAAGGTTACGTAGCCACTGTCTAATTGCAGTACATTCTTATCACCCCAAAGTAAGCTCATAATTAAAAAAAAAACACTCTGGTTTCCTTGTTCCTTCAGCCCCTGGCAAAACATTTTTGTCTCTATGAATTTTTAGTACATAACTTTTTCATAAAGCACTGAACTGCTTTTATTCATCAAATAAGGAATACAGGGCATTATGATCTAAAGAGAATTAAGCATTCACATATTAAGCATGGCATAATAACAATGATGTCAGCTTAGATAAAGTAATAGGCAGATTAATTTTAGCTAAGAGGAGGTGGAAGATAATTTTGAAGTGAACCATGCCTGATCTGAGTGGATGACTCATGTTTGATGCTCCTGATCTATAAAAAGCCCAATTCCTGACTCAGCCGGCAGGCTATCAACAGATCTATGAGTCAGAAGTAATCAGCAGAAAAAAAAAATGGTGGGGCAGATGGGCTAAAAAAAGTATTGCTGATCTATGTCAAGCAACAACAGGTCATCTGCTTTAAATGCCACTAGTTTTAATAGAGACACTAGTATTCTACAGCCACTGAAAATTGAAAAGCAAATTACTTTGAACGTTCTCATTATATAACATTGAAGTAGTCCAGAACATATGTATTTAGCAGGAGGCATATTGATAAATTGAACTTTCAAATGGACAGCAAAATTAGAAAGCAAAACATTACCTTGATCTCTGCATATACCTTTGAGCAATGAAGTAATTACTGAATTTAATTGTTTGCCTTTGGGCTGTCACACATTGTTTTACAAAAAGAGGTTCTGACCATACGCATTTTCCTGCAACTTCAATTTTGAATTTCAATCTTTTTTTATAAAATAAGTTTTGCTCAACAATAATTGTTGATTATTGTGACTTTCATTTATTATTTAAATTCACTACTCTTTGAGATGTTATTCACATACCATAAAAGTCTACATTTTAGTTGACAATGAGGTTAGGACACCCAAATGGCTGGGCAACCACTGCCACTACCAAATTTTTCTGGAGTACTTTTTTTTGATCACTTGAAATTGTTAAAAAGTGATATCAATGTCTTCCTTCCCTCAGCTTTTGTAGACCACTTTCTGTCTTTATAGATTTTTGTATTTGAATATTTCATATTGTCTATGTATATTACTTGTACTAGTTACCACAATATTTTCATTCATGCCATATCATGGATTTGACATAGCATAGCTTTAAATGGCTGAAAATATTAATTCTTGTTTTGTTTTTTGTTTTGCTTTTTGGGTCACACCTGGTAATGCACAGGGGTTACTCCTGGCTCTGCACTCAGGAATTACCCCCTGGCAGTGCTCAGGGGACCATATGGGATGCTGGAAATTGAACCCATGTCGGCCGCGTGCAAGGTAAACACCCTATCCGCTTTGCTATATTTCTCCAGCCCCAAAAATATTTCATTCTTGAACATACTACGTTTGTTAAATTCATCAGTTCATAGACATTTGGGTGTTTTTACTGCTTGACTATGATATATAATGATTCTATAAATTCCATGAATATGTCTTTTGTGTGTGACAGTTTCTTTAATTCTCTTGATTATATACTTGGAGTGAAATTACTGGTGACTTACTTTTTGAAGAACAGGACATTTTACAAGATGATGGCATGATTTTCAATTCCCTTGTAGCAAATAAATGAAAATCACAATTTCTTGGCATTCTTATCACTTTCTTTACTCTTAAAATATATTACCAACTAAGAATGTGTTTCATTGTAGTTTTGATTTCCAGTTCCCTTAATAGATAATAATAGTGACCATCAGTCCATGTTATTGGCCATTTGTACATTTGCTATAAAAGAATTATCCATTCTTATCCTTGAACCATTTTAAAATTTAGTAATTTGTCTTTTTAATGCAGTATTAAAATTACTCATTATAAATTGTAGATATAAAATTTCAAATAAAACCCCATTTGTGAGCTGGCTTCTTACCTTTTTTGATAATATCCTGATTCCCTTAAAAACGTCCTTTAAGAATATCCAATTTAGTTTTTCCCTCTAGTAGCGAATGCTTTAGATGTCACAGTTAAGATGTTGTTACCAAATTGTTTTTATAAAGATGTATGCTTGTGTTTCCTTCTGAGTTTTATAGTTTTAACTTTTATTAAGGAACTGTTTTGACTCAGTACAAGGTAGGGAAATTTTTTTTAGCATGTTATGCAGGTGACTCAAAACAATTTATTGAAAATTCAATCCTTTCCCCACATAGTAGTATGGTAGCTTGAATGTGAACCTATAAAATAAAATTCACCCTCAGAGAGAGAGAGAGAGAGAGAGAGAGAGAGAGAGAGAGAGAGAGAGAGAGAGAAAGACAGGGACAGAGACAGAGACACAGAGAGACAGAGACAGACAGACAGAGGCAGACAGACAGACAGATAAATACACACACAGAGAAAAAGAGAGAGAAAGGAGAGAGAGAGAGAGAGAGAGAGAGAGAGAGGTTAATGTTCATGACCTAATCTCCAGAACCTGTGACTGTTACTTTATTTGAAAACAATAACAAAAAAATTCACTTGTGTATGAAATTAAGCATTCTGAGCTAAAATTATCTTGGATTATCCAGATTGGTCATAGATTAAGTAAATGTAAAAAACAGAAAACATGGAGATATTGGCATGCAGAAGAAAATGCAATGTGAAGACATTGGCAGAAACTGGAGTCTTCATGTGAGATCAATAATGCTGTGCTGACCAGGCTGGAGAAATAGGTGAAATATCTTTGGACTCTTATTTGAGTTCAGTGAAGTCTTCTAACTTCTCCCAGCAAGATGCTAGACAAGTAATTCAGCCATGCTGGACCATCCAGTCAACTTCTCCACAAGCTGAAAGGATGGGTTGTTGGGAGGAAGGGTGATGCTGTTTTTACTGCCTCACAGAGGAGAAGAATCTCACAGTGATTTTCAATTTCTATTCCACTAAATTGTGAACTATAACAAATTACTGCCTAGACTATTAAGTTTTAGGTCTCTAAGTTTTTAGGCAATTATTGGCATGAATAGACTCCTACTGATACAAAGCTCTTTAAAAAAAAAAAAAAACAACTTGAATCACAGTGTGTGATACACAGTTACAAAGTTGTTCATGATTGGGTTTCAATGTTTCAATACCCATTTCTTCACCAGAGCAATTCCCCACCACCAATGTCCCCAGTTTCTCTCCCATATCCACCCTGACACTTGCCTCTGTCATTTCTCTCTCTCTCTCCATATCTCTTTCTCTCTCTCTCCATCTCTCTCCCTCTCTCTCCTTCTATTTCTCCCTCTCTCTCTCCCTCTCTCTCTCTTTTTAGACACTATGGTTTGCAATACAGATACTGAAAGGCCATGCGTATATCCCTTTATCTAGTTAGAACATTCAGTCCTTGTCCAGAGTGATCATTTCTAACATATTACATACAATGCTCTTGTGTAAATTAAAGCATATACAAGTATGTGTAAGTTACAGCATATATCAGTATATTATTTCAGCACCAAAACAATGTAAACATCCTTCAGGAATTAACTGGATAAATTATGCTCTCTGGACACACTGGAAAGCACACAGTAATTTAAAGAGAAGATTGAGCATACATTTTAGGCATGAATGATGACATTTCTGGGATGTTAGTGAAGAGAGCAAAAGGTAAGATTGTGTGCTGATTAAACAACTATCTGTGCAACGAATGGGACAGAGGAATATATAATGTTCATGCATGAATATCTCCAGAAGACAGGTAGGATATTGTTATACTGATTGCCTACAAAAAGGAAATCTGGCTTTCTTTGGACAAGAATGGTGTGAAATTTGTCAATAAACCCTTTAGATTTGATCATATTTACAGTTTGAACAAAAATTGTGTTAGAAATCAATGTATATGTAAATTAAGAAATTTTATATAGGCTGTCTAAATGCTCATAAATCTCATAAATGCCATTTCTATCTCTAATCAGGCCATTACTTTATTACAACTACCTTGTCTCTTTTTAATAATTAACTTAATTATCCCTTTGCTCAAAACTCTTAAAGATCTGCATTTCTTTCTATTAATAATTTTCATGTTCCTAACTATTTTAGGTTCACAATTTGTTTTTTATTTGACCGGCCCTGATCTCTTGTCACTCCTTAATATTATTTTCTCTCTCTGGCAATATCCAACTATTTAATAATTCCTTGAGGGTATGGTGATATGCCACCACTACTAGGTTTTTATGTATAGTCTGGAAATATTTCCTTTTCTTTTTCTTTTTTGGACTACATTCTGTGGTACTCAGGGATTAATTCTGGCTCTGCACTGTACTCAGAAGTTAATCCTGGCAAGCTGGGGTGACCATATGAAGTGCTGGCGATCAAACCTAGTAGGTTGAGTACAAGGGAAATGCCCTACCCACTGCACATCCCTCTGGCCCCAAGGAATTGTTTCTTTTTTTTAGTTCTGGTGAACTTCTTTTCATCCTATCAAAATTATATGATTTTATTTATGATTTATCAATCTCAATGAATCATTTACCTTTTTGTAAATACACACTTTCTTTTCTTATATTTCTTTCTTTCTTTTGCTATTCTGACAGGCTGTGTTTTGAGTGTTATTCACACACCTATCTTTACTATTAGTGTTTCATTGACAGCAAAATGATCTTTGTAGTCCAGCTATAAACTTAGCGCCTGGCAGATTAGGTCTCAGATGATTGCCTAAAAGATTGTTTTAAATATAATCTGGCACAATAGTGCATCTTATTTTAGATATTCTACTTTGAATTTAGCAAAGCGGGTAGGGCGTTTGCCTTGCATGCAGTTCACCTGGTTCAATTCCTCCGTCCCTCTCGGAGAGCCCTGCAAGCTACCGAGGGTATCCAGCCCGTACAGCAGAGCTTGGCAAGTTACCCTTGGTGTATTCTATTGCCAAAAACAGTAACAAGTCTCATAATGGAGATGTTACTGGTGCCCACTCGAGCAAATTGATGAACAACAGGACCGCTGTGACAGTGCTACTTTGAATTTAAAAATATTTTAAAGACCAGTGTCTTCTAGAATAACACTGCTAAAGGAGTGTGTATATATGAGAGAGAGAGAGAGGCTGGGGTTTCAGGAGGGAGAGGAAAGAAGGAAGGGAAGGAAGGTACATTTTTTTTTCTCTTTAAACAGTTCATTTTCCCTTTTGACTAAACAGTTTCCCCAAGGTAGACATTTTTTCTTGAGGTAAGATGACAAAGTAACAGTACGTAAGGCAGCTTTTTGGCAGTACAGCTAAAATTCAAGAGAATGATAAAAGGGGGTTGTAAAGAAATATGATGCAGAAGTATTTTCTCAATTATTTTACTACCAGAATAATCAATTAAAATGCCAATTTCCTAAGAGTTTACTTGGCAATAAATAAGCCTCAGTTTTTTTTTTTCTTCCCGAAAGATCATGTCGGTGTCATTTGTTGCTGAGTAACTACGAAGCAAGGGAACAGTTTACTTAATTATGGGAAAGATATATTGCGCATTTGTATATCATGCCTGGATGAAAAGATTTAGAGGGAAAGTTATCTTCCTGCAAAATCCCTTGATAATCGCCTTACAGTCTCATTTGAAAACTTGAAGTGTGGAAAAGTAGTTGTGCTAAACCTGTTCATATTCTCTTAGTGACAAGCGAATGCTTTTTATAGCTTGTACTTGCTGTGGGCTTCATTCTGAGGTTCAGCTGTTCTTGATAAGCAGTTGTGAATAACAATGGGAACATCAAGCCACTCTGGGTTGGTGCTGAAGGGTGGTGATGGCAGCAGGGAGTTGGGGTGGGGTGGGGGTCTGTAGAGAGGTTTGCTCCTCCCGCCCCCACTTCAGAGCTTGGGGCTGTACGGAGTGGAATCTTCCCCGATTTATGTTAATTCACATGTCATTATACTTAAAGTTTATTTACATACTGTCTCTTTGCTTTTATCCGTTTAAGCAATTAGAAGCAAGATTTTGTTTAAATACCTGGATGCCTCATAAATTCAACCTTGCTCAAACCAAAGTGGTCTTAGAGATCCTGATGGCGTTCTTGTGGAGCCAATTAGCAGCTAATAGTGCTTTTATTTTTTTAAGCACTTAGTGGCTGTTTGACAAATATGTAGATCATTCTAATTCCATTGATTTTATCTGATTTTAGGTATGTGTAAGTGGATGTGTGTGTGTGTGTGTGTTCATACCATTTTCAACGTTTTCTCTAGTAGTAAATGAATCAGTTTCTTTAGCACTGAATGTTTCCCTTTGTTCTGGTAGTGTTTGCCACTTTCTTGCTGAACACTGCAATCACCTAATTCATTGGAATCTATGAGTTTAATTGATTTAACTGCATCCTAGTAACCCTGTTTGTAGGATGTGGAGCTCAGTTTGGGCTTACCTGGTGTTAGGTGATTTTTGGCATCCCTGGGAGACCTTATGCATAAGTGGTGCTGAGGATTTGAACCTGTCAACCACGTGTCAGGCAAGTGCCTTGTCTCCTATATTATCTCTTGCACCCTCCTCCCCCAGCCCTGGAACTTCTTATGCCTGCTGTTCTTTGGGCAGCACAGGTGAATGGGGTATGCCACCCATCTTTTGCTCTTTTTTGCGACTTCTGCTCTCTGTGGGTCTACTAAACCATTAATTTTCTTGATGTTTAGGGTGATATTTGCTAATCCAATAATGTATATAAAGTATATAATCATATGTTATACATTATACACAGTATACGTTGTTTTATATAAAACTTCAGTGAGAGGGAAATCCTTAGTGCTAATCTTGGCTAGGACTTCTTAAAGATATTCTGCTTATGATCCCTTTTTACCTGACAAACTTTAATGACTTTGGTATATAGGAATAGAAAATAGGTTTAAAAACAAAATATTTACTGATTATAATTTTAAGAAATTTTAAAAAGATTTTTTTGTGATCCCCAAGTTGTTAGGGTTTCTCATATATCACTGCCACCCAGAATTTAAGAAGCTGCGGACAAACTTCTCTGTTATTTGAGATACAGAAATAGAGCTATAAAAAATAAGAGCAACTTTTTCACGGCCACTGATTTCACAAGATGAAACTCCAGATTAAAGCAAGACACCCCAATCTAGTTATCTCCTCAAGAACTCTTACTTCAGGTTGTGTCAGTGTTGGAGGTCACAAAAATCTTAATTCTCTTCTCTTGTAGTATTTATTTTGCTCATAGAGCTTTAGGAACAAGAAGCTAACTCCCAGTAATATTTCTTTTTTTTTTTTTTTTTTTTTTTTTGCTTTTTGGGTCACACCCGGCGATGCACAGGGGTTACTCCTGGCTCTGCACTCAGGAATTACCCCCGGCGGTGCTCAGGGGACCATATGGGATGCTGGGATTCGAACCTGGGTCGGCTGCGTGGAAGGCAAACGCCCTACCCGCTGTGCTATTCCTCCAGCCCCCCAGTAATATTTCTTATGAGTTGAAGACTTAAGGTTCTTATTGGTTTCTGGGTCACACTCAGTCATATTCAGGGCTTACTCCTGGCTCTGTGCTCAGGGATCACTCTTGATGGTGCTCAGTGGACCATATGCAGTGTGGGGATTGAAATCAGGTTGATTGCTTGCAAAACAGATGTTTTAACCCCTGTATTATCTCTCCAGGCTAACTGCAGTTTCTTATAATAAACTGGAGAGTCTAATATTTTTGGAGTAAATATCCTAGTCTAGAATGTTTTCTTGTTGTTACTGTTTTTGGCATATTGAATACATCACGAGTAGTTTGCCAGGCTCTGCCATGCGGTGGGATACTCTCGGTGGCTTGCCGGGCTCTCTGAGTAGGATGGAGGAATCAAACCCGGGTCAGCGGTGTGCAAGGCAAACACCCTACCCGCTGGGCTATCACTCTAGTCTAGTAACAAGTCTCACAATGGAGATGCTACTAGTGTCCGCACGAGCAAATCGATGAACAACAGGATGACAGTGCTACAGAATCTTTTCTAACTTATAAAATTGTAGTAGAGTCTATTGTCTGCTTATTTACCTCTCAATTATCTCTCCATTCCAGTTCTCTTTTAGAAAAATTCCTCTGGTTTGCTTATAAAAAGTATCATGCCAGCTACAGACTGAATTTTCCCTGGTACCATAGGATAAAGTAGTGGGTTTTAATTAATATTTTCCTATTTTTTTTAATAAAGTGTAGGGGCGTTCTTTAACTCAAGCTTATTTGATTTCACAGGAATGTTCTTCTTTCCTCCATTTCCTTCTTATCGCTCACTGGATATTTATTGACCTTGAGCATATACTTGAAATCATTGGGTGACTTTGAGACTAAGCTAAGGATGGCATAACAAAAATGTTAAAGAGATCAGGGTCATCTGGACGATTTTGGGGCACCCCCAAAGACTGCTCACCTCTGTGCTTTATGACTTATAAATAAAAAATGAAGTATTTATTTATTTGATATCCTAATGTTTCTTGTCAACAGCTGAAACCACTTTCTAACTGATACAATGATGTTCCAGAACTATATTTTCCCTTTTTCCTTACCTCCTTTATTTATATATTTTTTAGTCCTTAAGAATTCACTCATCTCTCCTACTATTCCTAACAAAGTCTGAATCTGGGGATCTCCCAATTTCTTGCAGCTCCTTGTAGCATTTCCTCAGAAGAATATTGCATATTATTGTAAAACAGTTTCTGACCAGTTCTTGATATCCTATTTTCAACTTCTTGATATCCCATTTTCAAAGTTAACCTCTCCATCAAGTTACCTAGTAGTGGAAAATCAATGAGGTGCAGTAAAACCATGAATGTGGTGCCATTGTAAACATTTTAACATTTAACATTGTAAACATTTAAACATTCAGGGTCCTGACGAAGAAGTCTGACCATCTCAGGGGTAAGTTACTATGTAATTTACAGCATAATTACATAGAAATCATGAAGTGTGACGGTACACATAGGTGGGGTTGAGCATTATCATAATAACAAATGTATGTAAAACTCCACCTTCGGGGAATTTCTTCTAGGAGATTAACTCAAGGACAAAATCTCATTTGAGAGTTCAGCACTCTAGATTACTAGGAGATCCACACGAGATTGAGATCCCACCTAGGGCATATTGCTTTCTCCTTTCCTCAGCTAGTAATCCACTCACACAGTCATATTGGATACTAAGATTTCTACTCACTTTGTATGAACACAGTAGGAGATATATTAAGCTTAAAGAATGGCTCTCTGTGGGGACATCTCGCTATATATCCCAGACTATAGTCCTCAGGCCAGGTGAGTCTTTCCTAACCCCAACAGGGTTCTTATTCAGTTACTTCTTGTCATTTCAGAATTTGTTCATGACCATGCTCTTAAATTATACTTCTTATGGTGTTTAGCCTGTCCATTTTTGATACCAGGGTAGCTTACAGTTTGCCCAGGGTCTATCCTTGTCCCTTGCCGGGCCCTCCTTTTGGGGTGTTAGGAAGTAAGGGCAACTGAGGCTTAAGTCAAGTGAATATTATGGACGCCCAGGAGTAAATATTATTTGGAGTAAATTAACGCCCATGTTAAAAAAGCATAGCATTAACTGTCTTCCTGTGTCTATACAAAAAGCACATTGCTAAACCACTCAAAGGACATAGAGGAAAGAAAAAAGCAATATAGGATTATTAGTGACTTATGGAATTGGGTGTGCCTCAGGAGCACTGTTTTGGGAGTAACTCAATAGACCTCAGCTTCCCTTGGGAGGAGCAAGGAAAAACCAATGTTAGACAGCACAATTGGAAATATCTATTTACTTTGACTGATATTTTTACAAATGGAGAGCATGCTATATACATTGTACTGTTTGTATATTTCACTTAGACAAATTAGACATTGCTTCATAGTTCACTAGTATTTTTAAGTGATCTGAGAGCATTATATTATGTGAAGATCCAGACTTTAATGACTTTTACATAGATGGACATTTAGGTTGTTTGAACTATCTGTTTAGTAACAATACTAAAAAAATCTTTCTATAAATATTTTAGTGTCTATATAAGCATCATATATGATATAGGCATATGTATAGTATTTGTGACTAATTCAAAGTGGAGGGATAGGGTCAAAGGGTTACCCACTCCAATTTCTGTAGCTGTTATCTGAATTTTCTCCACAGGGACTTTACCAAGATATAAAATTAAAAAGTATGTAATATCTTAGCTCAGGCTGCAAGAAAAAAATACCATCGCTTGGTGGCTTCTTTTTTTTTTCTTCTTGGGTCACACCCTGCAATGCACAGGGGTCACTCCTGGCTCTGCACTCAGGAATTACTCTTGACTGTGCTCGGGGGACCATATGGGATGCTGGGAATGGAACCCAGGTTGGCCGCGTCCAAGGCAAACGCCCTACCTGCTGTGCTATCACTCCAGCCTTTGGAGGCTTATTTTCAACAAAGCTTTATTTTTCAGACTCCTAGAGGCCAGACGCCTAAGAGCAAGGTGCAGAGTTTTGGAAAGGTTTCCTTCTTGTTGCAGCCCGCCAACTTCTCTTAGATCCTCACATTATAGGTGAACCGCAGAGAGCCCTGGCACAAACTTTTCTTCCTCTTCTAGTAGGGACAGTAATCCCATCCATGTCAGCTGTACCCTTAGGACATAATTACCACCCCAAAGCCCATCTCCTACTACTATCATATTGAAGGGTTAGATTTATTTTTTCAAAATTCATTTTTTGAAAACTGAGTCATTGTGAGATAGTTACAAAGCATTCATGATCAGGTTTCGGTCATACAATGTTCCAACACCCATCCATCCACCAGTGTATATTTCCCACCCTCTGTATTCCTCCTGGCCCCACCCTGCCTTCTTGCTCTCCTCCCAGACTTCCTCCTTTTTCTTTTTTATATGTTTGTTTTTGTGCCACACCTAGTTATGTTCAGGGATTATTCCCCTTTACCTTTCCATTAGAGTAACATTATTTGAGTGTGACATGGTATAATATTGAGCTTCTGTGTCAGTCTCTGGAAAAATAACATTTTATGTGTATAGATTCAAGATTTATTTTTGGGTCAGTTTTCTAGAAGAAGTAGATCTATAAATATTTTAATTCACTGTATCACTGTATCACTGTTGTCCTGTTGTTCATTGATTTGCTTCAGCGGGCACCAGTAACGTCCCCATTGTGAGACTTGTTGTTACTGTTTTTGGCATATCGAACACACCACGGGTAGCTTGCCAGGCTCTGCCGTGCGGGCGAGATACTCTAGGTAGCTTGCCGGGCTCTCTGAGAGGGAAGAAGGAATCGAACCCAGATAAACTGCTTGCAAGGCAAATGTCCTACCCACTGTGCTACTGCTCCAACCCAAATATTTTAGTTTTTAATTTCAATTACTTGGTCTAGAGTATGCAAATAATAGTTATCTTATAACCTATAACCAATTCTTCAAATTAATTTTTTTAACTTTGAAAATTTTCTTGTCATTTTGCTTTTGTTTTCTGCTCCAAGATATGTGATTAAAATTTTTAATTGAGCTAACATTAAATTATAACCATACACTGTAATGCTGAGTCAACATGTATTTATACTGTATTAAGTTCACCACTAAAGTCCAAATATATCTTGCACTATAAGATTTGTCTTTTCATTTGATTTACCACCCTTTGCTTTTTTTTCTCTGGTAGCCACTAGTTTAATTGTGTTTTCTTCTTGGACTGTTATCAATATAGCAGCTTTCTGTTACTATACTTGAGATTTATTTTCCTTTCTGAAATCTAGTGTTGTATTTTATTTGGTCACTTCTTTCTTAAGTTTTTATATTCTGCTTTGAACCATCTGTATGAAATTGGAGTTTTTTAGTGTCTTTAATTTTTTTATCTTAGAATTGGGATAATCATTCTTCTTGATAGGGGTATAATGAGAATTAAATGAGTTAATTTATTTAAAGCACTTAGTATAAAGCCTTACACATGGTAACTATCTTATAAGTGCTTGTTATTATATTTATGCTTTTCTTTAGAGAAGTAACTCTCACATTTTTAGTTTCTATTTCTTAACTTCATACAGATATCTTACCTCAACTTTTAATTTATTTGTGTTAACAACCATTTTTTCTTATGAATGGTTTTTGTTTTTCAATACAGCAGCTCAATCTGTAGAAATATACACACAGACACTAAAGCGGTAAACTGGTACGTGGGTCTAATCAGGGAAAAATGTGAACAAGAGTAAAAATGGAATACAAACTAGTTAGAAATGTAAAAGAAGCTGAAGACTCATATACATTTACTTTGAAAAATCTATATAAGTACATTTGAAAGAATCTAAGGCATAGGAATAATTAAATATAAAAATAATATAAATGAGGGCAGAGAAGAAACTAAAAGATGGATACTAACAACAGAAGAAACTGATGAAATCATGGCTCATAAGTTTATAGGTAAATATTTATAACTAATGAGATAGGCTGTCCAATTACTCTTCAACCTTCCTAATAGCACAGACAATGAAAAATGTTCTTTTGTGTATTTTTCCATAATTACAGCAGAGCAAATATCATTTGGAAATCTAAACTTGAAAATTATGCTTTCACTGACATGTAAGACACATAAACATATCCATTACAATACATAATCACAACAGTTACAGTAGCAGTTGCATTTTTGGGAGGGGAGGATCACACCCGGTGATGCACAGGGGTCACTCCTGGCTCTGCACTCAGGAATTACCTGTGGCGGTACTCCTGGGACCATATGGGATGCTGGGAATTGAACCTGGGCAAACTCCCTACCCACTGTGCTATTACTCCAGCCCCAGCAATTGCATTTTCTACCACCACATTGCCTCATTTTTTTTTAAAGTACTGTAGCACTGTGTCCCATTGTTCATTGATTTGCTTGAGCAGGCACCAATAACGGCTCCATTGGGAGACTTATTGTTACTGTCTTTGGCATATCAAATATGCCATGGATAGCTTGCCAGGCGGGATACTCTCAGTAGCTTGCCGGGCTCTCCAAGAGGGGCAGAGGAATCGAACCCAGGTCGGATGCATGCAAGGAAAACGCCCTACCAGCTGTGCTATCACTCCAATCGTTTTAAAGTATAGAGAACAATAATTTTAAGTCTAGACTTTGTCTTAAAAGAATTAAAAACACAAAAAATTGGGCTAATAGCAAAAAAATGCAATACTATTATTGTTTTAGGTTTATATTAATATAATTTTAATTAAATTTGATAGAATGATATTTTATCCTGATAAAACCTGTAGAAAGGGCTTCTCTTTGCTGATATGGATATATTATAAAGAGACATATGTGTATACATATCACAAATATATACATACATGCACTCTATATGTACATCTGCTTTTCTATTGTATATCTATTATACATCTATTTTCCACAAATATATACTTTTTATTCCCAATTATGTGTATGTGTTTATATATGTATATATATGCCATTATACTCAATGATAAACATTAAATTGGCATTTCTATGGAATCATCAGTATGCTTTTATAAGTTATAATTTTATGTTCTTAAAATTGGAGAAGATATAATTGAAGAAGATAATGTGAAGTAAATATATGTGAATAATGTATATATGAATATGAAATAAAAGCATAAATGTATATGAAATTAAATGCTTAGGAAATTAAAAACATGCACATAGCCTATTTAAATAATAGAAGAGAATGAAATCTGTTAGAAATGAGAATATAGTGCAAATTACAAAAGAGCACACTTGTAGAACCATATAAAATTTACATGTATGTATACAAAATTTCAAAAGAAAAAAAAACACCAAAGAATAAATAGAACAAAGATTCAAGTTCTACATAAAAAAAAACCGCTTTAGTATCCATTTATATAGTTATTCAATTAATGTCTTTTAGAAGACTGAATATCATATAACTTGCAAAAAGGCAACTCAAAATTTATAATATCCCAGCCACCTGGTAAAGCTCTTTATATTAAAATACAAATAAAATAACATATTTTACCAATTTTATTCAATGAGAGATGTTACTGGTGCCCGCTCGAACAAATCTATGAGCAACGGGATGACAGTGATAGTGACTTTCACGAATCACGAAATCCCGTTAATCATTGATTTCTCGAGCGGGCTCAGTAACCTCTCATTTCATCCTTTCCCTGAGATCTTAGAAGTCTCTCTCGACTCAGTCCTTCAAATGATGTCACACTGGAGGCTCTTTCAAGGTCAGGGGAATGGGATCCAGCTTGTTACTGGATTTAGCATATGAATACACCATGGGAAGCTTGCAAGGCTGTCCCATGTGGGCAGGAAACTCTCAGAAGCTTGCCAGTTTCTCCCAGAGGGAGAAGTAGGCTACAAGATATCGCACCAGTGACTTTATTTATGATAAATTTAAATAAAAAAGAAGATTACCTACCTGATCCTCCATTTGATTTTTTTGTTTCTGTTTTTGTATCACACCTGACAGTGCTCAGGGCTGACTCCAGGCCCTGTGCTCAGGAATCACTCCTGGTGGTATTTGGAGTACCATAAGGGGGTGTCGGGGGTTGAACTCTGGTCAGTTGCAAGCAAAGAAAGCGTTCTACCAGCTATACTATCCTCCACCCCCTCCACTTGATTTAGTTTGTGCTTGTTTAGCTCAGTATTTTCTTTTTCCCTCCTTAATTGTATACCAATTTTCAGGGTTGTCATTTTTCTATCTTGTTTTATATAGAGAGAAAAGCCTCCCAAACAGTGCTCAAGAGACCCATGTGCCTGACCTGGCATTTCTCTGCCCACCAGGCCAGAGATTCAATGTGAGGGTCCTAGGATGCTAAGGACGTCTAAGGCCACATCTGGGGCAAGAAGACATCTAACTGTGTTGAGCTACAAGCAAGGCTTGTATTTAATCCCTGTATGATCCCTCTGGTTCTGGGATTGTCACTTTTCCAAAGAAATTTTAGTCTCCCACAGATTTAAATTCCCCACAGCAATAAACAGAGTACATCTCATTTTACCACACCATTAGAGCATTGGTGTTTTCTCCTACATAAAGGATGCGGAAAATAGAAGAGAGAACAGGATTATTTGAAAGCAAAGAAGCCACCTGCTCTCTGAGAACTGGTATGGTGGGCAAATAACCCAAATGCTTCATGGGTTTGAGTTCAATCCATATTCTGTAACTCAAGGGATGCTATTGCCTCTTCTCTCCATGTGACACTACTTAGAAAGTGGGTTGTGGGGGCTGGTGTGATAGCACGGCCGGTAGGGCATTTGCCTTGCACACTGCTGACCCGGGTTCCATTCCCAGTATCTCATATGGTCCCTCAAGCACTGCCAGGAGTAATTCCTGAGTGCAGAGCCAGGAGTAACCCCTGAGCAATGCTGGGTGTGACCCAAAAAAAGCAAAAAAAAAAAAAGTGGGTTGTGGAGGAGCATCCAGAAATGTGGGAAATGAGAACTACAGATATGTGTGCTTCTGAAATTTCAAAGCTACTTCAAAGGTTCCTACTCCTTAAAAATTATTTTCATAACTAAAAAAATATTTTCAGAAAAATTCTTGTTTTTATTTTGAGGATGGTTTCTATTATTAAATTAATCTACTCATATGCACATACTAAATTTTATATGAAGTCTCATAATGCATCCCAGGTTAACTTATTCACTAATTATGTAATAAAATGCTGGAATAATGATCTGACTCATATTTTATTAATGTTTAATTAAAGACATGGCTTAAGTAATTTTGGCATATTGCAGTACCAGGGAACCAGAAAGTTGCAATAAACAACAGTGTTTTGTGTGAAACAAACAAAACAAAAAATTTCTAGGTGGAAGAGTTCAGTTTTGTGGATCCTTTGGTTAAATTTGTAAATAGATACCATCATTTTGAGATGTTTTTGGCTTTATAATAACCTTTATAGATGAATTTCTGCCATGGGTGTAGTATATTCATAATGGTGGTTTTCATTAACAGACTAAAACAGAAATCAACGTTCGCTTTGGGAGTTTCAAAAATCCAATTCTTTGATGTAATGTCAATAGCAGTTTAGAAGTAAATTTAGAGAAAGATTGACAACAAATAATATATTGAATAACCACAGGGACTTCAGGTTTAGGGGCCTCAGGAGGCATTGCGACTTATTGAATTATAACCCGAAGCAGAATTAAACAGTTTCTTCTTTCCTATTTTCCTGCCAGTCAAGTACGTGTCTCTGAAGCCCTTGTTATATAGCTCCAAATAATGCCATTATCATTGCTTCGTTCACCTATGAAATCTGGGACCATGAACTACTTATTAATAAAAAAGGTAAAATACCAACAGTTAATTGTATAGAAACTAGTAACAAAAGCTCATTTATCTAGATTTATCTAGATACATGTTTGCTACATTTCAAAGCTACTTGAAATGCTGCTTTCATTATTGCTACATTTTTTAAATATTTTTATTGAGGTAATTTTATTTTTAAGATTAACGGAACTTTAATTTAGAAGACTATGTTTTAGGGATATCCACTACCAATGTACCAACATGTTCCACTACATGTTAGATCCTCTTTCCTCAGTCACCCCATACCCCCACTCTGATAATACTTTTTGTGATCAGAATGCAAGGGTTTATTTCCATTTAGTTTTGTCTGTAACTTTGCTTTAATTTGCTCTATCCCACATATGAATGTGATCACCTGATATTCATTTTCCTACTAAGTCTCTTTGATACTTGTCATCTGTTTTATATCATATAGCATGGCCCCTCCAGTTCTTTCCATGCTGTCCCAAACAGAAGCCCTTATGATATTTTGTTTTCCTATCATCTACTTACCCCTGTCCCCACAATCCCCAAATACACATTATTTCTTTTGTGGGTTCACCTATTTCCCTCATATATGTTTGCAACTTTTGAGGGAAACCATGGATAATTTCCTACTTCTCATTCTCAGGCCACATTCATACAGGGATTAAGATGCTTTTGCCTGTAAATTTATTATTCAACTAAAACTTACATACAAAGGGGAAAATATAAGGTATAGGAAGTTATCAATTTTGTTGGTTAACTCAGATTCCACCTCAGGATCTCAGAAAAACTAGTTCTTGAGTTTTTGTCCATTGTGGTAAGATGACTGTTGTAGTAGCCTCAAGTTCTATAATCCATAGAAACTTTCCAAGTTAGGTACCTATTTTGTGTCCTTTCTAGGGATACTTCTTGAATTTCCCAAATACATCTGTTATTGGGCTAGAAATATGTCACATGAAAGTTTGCTGCCAATGGGAATAAAATTCCATAATTATATTACAATAATTAACATATCTGTACTCGGTGACTTATAAAGGATACCATAAAACAGATGGGTATTTATTCTCTAAATATCACAGATTCATTTGGAAGGAAATTGGTGATATCAGATAATACTAGAATAATCTCATCTGTTATTTGTCTTTAATTGTAAATGAGGATTAGAACTTTGGGATATGAACTAGTAGAGAGAAGGACAGAATTTAAAACTAAGTAGAATATGATGCTGAGATTTAAGTATAGAGCTGTCTCCTAAACCAGACAATTTGGTTTTCAAAGAAGGAACATGGCCTTAGACCTTAGGAACAATGTTTCAAATCAGAGTTTCAGTCACTACTTGGCAAGTAGAAACAATTGGTTGGGTAGCCAAACAGTAAGTTTGAAGTAGCTAACTCATTGGTTTTACATCTATGGATGATGAAAATAGGAGAAATTATTTCACAGACCACTAATGCAGAAATAAAAACATTATACTTGTATCTCTATGTTAATATTTATAATAATATCACTACATCATACGGGTGCACTGTATGCTAACTGGAAGTCACTTTTTCATGGCATAGGAGGGAATTTCTATAGACTGGCAATGGTCTGTGGACCAGCAGTTGAAAACCAGTGATTTAAGTCAAATTAGGTCACAAGTGCTTACGTGCCAATGCATATCTGTAGTCTGATATAGATTCCTTTGAAAACTAGACAGGGCTGACTCTATAAACAACTGACTCCGTGATACTCTTCCTTTTTTGTTTTTTGAGCCACACCTTGCGATGCTTAGGGCTTACTCCTGGCTCTGCACTCAGAGATCACTCTTGGTGGGGCATGAAGTACCATAAAAGGTGCTTGTATCGAACCCTGGTTGGTCACATGCAAGACAAGTACCTTATCCACTGTACTATCACTCTGCCCCCCTAAGTGAATACTTCTTAGAAAGAAAAAGCATGAGCTCCCACTGAAAGTCTACTCATAATCAGTATTTGTTTTCTTAAATATAAGTAGCTTGGTTTTATAGACTATAAAACCAAGCTCCCAGAAGAGAGCTATACAGAGACTCACTTGCCCCC
This sequence comes from Sorex araneus, assembly GCF_027595985.1. Lineage (NCBI taxonomy): Eukaryota > Metazoa > Chordata > Mammalia > Eulipotyphla > Soricidae > Sorex > Sorex araneus. The sequence goes on along the minus strand of NC_073302.1, from coordinate 270,002,532 downwards.
GTGCCTGGCTGTCTTCCCTGGGGCCCCTCAGAAGGGACAGGCTTCAGTTTCCCTCCCCACCCCAAGTAGAGATCTCATGGCTGAAGACCTCTGGAACCTAGCCACAGCCATGCTCAAGGTCCTCTCCACACATTCAGACGAGCTTCACACATGAAGGAACCGGCAGAGGAACCCAGGTATGTGGGACCCGGGACTGAAATCTCCAAGCCTGCTTGGATTGGGACTGGGCCTCTTCCGTCCAGATTCCCCATTTTCCAGTAGCTAGGCTGTCACACCCAGGGACTGCCCCCGGTGCCATGTAATCCCACCAACAGCCAACATCCAGAGACTATAAAACCAAGCTATACTTAAGCCTAGTTCTCCCTCTGGGAGAATCTGGCAAGCTACCGAGAGTTTCCTGCCCACATGGGAGAGCCTCGCAAACTCACCATGGCATATTCATATGCCAAAACCAGTAGCAATGATAGGTCTCATTCCCCTGAGCCTGAAAGAGCCTCCAATGCGGCACCATTGGAAAGGATGAGTAAAGAGAGAGGCTTCTAAAAATCTCAGGGCTAGGATGAATGGAGATGTTACTGAGAGTGCTCGAGAAAAATTGACAAACAACGGGATGATGATGATGATGAAATTCAAGTAACTCTACTATCTATATGTGAATTCTGGAAGCTTATGTCATTCAAAAATATTTTAAATATTTTTAATGTTTAAAGTATTGATTCAGTTCAAGAGCAGAGAATTATTAAAAATTTGGTTCATTGACCAAAGAACTATTGGATATATAGAAAACAACCTAGGATCTGGATTAGGCCTCTGACACTGAGATGGAAGGTAAAATTAATTGGATGAGTTATAAAATATTAATGCTTGCATTAATTAAGAAGAACTATGAGCAAGATTCTATTCCTGGTACTGATGGTACAAGTCCCAATTCCTAAGAGAGCATCCATTTGATTGAAAATTCACTAATTAGATGCTAGGCTCTTGTCCAACCTGAGGATGCAGAGATAAATAAGATATGTTCTCTAACTTCAAGCAGCTTACTCCAGAAGGCAAAATGGCACAGACACCTTACCTATCTTGTTGATAATTGAATTCCAAGGAATAAGCAGAGACCTTGGCACATCAATGATGCTGAAACCCCTCTTCTGCATAAATAAATATGTAAACAACTATAATATTGCGTGGTAATGCTATACGAAAGGTGTGAAGGGAGGATTAGAGGAATGAGGATACTGGAAAGGTTAATTATGCTTTCTGTATAAACACAGGGCAGGAAACAGTGAGAAAGTCTCAGAAGAAATAACACATGAACAGAATCTTAAAGGATGAGCAGGATTTTGCAAAGTGAAGAAGAGTAAAAACAGAATACACAAAGATTTCACTGCCCCGAAGTCCTGGGGGGATTGTGAAAAATGCTCACATACTAGGAACTTTTAGTAGGTAATGAGAGATAGTCATGGCTGGGGATGACCTTGAACAGGTTAAGTGGAGTAATATAAACATACCCTTTTAAGAGCTTTACACTTCATATTGTAGTGATGGGAAAACATCAATTGCATTTATGTATGTAATCTCCATAATCACATACAATTTTTTGAAAGAATACTGGCAGCATTGTAGAGGACGGGTTGGAGATAACCATAGGGATTAAGGCAATAGGAATTCATAATAGTCCACATGGAAAACACTGACAGTCAGGGATATAGTACTGGCTGTCTTAGAAAAAGATATTTGTGGGTTTTGAGTGATACTTCATAAGTAGTGTTAATGAGGTTTGAGGATTGATTGGTTATTTGTGAATAAAGAAGATCAGGAATCAGTTTTTAATTCTGTGGTTTAGGGAATTGAGTAGATAGTATTATTGTGGTTGGCTAAGTAAAAGAAAGTGTTCTTGGGTAGGAGATTGAATAAGCTCTCAATGAAAATATTTGGGCATGGATAGAACAACTCTATTATATAAAACACACACTAATCGGGTATTAACCACTTGGGAAAACAAGCTTTAGTTTTTTTATGATCGAAGTTTAACATCTATAAGGCATAATGACTGAGAACAATGTGTTTTCACAGAGTGACACACCTTTGTAAACCATCACCGAGTTGAAGAAATAGAACACAATTAGCACCTGAAAATTAATGTTATTTAACAAGTCTGGCAATCCACCCCACTGAAGGCATTCAGTATTTAAAAAAAAAGATCAAATCTGTACTATTGAAAATTTCAGTTGACTCTGTTATTTCATCATAACACAAACTTTTCTCCTTAAATCACTGAGAGCTTTGACCTGGTTTGACTATAAATGCAGCCTGATATAAAACCTGGGAAAGAACTCAGATGTAGGCAGTTAACATCAGAATAACTCAATGTGTGACACAAGAGGCTCACATGTATACACATTGGAAAATACACTAAACATATTAAAGAGCTGAGCACAGGTAAAACAAATAGGGGTTTCAAACTGAGTGCTTTTCAAATAAGTTGAAAGTCATTAGTGAAGAAGCTCTGAATTATAGACATTGATTTTCTGCTTCTTCCTTGGGCAACAACTATAGCTAATATTTATTGACCTCTTATTATGTTCTAGGGACAGTGCAAGGGTCTTTATAGGTATTAAATAATTTAAACCTAATTATTTTTATCATGGACTGGAGCGATAGCACAGTGGATAGGGCCTTTGCCTTGCACGCGGCTGACCCAGGCTCAATTCCCAGCAAGCTACAAAGAGTATCCTGCCCTCACAACAGAGCCTGGCAAGCTACGCATGCTGTATTCGATATGCCAAAAACAGTAACAACAAGTCTCACAATGGAGACATCACTGGTGCCCGCCCGAACAAATCGATGACAGGATGACAATGCTAGACAGTGCTATTATTATCATAAGATGGGATACCGGAACCAAGAACTATTGCATAATTTGCTTGAAGTCATAACTATGAAGTGGAAGAACTGGGTTTTGAATGAGGGGCTTAGATACAGAATCTGAGCAGAACATATATTATACTCTTTATACTGTTGTTGAACTCTAAAGTGAAGAGCAGAAGCAACTTGCCTAATTAATGATGGCAAATAATACAATCAGTAATTCTTATACAATTGCTAATTCTTATAACATAAGTGGAAAAAGTTCTAAGAATAATTTAATCAAGGAGCAGTATAATGTTATGTAAACATAGGCAGACTATTTAGCCTTCATTTATTTATGAATTTATATCAATTTGTTGAAGACTTCAATGTACTCTTAGGATTCTGTCTTCTCTAAGCCTTCAGAATGCAAGTGTATGTCCATGACATACTCTCCATGACAGTTCAGAACTGGAAGGGTTGCTTCCTGGCTGGAAGTTGACCAGCTTTTTATGGTGAAGACATTAGAAGTACCTCTTAAAGAATAAGATGCTTGCAGCACAAAGCAGAGAACACTTAATCAGAATACTAAATGCACTGAGATGAAAATAGAAAGTTGAGTAGTAGGGGAGAGAGTAGGTTAAAAAGACAAGTAAAATCTAGGTGAAGTAGGTTCTACAGTTCAAGCTTTCACTTTGTCTGATAGATTCCAAACCTTTCTGATCCTAGAAATAAGAAATTCTAAGCAAAATAATCGAATTAAAACAAGTTGCTTGAAATGAGTTTTCCCTTTAATAATATCACTTTTCTTTCCCCTTTTCTGCCTTCCTTTTTTCTACAATTTCTTTCTTCATTGAAAAATATCTGGTTTTAGATCTATAAAACAATTTTTGTGACCGAGCAAGATATCAGTGCTTATAACAAGAACATTTGAAGGGACTTTTTTGTACTTCTAATTTTTTTAAAAAATTGACTTAACATTGCTTTGCAAGAATGTGTACATTTTAGGTTTTCTAAATATGCATTACCACATCCACTACCAAAGTATCAACATACCTCTACCGAAGCTCATAGGCTCACCTCTCTCCTTTTATCTGCACTTAGATTTTAGAAATATTAATCTTTACTTTAGAGTAAGGATTGGAGCAAGATGACCTTAAACAGACTAAAGGTTCTGAACCACAGGATTACTCAAGACACATAGCAGGATGAGGCATTGATAAATTCTTGAAGATTTTGGCTTTAACTGAACTTAACAAAACGAGTTTTAACAAAGACTGTAACACTGTCATCCTGTTGTTTATCGATTTACTCAAGTGGGCACTAGTAACGTCTCCACTGTGAGACTTGTTACAGTTTTTGGCATATCAAATACACTATGGGGAGCTTGCCAGGCTCTGCCATGCAGGCTGGATACTCTCAGTAGCTTGCCAGGATTTCTGAGAGGGATGGAGGAATCGAACCCGGGTCGGCTGCGTACAAGGCAAAGGCCCTACCCGCTGTGCTATAGCGCCAGAGACTAAGGAGACAAAACACTCATAAATAAGAGTTAAGTTCCTGAGACTTATTTCTGGTCCCCCAAACATCACCATCTTCTAAATAAAGACCCCGAACTCTTCTAATCTGGACTCATCTTTTGGAAATTCATGTATCTATTCTTGAGTCATTTGGTTACAGCTCAAGATCATGTGTGGTTAGAACCTGCCCTGGAAGGTATGTTCCCATCAGGAAGCATGATGGGACTACTGAGAAAATCTAGACACATAAATGAACTTAAGATACACACACACACATCTTTGAGATGTAGGTGTAAAACTACTTACCCGGGTGAAACTCATAAAAACATGAGGAAAACATGTAAATTGCACATAGACAGTGGTCTTGCTAGGGTTCGATATTTTTTACTTCATCAGTATTATTATGTTATAACATGGAATAAATTGATGTTATTCTGGAACCTGCTGTGGTTTGGACATGGGGTTTGACTGAGAGGAAGGAATTCAGAACTAACATGATAGAGTGTATACACTGAGTACACTTGAGCAAACTTAATATGTTCCTTGAACTTCAAAGTACTCCTTGAAAGTCATGAAAATAATCTATCCTTTACATATGTGTTCCTCTTATCTGTGATCCTGCTTGAATGATCTCGTTTGTAAGATTGTTCTTTTCTGATGTCATAATCTAATTTAAATCATCATCATCATCATCATCATCATCATCATCATCATCATCATCATCATCATCCTGTTGTTCGTCAATTTTTCTCGAGCACTCTCAGTAATGTCTCTATTCGTCCTATCCCTGAGATTTTAGAAGCCTCTCTTTACTTGTTCTTTCCAATAGTGCCTCATTGGAGGCTCTTTCAGGGCCAGGGGAATGAGACCCATCATTGTTACTGGTTTTGGCATATGAATAGGCCATGGGGAGTTTGCCAGGCTCTCCCATGTGGGCAGGAAACTCTTGGTAGCTTTCCAAGTTCTCCGAGAGGGAGAACTAGGCTATAAGATGTCGTTTCCAGGAGCTCAGTTTTATAGTCTCTGGATGTTGGCCATTGATGGGATTACATGGCACCAGGGGCAGTTTCTGGGTTTTTAAAATCTAATTTAAAAAATGTTTAAAAATTATAAATTATTATATTTTTAATTTTGAGAATTTTCCTCAGGTGTCTCCAAGTATTTTCTATCTAGTGTATGATATACACACAAACAAAAAATTACAGGAAGGAATAATTTGAAAAGAACAAATATTTGACACCTAGAAAATTTTATATGGGGAGAAATATTAGAAAATTAGTTTTTCCTATCTTGCCACAAGTGCCTATTGGGATCAGTGCTGCAATATTGTATGTTTAAAACTTAGCAATGAATAACTTTGTAAATCAGAATGGATTAATTTTATTTCAATTTGGAAAAGAGAAAAATCAGCCTTTGAAAAAAAGAAAAATGAAAATCAGCCTTTGGTCTCATTATACTCATTGCCTAGAATATTAATTTGAATTCTTCAGGAAACTATGTTTGCTCCTTAGTGAGGGTATAGCAGACATTTTAATTTTTGGAAAGTTACTATTGTAGCAGAGTGATGAATCTAGTGGGCCCATCTCCATAAAATCTGACTCCATGGCAGTCCTGCCTCTTCACATCTACCTTAATGTCGGCTCCACATCAGTAGGGAAGCGGCTTTGGAAAACTGTAACAAATACTAGTTCCTTCATTTTTGTTTTGTAGGGGAGCAAAACTTTGCTACCTAAAGTGTCTTTGGCATAAGGTTAATTTCATGGGAGAAGCTCTGAAAATGGAATGAAATTACCTTCTGGAAAAGATTTTACATGTAAATCTTTTTCTTAAGGGCATCTCCTGGAAGACTTTCTTATCTCTTCTACAGAGAAAGCAGAACTTAAATCTGCATATCTTTGTTTACATATTTTCTCTGATAACCATCCTAACTTTTTCTTGTTAATATTCTTTGCTAAGGTAAGCTTTTCAGAGATGTGCTCTGAAGACAAGTGAGTGAGTTGCTCAGTTTTGCTGTGTCTCTTCAATGTATATAGGAAGCATACCTGTTATTAATATATTTCTTCTTAATTTTCTCTATCAATCAACCTGATGTTTGTTTGATTAATTATCCAGGTTTCTGAAAAACCCAGAGGAATATAAGATGATTTATTATTAACCTAACAGTTTAATTCCCTCACCCCTATGTCATCTTGTTTCTTATTACCTTAAAAATATTTAAGTAATATATATATATATATATATCGAATTCAGAATTGTAATGATTTTAAAGGGCACAAGTCAGTGATTTTTTAAAAAAGTTTGTTCAGTTTTGCGCAATTAACTAATATTTCTTTAATATTTTTATTGCCCCACTAAAACTATATCCATGGATCAAGCACAACATATATTTTGCCTCTGCTATCCCTGACTGCCTAGTAAGCTACCTCATCTTTATGGATTTGCCCATTTGGGGAATTTTATGTGCATGACTCATATGAACTTTATTGTTAGCATCTTATGCTTAGAGTATTGTTTTAAAGAATCCCTTATAAGGTAAAATTTATTGATACTTCATTTCTATTCATCAGTGAATCATATTCCATGACATATATGAACCACATTTTGTTTATTTACAATGATGATCAATTGAGTTGTTTGTTTCTTGAGCATTGCGAATAGTGCTACTATGGACACTCCTCTGAAAATATGAGTATGTAGGCATCTTTCTAAAATTTTCTTAGGTTTATTCCAGGATTCCTTAGGTTTATCTAGGATCAGATTGACACTCTACGTTTAACTTTTTTGAGGAGTCCAATTCTGTCAAAAAATGGGGAGAAGAAATAAAGAGAAAGAAGACATTTAAATGGCTATAAGGCACATGAGGAAATGCTCTACATCACTATTCATCAGGGAGATGCAAATCAAAACAACAATGAGATATCATCTCACACCACAGAAACTGGCACACATAAAGAACACACATAAAGAACAACCAGTGCTGGCATGATTGTAAGGAGAAAGGGACTCTCATCTTTTGTTGGTGGGAATAACGACTGCTCCAGCCTTTTGGGAAAACAACATGGACATTCCCCAACAAACTAGAAACTGCACTCCCACTTGATCCAGCAATACCACTTCTGGGAACATACCCAGGGGCCCCAAAACACAGAGCAGAAATGCCATCTGTACTTTTATGTTCATTGCAGCACTATTCACAATCGTCAGAATCTGGAAACAACCTGAGTGCCTGCAAATAGACGACTAGAAAACAGAAAATGTGGTACATCTACATAATGGAATACTATACAGCTGTTGGGAAAAATGAAGTAATAAAATTTGCTTATAAGTGGATGGACATGGAGAGTATCATGCTGAGTGAAAAGAGTCAGAAGGAGAGGCACAGATATAGAACAGCTCCATTGATTTATGGGATATATAAAAACGTATGAACTAATATCCAAGGCCAGGAAAAACAAGCCAGAAGGACTGTCAATGGTTGGACGTTTGCAATAGTGTGTGTGTGTGTGTGTGTGTGTGTGTGTGTGTGTGTGAGGGGTGAAGGGCAGTTAGGATAGAGAAGTGTCCAGTATGACAATAATAGATGGAAATGATCATTCTTTGCAAGAACTGAGTGTTGAAAGTAGGTGAAGGGATATACATGACAACCTTTTGGTATTTATTGCAAACCATAATGTCTAAAAGGAAAGAGAGAGAAAGAGAGAGAGGGAAGAGAAAGAAAGAGAGAGAAAGAGAGAGAAGAAGGAGGAGAAGGAGGAGGAGGAGAAGGAGAAGGAGGAGGAGAAGGAGGAGGAGGAGAAGAAGAAGGAGGAGGAGGAGAAGGAGGAGGAGAAGGAGAAGGCGGAGGAGAAGGAGAAGGAGGAGGAGAAGGAGGAGGAGGAGAAGGAGAAGGAGGAGGAGAAGGAGGAGGAAGAGAAGGAGGAGGAGAAGAAGAAGAAGAAGAAGAAGAAGAAGAAGAAGAAGAAGAAGAAGAAGAAGAAGAAGAAGAAGAAGAAGAAGAAGAAGAAGAAGAAGAAGAAGAAGAAGAAGGGAGGAGGAAGAGGAGAAGGAGAAGAAGGAGGAGGAGGAGAAGGAGAAGGAGGAGGAGGAGGAGGAAAGCTCCATGGATAATCATGAACAACTTTGTAACTGCTTATCTCACTGCAATTTATTAAAAATAAATAAATAAAGTGGAAAAATTAACTTAGGTTTATTTCATGAGTAGAATATCTAGGATCAGATAGAGAGACTATATTTAACTTTTTTAGGAGTCTCTAAATTCTTTTCCATAGTGGTTGTATCATTTTACATTCCCAACAGCAATGTTCTTAAAATTGTCTTCATTTCTTTGCCAAGCCATTTTTTAATTAAAAATTAAATATATATTATTGCTTTATAATTCATCATTTCAACTGCATTATTTCCTAATGTTTATTCATAATTTAATCTATTTTAGTTTGGTTTATTTTTGTCCTTTTTTTTTTTTTTTTTGCTTTTTGGGTAACACCTGGTGATGCTCAGGGGTTACTCCTGGCTCTGTATCTCAGGAATTACTCCTGGTGGTGCTCAGGGGACCATATAGGATGCTGGGAATAGAACCCAGGTCGTCTGTGTGCAAGACAAATGCCCTACCCGCTGTGCTATTGCTCCAGCCCCACTTTTGTCCATTTTTATCTTTCCAGTTTCTAAGGTTATTTTTGTTAAAATCAAATTCTTAAAAATTATCATTATTTTAAATTTTCTTTGTTTTTGTGGGGTGTCATACCTGGCAGTACTCAGATCTTACCTCTGATTCTGCATTCTGCAATTAGTTCTGTTGGTGCTTGGGGAACCATATGGGATGCTGGGATTGGAACCTGGGTCTGCTGTACTGTCACTCTGACCCCTACAAGTCACTTTATTGTTAATCTCACTAATGGGGAAAGGGTCATCATAGTCTGTTCATTTTTGATTTTGTATATGCTGGTGTGAGGAAGGGGGGTTGTATATTAGTATCTATTGCTGAGTAACAAATTGCCTCAAAGTTTAGCAGCTCAAAACTATAGACATTTATTACTTCTGTACATGGAAGAATTCATAGTTATTCTAAAAAAGGTCCTCTAGCTCGGGCTCTCTCAATACTATAATCAAAATTTGAGCCTGAACTGAGACTTTTGCTCAGGCTTCATGAGGTAGAAATTCCCAAACTCACTAAATGGGTGTCAGCGAGGTCAGTTCTTACCTGTTGAATGTCAGGTCTTAATTTCTTACTGGATCAATGAGAGGTTGTCTGTTCCTTTCCATGGGGCCTATGCGCAGAGTAGTTCATAACATCACTAAAGTCAGGAGGAGCAAGAAAATTTGAAGTTAAAATTTTTATAAATTTTATCCTAGAAATAATATTTCATCATTTTTGTTATATTTCATTCATCAAAAGAGAGTCCCTTGGTCCATCACACACTTCCGGGTCTCATATTTACACAAAACCTTGACAAGAGGAGATGGGAGTTATTGTGAGGGTACCTACTTTTTATCTTTTAAGAAAAAGTGAGCAAGAATTTTAGCAATAAACAGAATTTCCCATATTTTTACAAATGTAAATCTTAACCTGGGAATTTTTGATGCTTATTTAACTGCCGTTGCTGTATTTCTTAAAGAGTATTTTCGGTGTTTCAGATCTCTTGGTAGTGCAAAAGGACTTGGCAGAAACAAAAACATAAATTTTAAGTGAGTCAGGGGACCTACGTGTTACCTTGAGATCAACAAAAATTCATGATCTGCTTGTGAAAAGCCTATAAACTTTGTTCATTGGTGTCATTGTCTAGATAATCAAAAGATCATTTTTATCAGGAGCTTTCAAATTCTTTTAGTACAACCCGCAATTTATTTTATATGAGGACAAGCCTGGAATAAACATGAATAAAACTAGTTTGCAGATGATTAAAATAAAAATTTCTAGAAGCAATTTTTAGAAGCAATGAAACACAAAACTCCCAGTTATTTTAGTCAACTCGATTTCATGAAAATAATGTATATTATTTAATAAAACATCATAAGTTAAGCCAGCTAAGATTTTTATTACCTTCCAATGAATTCCAATCCACTTTGAAAGCAGTGTGATTCCTATAGTTGCTTCATAAGCTATCGGCATTATCAAGAGTTATTTGCTATAACTGCAAAGCCAATTAAAAAAATTCAACAAGGAATGTGTTTATTTTCCTGCTCTCTAATGATGAGGTTGCCCTGCTAAGAGTTTACTCGCCATGCTATCTGTCTTTCTGTCACCAACAAGTACGTACATCATATTGGTAAAGAGGTCATGGATAGCTTTTTCAGAAAGTTAATGACTGCTTGGGACAAATAGCTCCTGGATTTGCCTTAGGCTATCAGCTTTCCCTGAAATCCTTAATCCCCCCAAGTGACCTTTCTTTCTAGTCTACTAGGTTCAAAGGGTTATTGATTCTGTCAGGGATATACTCTGTTATGTTGCCTTATCATTTATTGGCTCATTCTTGTGGATGTATGACTGTTGAAGTGATAGACAATGCTAAAGTCCTAAGAAATTTCCACTGTAAAGGAATTTTGTTAAGATAAAGAAATTATTGTCTTTACTACCAAGGGCATGGTAATGCACAGGGCATGCTCCCATTATTCCTAAAAGTCATCACAAAACTACACCTAAATAAAGAGTAGCAGCTTACGGTATCACTGTATCACTGCTCATCGATTTGCTCGAGTGGGCACCAGTAACGTCTCCATTGTGAGACTTGTTGTTACTGCTTTTGGCATATCAAATACGCCACGGGGAGTTGCCAGGCTCTGCCGTGCAGGAAGGATAATCTCGGTAGCTTGCTGGGCTCTCCGAGAGGGATGGAGGAATCGAACCCAGGTTGGTCATGTGTAAGGCAAATGCCCTACCCGCTGTGCTATCGCTCCAGCCCCAGCAGCTTACTAGAAGTCAAAATTCTCTGAACCTTTCAGTTTTAGCATCACTGTCACTGTCATCCCGTTGCTCATCGATTTGTTCGAGCGGGTACCAGTAACGTCTCTCATCGAGAGACTTATTATTACTATTTTTGGCATATCCAGTGTGCACTGGTAGCTTGCCAGGCTCTGCCACGTGGGCTCAATACTCTCAGTAGCTTGCCGGGCTCTCCGAGAGGGGCAGAGGAATCGAACGCGGGTCGGCGCGTGAAAGGCGAACGCCCAACTGCTGTGCTGTTGCTCCAGCCAATTGTGAGGTTTATGATATGTGTTTGTTTTACTATCTAATTGGAGATTTTGATATTATTTACACATTATTAATTTTTATATAAATTATTCATATCATTCATATTAGTTAAAGTCAAATTAATTTAATCATCATCTCATCCCAATGTTAGAATAAAGCTTATGTTCTAGGAGGTTGCTCTCTTATTTTCACTGGCTCCAGGCAAAGTACTCTGAGGAATTTTTAGAAGCACAAGAGATTTGTTTGTTCATATCATCTTCATAATCGTGCTATGAAATAGGTCCTAAGTTAGTAGACCAGGAAGGGATAGGAAGCTTCAGAAATTCATGAAATTGGTAAATAAAGCATTAGAGCATAAAGTTAGAGTTGTCTCTATAGACCTGTGTTTACATTGCAATATCATAATGTCTTTAAATTTTTTATGAAATGAGGAAAAGTTCAGATAATTCTGAAGTATGCCCTGAAGACATTTCAGCTTGGGGTAGATGACATCTTAGGTGTGGAAATCATGATACATGTTCCTGCAAGGAGCCAGTGCATCTGAAGATCAGTTTTAGAAAACAAAGTTCAGGAAAAGTCTAGTAGGTTACTGTGTAGATGAAAATCATCTGGGTGGGGCTGTAGTGCCACAAGCAAGTCAACTTGTGTTTGCGGGGAGAGTGCATCAGCATCCTGATGGTGCCATCAGGTTTCCCGATCCCCCCAAATTGCTGTGGTGCCTCTGACAGGACTACAGCAACTTGGGGTCAAATTTCCTAAGAAATTAAACAGCCAAAAGTTTATATGTGGGAGCCATGTCCACAAACCACCTCTGGCTCAGCTACACAAGCTCATTTATTGCACTTGATTCAGAGGCCCATAAATAAATCTCGAAGGAGATCAAAAGTCGCAGTTAACCTTGAACCGGTACAAGGCTGAACAGACCAGGGTAAATTGGAAGGGTTATCCTGGTGCCCACCTAAACAGATTCTCCAGCAGTTGCTTGTTCCAGAATCCCAAATTGGCACCATGCTCTCTGTTGGACTCCACTGTCTCTGGACGGACCTCACTGTAATATTGAAATGTAATGTTGAAAATTTGGATGTGAAGGTTTTGTGACTAAAGTCTTCAGGCTTCCTTGGGGTTGGGATGGTCTACCTCCCCCCCACGTCTCTGTACTTCTGGACACCTCAGCAATCACATCCACACCTCAAAGTTGCCTCACAGTTAAAAAAGTTACTCCAGCCTTATCTTCCCAATAAAAGTATTGAGTCTCCTAAACAAAAAAAATGACTTCTTACTACCTTTATTGCAAACCATAATGCACAAAAGGAGAGAGAGAGAGAGAGAGAGAGAGAGAGAGAGAGAGAGAGAGAGAGAGAGAGTGCCTGCCATAGAGGCAGGCTGATGGTGGGTACTCTTGCAGGATAGTGGGAGGAAAATGGGGGACATTTGTGGGGGGAAATGTCCACTGGTGGAGGGATGGCTGTTGGATCATTGCATGACTGAAACCCAACCACAAACAGCTTTGTAATGGTCTATCTCACGGATATTCAATTGGAAATAATACTAAAAAATAAAAGAAAAGAATCTGGGTTGACAAACTAGTTATGTTTTACATGCCAAGTTAAAGACTGGTTTGCTGGGAATGAGGATTAGATTCAAGTTTTACACCCTGGGCCTCTATATTTCCACATTTCCTATTTGCTAATTTTCCTCTTCCTAAATTGAAGAGTTTTTTTCTTTTCTCTTTCTTATTAATACATAGTTACAACATTGTTCATGGTTAGGTTTCTGTCAGATAATGTTCCTCCTCCCTTCACCAGTGTACATTTCCCACCACTGATAACCCCAATTTACTTCTTGTCATACTCTCCCCCCACATCACACCCAAGGCTGCCTCTATGATAGTCACTTTTCTCTCTCTCTCTCTCTCTCTCTCTCTCTCTCTCTCTCTCTCTCTCTCTGTCTGTCTCTCTCCCACCTACCCCCCACTTTGGGTATTGTGGTTTGCAATATTGATATTGAAAGGTTATCAAGAAAATCCCTTTACTGACTTTCAGCATTCAGTTCTTGTCCAGAGTGATCATAGTTGAAGTTTTTGATTTCCTCATAATCTAATTGTTTGTAGTACTGGGGTGCTTATAAAAAGTATAAAGGAGAAAGAGAGAGATAACTTTCTTGCGAAAGAAATTTTACTCAGTGATAGTAAAAGAGGGGTGTAAAATTTATGTCTATATTTTAAAAAACCAGGAGGAAGTTGAAGTGTGAGCACGAAGAAAACCCATTATCGATCCTAATCTCCTTACATTCAGATTACTACTTATGTATTTGTCCTAATGCTCTTATAGTATAAAGTTCTATATATTTTTTAACTTTCTTTCCTCTTTTTAATTAAGACATTGTGATTTACAAAGCTGATCATAATAGAATTGTTCCAGGCATACAACATTGTAACACCAACCCCATAGCCAATGTCCCTAGAGCTCCTGCCATCTCCCAGCCTTCACCCTTAACAGGCACATAACAAATTTATTTCATATCGCTCACACCAACAACACTTACAGACATGGCAAATGATGTCAGAAGATAAATCAGCAAAGCACTATATTTTTACATAGTTTCTTTTTATGCTTCTCTCTGAAAAAACTTCTTCAGCGAAGGACAATTATTATAGCCATTGTTTTTCATTGCTTCTTCCCCATTGTCTTCAGGCTAAGCATAATTTTCCTGCCTAGAAACTGTGGATGTGATGCTTGGCAATGCAGCAGCCGTTATGATATCATGAGGATGAGCGCCTTGCAGAGCACAAGAGAGCACAAAAAGGAAGCCTACTCCTTGATGAAATTCTGGAGTCACTGCACCAGAACTGTGAGTTCACAAACTGCGGGTGGTCGAGAGCCCCCTCCCTGTCCTCCCAGGCCTCCCCAGCAGAGGAACAAAGAGATGGGGCACCCACAGATAGGTGGTAAAAATGGCCCGTTTAACGCAGGGCTCTTGCATACTTAGAGAGCACCTGAAAGCATCTGAGGTGAAGGACTGCACAGAGGTGTGACTGATCATTTGCAGAGGAAAAGCATTTCAGTGAAGGGGGCAATTCTCTTGGATGGGTGGGGGGACTGTCTTTCAGGTACATCTATGTTGCTTTTCTCCTTCTCTTAATTAAGTTGTACATAGTAAACAGTTAAGTTTACTTCCTATTAAGACTTGCAGTTATTTGTATAGACACAGTAAGAGATAAAGATTCCAAAATTTAGTTCTCTGGGCTCCAGGGCAAGCAAGGCTCTTACCGTAAATAGCAGACCAAGTCCTCAGGCCAGTTCAGCTTGTCCCAAGTGGGTCCAGTCTCTTAAGTCATAACAGTTTGCCTCAAGACCATACGTTCATAATTTCTAGACTGTCCCATTTTGATGCCAAAGTAGCTTTGCGGAAGGACCTCCCTTTTGGGATGTTAGGAAGTACAGCAACTTATGCCTGAGTTGAGTAATTATAATGGATGGATAAGTTTCAGAGCCAGTCGACTCTCAAATATTAGGAGCACAGCATTCATGGTCTTTCTGTGCTTAAGCAAAGAACACTGCTCTATAGTAAAATATGAAAAGGTTATAGGGGAAATTGAAATGCAAGGAATTCACTACAGATACAAAATCCGAAGTTACCAGGAAGTTTTGGTTTATAAGTAACCAAGACTGACTTAGGGAATTATGACAATGAGAAGTAACTGTCACTGTCACTGTCATCCCATTGCTCATTGTTTTGTTCGAGTGGGCACCAGTAACGTATCTTATTGTGAGACTTATTATTACTGTTTTTGGCATATCCAATACGCCACAGGTAGCTTGCCAGGCTCTGCCATGTGGGCTCGATACTCTCGGTAGCTTGCTGGGCTCTCTGAGAGGGGCAGAGGAATCAAACACGGGTCGGCTGAGTGAAAGGTGAACGCCTACCGCTGTGCTATCACTCCAGCCCATGAGAGGTAAAACACAAAGAAAAGGTTAAAGGTAAACTCAGGGGATTAGGGATGCTCAAAAGAACACAGTAAGCTTCTCTGGGAGGAAGAAAAGGAGCAATTCACTGGTGAAGCCTAAAATGCTTACAATTAATATCCAATAAAACTGACTGCTAAACCAAGATTTTTTTCTTACATAATCATACGTAAGCCTTTGTTTAGTCACAGTTTGGGTTGCTTACAGATGAATACAATTCCTAACTGATATATAACCTTAGTTTTGTAATTTTTCAACTGACATATTATTACTAAGAGTTAAAATCTTATACCCATTTCTCATTTATGTTTATTTTATGTGGATGTCATAATAAATGTAGAGGGGACATCACTGACCACTTGCTAGATATTATTTTAAAAACAACTCTAAATACCTCGCTAAAATTTTTATTTCCTTTCTTCCCCTTGGTTACTATTATTTAAAATACTCCCCAGGAGTACGTGCTTGGTTTGATGCTCACTGGACCTTCCACACTTTGGTGCAGTCCTTCACACATGCTTGCTGGGTTGTGGTGCTTGCACATATTCCAGCTCCTAGGGATTGCACTCCTGGCTGCAGTCTCCAAACATGTTTAGTTGTAGTTTACACAACGGTTCACACAATTGAGTTGCAATGCTTACACACACTGGCTGTTCACTAAAGATTGTACATTTTGTAGCAGAGGGAGTCCCCCAAAAGAGAATGTCAGGCCCCTTCAAAGAATCTGAATGACAATGGAGAATGAACTCATGGTCATGCACTTGCATGCCAATGCACTAGTCCAAGGAGCCAGAGAACAAGACAATTTTTAGCCTCCAGCACATCATTAACCCCTATGCATCGTATTTAAATACTTATACAAAACACAGAGGTATATAATTTTTTTTTCAATTTTACAAGTTAGAATTTAATTGTGACTTTTTCTTTTTCTCAACAATCTTAGTCTGATCTTTGTGAACAAATACAGCATTCCACAGCTATATCGTCATTCTTTTATAATTTATTTGTTATTTGAGGGGAATGGTTTGCGTCACACCTAGTGATGCTTAGGATTACTCTTGGTGATGCTCAGGGGACACTACACTATCAAACCTGGTCACCCACATGCAAGTCTGGCACCTTATCCACTGTGCTGGGTCCACGTTATCATTATTATAAATGATCATGCTAAAACAATTATTGTATGTACAGAGCTCTGTCTTGTATTATAAGAATTTCTCTGGGCATATATCTTGGAGTAGATTTGTTAGGTCAAATAACTAGGTATTTCCAACTTTATTAGAAAATTTTATTCCTATGTGGCTAAAGAATTCATGCCATTTAATATTTTTATGTTAGTGTTTGTAATGTAATTTAAAAAACAAGTATTATATTTTCTCTCAAAAATCCATAAATTATTTTTCAAAAATATCGTATCCTTATAGCAGCTATAATTATTACTGCATTGTCATTAAAATATATCACTATAGATGTACTCCATATGAAAAAAAAGTTCAAGTGATTTGAAGTGATTTTTATTGTTTAACTGTTATTCAAAAACATATTTTTAATTCTTAGAAAAATCAGTGGAAAGTAAATAATCTCCCCATGCCTAGGTAAAGTGACTGTTTTGTGTACCTGATGTGATGTTCACACACAGTACAGACTATTTACATAGAAGACCCAGATAAATAACTAAGACAAGAAGAAAGATGTGAATTTTATTATCTGATTTGGGGAAACAAAGAAATTCATTCCCCATTTTTCCCCTTGTAATAAAACTGCTCGGTGGCAAATGTGGAGAATTCTTGAATTATAAGATAAATGACTATGATTTTTATAGAGGATTGGTATTTGAACAGAAGCATGAACTATTGTAAGGCTTTACAAAATGAAGGTCTTGTTCTTTCTTGATATCAACATCTCATTGTGGGTCATCATCTCTTTCTGTAATGTTTGGGTTCTCCTGGTGGTCTGCATGTATCCAGGACAGTGAGGTCCTGGGGCCCTTAACGGCAGCAAAGACAACTTACACCGAACTGGCATGACAAAATTGGGAAGAATAATATTTTCAATGGGACAGTAATCTAATCTTATCACCTAATTTACATGAATATACTGATCTAGATGAGCTTATGCAGATTGTGAATTAGAAATTTGCTGTAAATGTTTTCCTTACTGTATGTAAAGTATTAAATACTGGTTTTATATATATCTGTTACACAGACTACATTAACAATTACATATCAGATGAATTTTTATTTAAAAATATTATACTAATAAACTAATGGGCTGGAGCAATATCACAGAAGGTAGGGCGTTTGCCTTGCACTTGGCCGACCCAGGTTCGATTCCTCCGCCCCTCTCAGAGAGCCTGTGGGTATCTCGCCCACAACGCAGAGCCTGACAAGCTACCCATCCCGTATTTGGTATGCCAAAAACAGTAGTGACAAGTCTCACAATGGAGATGTTACTGGTGCCCGCTTGAGGAAATCGATGAGCAACAGGATGACAGTGATGATGATGATGATGAGGATGATGATGATGACGATGAATGAACTAACAGAGTAAGAACTCTGGAGATATATATTGGGTTCACAATAAGGTTGCATATTATGTTTTTGGTTTTCCAGTTCATATCAAGAGTTCCATAGTCTTTGAATTACACTCTATACTATACCCTTTACATGTGTAGTAGCAGTGCATCTAAGAAGAAAGAGTACACACCTTAGTTAAGTGTGACACATAGTCAGGAAGTGAGTACTTACTCACTTAATCACCCTATTTCTCCTCTCTTCTCTCTCTCCCCCAGCACTCTTCCTCCTAGCTCCTCATTCCTCCATCCCTGCTCTCTGGATTCTCCTCTTCTTTCTTCACCAGTCTCTCTCCCCTTATTTGTCTATCTGGGTCCTAATCTTACCCAGCAAAATCAATATAAGAAAACCCTTCCTGACGGCCTACCAGGTTCAAAGGATAACCTGGATAAATGCCATTGATAAATTGTTTATGCAAAGTTTAAACTTGCAAATCCTTCAGTAGCTGAGGTAAGTGAAACACAATACAACAAGGTGTACCTTTAGTATAAAAACATATACAATAAAAATTTCAAAAGATTGAAATGCTGAAATAGTAACTTTAAAAGTATTTTGTCAATACTATACAATATTTGTAAAATATATCAAAATTAGCAATATGTCTTATAAAATATGTTAAAATCAACACTATAACTAAACATGCTTTAATTAAAACCTCGATTTAATATTTTATGACAATAAGGTCTGATTTGAGGTGATATTTTTAAGTATCATAGCAGCAAAATATAAAAATATAGTCCATAAATATACAAAGAATTAAGTAGTCTGTCAAATAATAAAACAAATATTATTTCCAATTTTTAGTGGATTTGTTGAAAAAATAGTGGTAATTTTTTTATTCTGACATTAAACTCCCAATCTAGCTTAATTGTGCCACATTTAAAATTTTCTTTATTAATACTGTCTTCAAGTTCTATTTGCATGCTCTTAAAAACAGATTTAAGGTTTATTTTTAAGTTTTTCTATTGTGCTAATATAGATGTCTTTGAGTGAAATAGTTTTATTCTCTTTATTTGTTTGTTAGCTTTGTTTTGGGGCCACAATTAATGTACAAGTAGTAAAAATACCTCAAGTATCTTCTAAACATCTAATAGAGAATTTTTATTAAAAAAACCCTGCTGTATAAGCATTGATCCCTTAAAATGATTAGAGACTGGCATACATTCAAAAGAACAAAAGCAACCAGTGTTCGCATGGATGTGGAAGAAAAGGGACGCTCTTTCCCTGTTGGTTGGGAATGCTGACTGGTCCAGCCTTTCTGAAAAAACAATATGGACTGTCCTTCAAAAACTAGAAATTGAGCTTCCATATGACCTTGCAATACCACTTCTGGGAATATATCCTGAGGATCCAAAAAAGCACAGTCAAAATGACATCTGTACCTATATGATCATTGCAGCACTGTTCACAATAGCCAAAATCTGGAAACAACCCAAGTGCCCTAAAACAGATGACTGGTTAAAGAAACGTTGGTACATTTACACAATGGAATACTATGCAGCTATTGGGAGAGAAGAAGTCATGAAATTTGCTTATAAATGGATAGACATGGAGAGTATCATGCTAAGTGAAATGAGTCAGAAAGAGAGGGACAGACATAGAAGGACTGCATTCATTCGTGGAGTATAGAATAACATCACATGAGGCTGACACCCAAGGACAGTAGATTCAAGGGCCAGGAGGATTGCCCCATAGCTGGAAGACTGCTTCATGAGCAGAGAGGAGATGGCAAATGGAATAGAGAAGGGATCACTAAGAAAATGATGGCTGGAGGAACCAGTAGGGATGGGAGATGCATGCCAAAAGTAGATAACGGACCAAACATGATGACTCTCAGTGTCTGTGTTGCAAGCCATAATGCCCAAAAGTAGAGAGAGAGTATGGGTAATACTGTCTGCCCTGGAGGCAGGGGGAGGGTAAGGAAGGAGGGGTATACCCGGGATAATGGTGGTGGGGAATGTGCACTGGTGGAGGGATGGGTGTTTGATCATTGTGAGATTGTAACCTGTAAAAACATCTGCCAGGGGCGTGACTGGAAGAGTGCCCTGGCAGCAGCTCTCCCCATCGGCCGTGCCTGGGTTCAGGGCTTGGTCCCAGCAACTCGCCCAGTCTGGGCAGCCCAGGTCATGGGGCAGATGGAAGAGGAAACGAGGGCCAAGTGGCCAAGCCGGTTGATTGATCAGTTGCCGTTCATTCCATTCTTTCCACGCGCCTGTTCCAGTCTCTCTGAGCAACCCATTTCTTTTCTCTTCTCTCTCTCTCCCCCAGTACTCTTCCTCCTAGCTCCTCATTCCTCCATCCCCATCTCTGGATTCTCCTCTTCTTTCTTCACTAGTCTCTCTCCCCTTACATTTTTCTCTGGGTCTTAGTCTTACCCAGCAAAATCAACATAAGAACGCCTTTCCTGAAGGCCTACCAGGTTCAAAGGAAACACCACCAAGAGACATTCCCTTCCTCCTAGCATCTTAATTAACATCTCAATATTAGGTTTTTTTTTTTTTTGGTATGGGCACAGTAAGAGATACATTGAGGCTTCTAGGGCAGTTCTCCTGGGAACATCTTGCAGTAGGCTGCATGAAAGGTAAATGCCCTACCCACTGTACTAGCTTCCCGGCCCAAGGTAGATAATTCTTAAGTTAAAATAATTACCACTATATTGTTTCCTGTTAGAACTCGAAAGGCATAACCCTGCAATGGTATTTTAGACCCACTTTCTGAAGATTTTTATATAAAACTAGTTCAAATGTCATGTCAATCTATTTAATAGGGAACCACAATGCCTACCATACTCAGAATTTTTTCCCCCTCAATTCTTTACTGTCTTAAAATCATATCAAATTGGCCAGAGAGATAGTCCAGCTGATGAGATACTTTTTATTTATTTATTTTTTGCTTGGGGGCCACCCCAGGCAGTGCTGAGAACTTTGACCTGCCTCTGCACTTAGGGGTCACTCCTGGAGGAAGATGGGGGCCCATCCAGAGTGTCATGGATAAAACTTGGGTTGGCTGTGTGCAAAGCAAGCAACCTACCTGCTGTATGATCTCACCAGCCTTCTGATTTGGGCTTCTATATAACCCATGCAAGTGAGATCACCCCGTATTTATCATTCTTCTAGTTAGTTTAGCATGACACCTTCAATGACTTCACCATTCGTTAAAAGTCAAGACCTGTCTTTTATTACAGCGGAGTAGTATTTTAGCACTTGTATTTGTGAGTGTATACGTGTGTGAGTGTGTGCACAGACATCTTATTTATACACTCGTTGTTGGGCATTGGATTTTGGGTTGTTTTCAAATCTTATTTGGCTTATTAACCCCCTATTTTGTGTTCTTGTGATAGTTCTGCAGAAACAAAATTGCTGGATTATAAAGTAGATCTAATTTTCATATTGTGAGAAATAAACCTGCTGTTTTCCTGGACACCGACCAGTTTACATTCTCACCAAGAGTGTGTGAGAGCTCTTTTTTCTTCCACACTCCGCCAGCACTTATTATTTCTCATAGTGTTACTTCATTGTTACTTTGATCTGCATTCACCTGTATGTCAGCATTTTTCATTTGCAAAAATAAAATGAAGATACTAACTTTCCCTTACTAAATTTCAAAGGATGACTTTATCAGAAAATTAAATTTATGAACATGTATGTGAATTTGGACATTATTTTTATGTAAATAAGCAAATTATATAGTAATATGATAGATAAAATAGCCTTTAACAGAATCTGTATGAAAATAGTAAGGTCGAGAATATATTTAGTATTTTCACATTACAGGAGAAAAAAAAGAAGAATACTTTTAGCCCATCTGTTTTTTGTTTTGTTCACTTTTCTCAGATTTTTAAGACATAGTACTTTTTTTGCTTATCTGGCCCTCTATATCATTTGAAATGTAGGGGAATCTTCCTTTGCAATAAATATTCTTATTCAATAACTTCTATACTACACCTCCTCTCTTCGAACCTAGTCAAGCTGCGTTCCATGCCTTTTAAATTTGGGGTGGAGGTAAAGCAAAACAGTTTTGATTGTCTTGCTTAGAAAGATATGAGAGAAGAGGGGACACAACCTTCTCCATAATGGAAATAAGCCAGCAAAGAGAGAGAGACAAGCTTGTGAGATACGTGGAAAGGGGAGCGCACAGGCTTGAAGAGAAAGCCGCAGTTCATGCTTTAACCATCGTTTTTATCCTTGTTGCTAACTACTTAACAACAGCTAATGCAGCCCTCCATTTCATTAATGGAAGCATAATGCCCAGAACACAAGTGTTAATAGCCCCTTTCTACCCTGGGCTGGGCAGACCACATGCAGATCACTGTGTTCATTCTCAGAAACACATTTTATAAGGGTCATTGACAAATGGAATTACATTTGTTCAAAGGAGGATTATCAGGATGGTGAATGCAAAATGAGGGACATTAAAGAAATTGAAGGTGTTTAACCTTGAGAAGAAAAGGCCTAGAATGAAATGGGGAGATGTGATAGATCCCATCAATTATCTGAAGTATTGTCATGTGGAAGAGGCATTAGGCTTGTTCCATGTAGCTTGACCATTAGGTGGAAGTTAGTGGGAATTAAGTTGATGCTCAATCTAAGTGAACTTCCTAACAAGGAAGACTGCCTGAAATTTTAACAAGATTTCTGTTCCCCATCCCTGAGAATATTCAAGCAGAGTTTGCACCTGGCAGATGTGCTTAATTGGAGGATAAGTCAAACTAGTCGGAGATCCATATGGCTAGGTTAGGGAGAGGAAACAGAGAGAGAGAGAGAGTTGATATGGAAGACAAGGCATGAGGTATGAAAAATAGATTCTCCTAAGTCCACCTGCCTACACCTAGCCATCTGAAGGCATTTGTGGTATTTCTGCAACATTCAGAATACCAAAACAGACTATAAAAATTCACTGCAAGAAAGTGATGTTCAGATCATAGAACCAGATGAGGACCCTTAATCTATATAATTTCAATTCACCCTTCTTTGTTTAAGATCTCTAGAAGATCTAAAACAAAGATTGGTACTATGTATGAGAGGCATATGGTATTTTTATTTTATTGATAAGAATAATATATCCCATGTATTTTGACTTGCGCTAACAGTATTACTTGCAGAATTCCATAATGACATTTCACTTTTTGGTTTTGTGTGTGGGGCCATACCCAAATGTACTGAAAGGTTGCTTCAAACTCTGTGCTAGGGGTCAGTTCCTGAGATACTTGTAGAACTGTGCAGTTCTGAGGATTGAAGACAGTTCTCTTGTATGCAGAGCTTGTGCTCAGCCTGTAGAGTAATCTCTCCTACACCTAATATTTTACCATTTTAAAGGAAAACACAAACATTCACAGGTTGGAATTAATTTTTATGTTTTCTTACTGCTCTCAAGCTCTAGATGAATCAAAAATTAATAGGAGAAAAACTTATTAATGACATTATCAATCATGTTATGTGCAAGTAAACAGGATATTAAAGAAATGAATACTGACTCACAAATAAATCTTGGAAGAGAACCACACAAGCTGCAGAAATGCCTCCAGATCCTGCTCCAGGCTGAGTCTCATCCAGGGTACTCTGAGGGGGGGGTGTGAGCCCAGCACCCACCCCAAAAGGGCCTTAGCACCAGAAAATCTCCAGAACCCAATCACTGCCGTGTTCATGGCCAACCTCCACATACTCAGAATGAGCCTCCCCTCATCTCCCTATTCTTCCTAGAGCCTGGAAGTTATGCCCACAAAGTGCCTCTGGTGCCATACAAGCTCATTAACGACTATGACCCAGAGACTCACAAATAAATCTTGGGAGAGCCACAAGTTGCAGTGATGCCTCCAGACTCCAAGCCACTACCCAGTTAAAAATTTAACTCCACCTTTATCACCCTATTTAAAATTTTAGAATTCCTGGAATGTGTGACTGCATTCACAGCCACATCTCATTCTCAAAGCCACTGATGTACGAGGAGTAAGTAGCACACCACATTTGATGGTTGTAAAGTAGACGGCAACTGATCTAGCACTGTTTGTAGCACTGTTGTCTCGTCATTCATTGATATGCTCGAGCGGGCAGCAGTAACATCACTGTGAGACTCATTGTTATTGTTTTTGGCATATCGAATACACCACGGGTAGCTTGCCAGGCTCTGCCATGCAGGCGGGGATACTCTCGGTAGCTTACTGGGCTCTCCGAGAGGGACAGAGGAACCTAACCCGGGTCAGCCACATGCAAGGCAAATGCCCTACCCGCTGTGCTATTATGTGCTATTACAGTCCATAACAATATGTAAGTAATCTCTTATACAAGACCTTTATGTCTCCAGGGTGAGATACAACAATCTTCACACACTTTTCCTCTGAGGAGGATTTTTGGATCATTTTTAGCAGATTGTTCATAACAAGCAAAACAAAATAAATTATTTAGGATCTGCAAGAAAAAAAAAAGTAAAGAACTAAATATTGAGTTGGTTTATCCATACGAAATACTCATGTGCATTCTTCCACATACCCCCCCAGCATTTTCACAGTAAGTACCTTCTTTATAATATTGGACAAATGAGGTTGAAATTTATAATATTTGAATAACTTCCTTTCTGTCCACAATAACACAGCGGGTAGGGCATTTGCCTTGCATTCAGCCGATACAGTTTCGATTCCCCTGTCCCTCTCGGAGAGCCCAGCAAGCTACCGAGAGTGTCCCGCTCACATGGCAGAGCCTGACAAGCTACTGTTACTAGCAAAAACAGTTATCAAGTCTCACAATGGAGACGTACTGGTGCCCACTCGAGCAACTCTATGAACAATGACGACAGTGCTACGACAGTGCGACAGTGCTACAGTGCTGTCCATGTAGAGAAAAAAACTTATTCTCTTTATTTCTAAGGTCAAATATAAATAAGCAGTTGACATATTATAAAATTTTGTGTAAACTATACATTTTTATAAGCAGTAAGTTAAACCATTGACAAAAATTATATATTTTAGATTTTCGTACATGTTCACATGGAAGCACACTCTTAATTTTATAATTAATTGAATCTTGCTTTTAAGATTCTTTTTTTCCTACGTCTGATACTTGAGATGTCAGGCTGATACAATTAGACGTAAAATATCGTACAAATGATATTCCAAAGGACAAATTACCCTCTTATACCATTAATTGATCATGAAGAGGAAGAAAATATTTATAAATGGGAGTAGGCATTATAAATTTAGTTTTGGCCTTTTCTTTCCTTTTTTTTTTTTGATGCTCCTGTGGGATCCCCATGAGCCTACTCATAACATAAAAATACATGACTCAATATTTCATAGGGAATATTTGCACTAGATCTACCTTTTGATATTTAGGTGCTACTGCAAACCAAGGAAGGTAACTCACATAAGAAAAGCAGATCATGGGAACCAGAGTGAAAGTACAGTGGGTAGAGCACTTACCTTGCACATGGCTGACCTGGGTTTGGTTCCCGGTACCCCATATGGTCCCTTGAGTTCCACCAGTAGTGATCCCTGAGTGCAGAGGCAGGAGTAAGCCCTGAGCACTGATAGGTGTGGCCCCAAAAACAAAAAAAGAAAGAAAAAAGAAAAGCAAGTGCACAAGAAGAAGTAACAAATCTGAGAATCTGTAAATAGTTATAATGAGGTCAGAGTTGCATGGGACCAGAAAAGAAATGGAAGTAGTAAAGTCAGAAGCAAGAGCCACTCCACAGAACATTGCTGCATGGAATCTAAGCTAGGCCAAGTTTCATGAAAAACAGAATGGAAGATGTAACCAACTATCATAAACAAATGTCCCATGGAACGAAGAGAGGTTTCAGGAGAAAAAAGAGTCTGAATTCAAAGGAGTGTGTTGAGAAGGAATGTATCAATAATCACGAGTTCTCGGGGGCTGGAGCGGGTAGGGCGTTTGCCTTGCACACGGCCGACCCAGGGTCGAGTCCCAGCATCCCATATGATCCCCTGGGCACTGCCAGGGGTAATTCCTGAGTGCAGAGCCAGGAGTGACCCCTGTGCATTGCTGGGTGTGACCCAAAAAGCAAATAAATAAATAAATAATCACGAGTTCTCCCATTTCTGAGCTATTTTCACCTGCGTACATTACTGACTTTAAAAACTGTATCACCTTCAAAACTCACTTTCAGATAAGCCTTGACTTTTTCCATCTCTGCTTGGAGAAGTTCCTTAATGCTATATGATAGCTCTCTCTTTGCTTTGTAAATACCTGTTTGCTTTTCTATTTTTTGATATCTGTCCTATAGAATTATGAACACTAGGACAGCAGTACAAAAATTTTGAGAACAGTATTACAATAATGAATTGTGGAAAAAATCTGAAGTATTAAAAATGGAAGGATAATTAAATAAATTATGGCATATGATGAAATATATAGTTATTAAAATGAGTTTAAGATATATGTACAAATACAGAAGAAACAGTACTATGCTGTTAATGCAAATTTGAAAATACAATTTTAGGATGAGTGCCCTATCCTACTTTATTAAAGATATTTATATTATCCAGGCATTTGTATCTGTGTAATCAATCATTTATACATTGATGATTTAATGGCTAAGCAGATTCAAAAGGATTAGCCCAATTAACAAACTTATTCTTTGACTATTCATAACACACAAGTACTATTTCCATATTTTATATACCTTTAGTAAAAAATTGTTTCTCATAGTTGATATGCTCAAGTATGATATATATGTACTGATTAATATACTCTACCAAAATTAAGATCATTTCTTGATATCAGTTTTCAAATGTCCTTTTAACTACCTAATTCGCTCCACGCTATCATTCCTATAAAAATACATGCACTGAGATATCAAAAAAATTTACTATTATATTACTAATAATAGTCAAAATTAAGGTAATAGCTAATTAGCCAAAAACAGAATGAAGATTAAATCATAGTACAAGAACAAGATCAAGTTATGCAGCCATTAAAAAGAAGACATATTTTCTATATTTATGATGGAGTTTTCCTTCTTTTTATAAATTACCTTTTGCTGATATTTCACATTATCTCTATCTTAAAGTAAAATTAATCTTTTCCTTCTTTTTATAAACTATCTTTTGCTGATACCACATATTATCTCTTTATCTTAAAGTGAAATTAATCTATATAGCTATGATTGTTCATTACTGAGTTAATCCTAGTAGAATTAGTTTAATCTCATCAAAAAGGTAAACGCCCTTTCACCACTTCCCTATGATTTTATATTTCATTACCCTTTTCCTATAAAATCCTGTAAGAACTGGTCTAAAAATCACAAGGTCCTATTGGTGCATTTGGTCCTCTTTAACTGCCTTTTTGATTTGTTTTCTAGTAAAAGGAAGAGCACAGTGGAGAAAACTAAATATGTTTTCCTTTTGGAGAAAGTCTCATTTAAGGGAATGCTTCAAGGTGAAAAGAACCTTGTGAGATCATGCTAAGAATATGAACAAATTTCTTTTCAAATAGCACTGTAAGGCAAGATGGACAGAGGCACAATAGGGGGGTGAGCTTCAGAAGAATCGGGGAAGAAGTGTTCTGGTGATCAAAGGGATCTTCAATATGGGCAATGCCTGTGGACTCCACATAAAAGGCAAACTTGGATGGAACTAGCCAGTTGCAGGGCTCCCAAATTTAAGATTAGATCTCACTGCTACAGTATCAGAACTAAGTAGACACAGTCTACGAAACTGTTATTTCATTCAAAGCATCCAAAAGTAGAGATGCAGGACAAAGTCATGTGGTTTGGAAGAATGGATAAAAGATGGAACCTCAATACTATCCAGCTTTTGAGGTTCTTATCCTTATGATCCTCAAAGAAGCAACTTTACCTACTGTGTGGATCTTTCTTTCAGAATTTGACCTTAGGAATACAGGTGTTCAATCTTTTTTTTAATTATTTAGATTTTTGAAAAATTTGTAAAGATAATTTGAACATCTATCCACACTTTCTCCCAGATTCCCCTTTAGTTAATTAGGACTACATATGTCAAAAAAAAGGTACAAAATTGACAATTAAACTATCAGATTTTTATCAATTTTCCTGTTAATGTTCTTTTTTTTTGTTCTAGGATCACCATAGAGTTTACCATGTTCCATATAATTATCATGTATCTCTAGCGTCCTTTATTAGAGTTTCTCAGTTTACTTTTTATGATTATACAATTCTTTTAAAAATTGACTATAGTTTTGTAACATGTGCTTTAATTAGCCTGGATAAACTGGATTTATCTGATGCTTTCTCATAATTAGAATAAAAACCTGGGAAAATCCCCCATGGATAATGCCATTTTGTTACAGACTTAATGTGTTCCACCAGAGTTTATATGCTGAAGCCCAAAATTTCCAGTGAGACAGAATTTTCTGGTGAGGTAATTAGGTCATAGTGTTAGATTTCTGATTAAGGTACATTTTTACCAAATCCTGTTGACAGATGCTAAGTAGAAAAGATGTTCCTTTCCTATACAAAGTAAGTCTACATGAAACTAATTGTATCCCCTAATTTCTTCTAATTGCATAGATCCAAGAGAGAGAAAATCTTAGATAAATCAAGGGCACGATGAGCATCATTTTTCATTTAAAATGTTGATTATAGTTTAGGCAATACGTTTACAATAGTGCTCAAGTTTATGAGTGCTCTTGAAGAAAAAGAGATTAAGACTAGTCTCAGAGGGAAAGAGCTGTTTATATCAAAGCTTAGTTCCCACTTAACTTAAGCCTTGACTTTTCTCTTACTATAGTGTCATACCTGTGTTAAACATTCTGGCCTTTCCTATAAAACTGCCTAGTTATGAGAAAAAGTCACAAATTTCAGAAAAAGCAAAACCCTAAAGACTAACTTTAAACCAAGTCAAAATTTAAAAGCCCACACCAAAATCCTTGTTACCTCAACATGAAAAGGATACACTAAAATTTTTAATTACCCTAATTAAAAAACCTATTATTGCAATAATCAATTCCAAAGCTGAATATACTAATGAGATAAACACACTACTGTGATACTTGAAAGCTCTTGACCCAACTGTATAAGAGATGTGCGATTCTCTAATTAGGATTCACACCATCATGCGTTATTGCATTTATCAGCCAAGATATGCGTTTGTAAATTCCTTCCTGTGAGCAAAATGCCAAGTGTTCAAAGGCCAAGTCTAAATAGTCAAAATGAAGGAGAATATCGAGTAATTATATAACAAATGCAGACAATATAGACAATAATTACCAAGGCCAAAGCATTCATTGTCGCCTCTGGAACAGCCAAGCCTTTCAAGAATCGGACCCGTTTCAATACTTAGTTCTAAGATATCACATTGAGTTAAGTGTATTTATTAAGGTGAGGCTTAACAAGTTTGATTGCCATTGATTCCAATTAAGAAAACAAAAGCTAACTCTATAGATTGAACCATTATTGTTGAGTTCAGAAAAACACATGGACTGAAAGCAGAGAATTCGAAGCCTTAGCCTGATTTGCAATCTAGTCGGAGAATGGGGGGGGGGGAGGAAAGCTCGTCAGTGACTACTTTTCCTCTTATTTTTATCTTTGAAGATATCAGATTTGACAAGCTGCTAGCCAGAGAAGTGCTTAATTTTCTAATATCTCTTGAAATAGGCTGTCTGCTCTTTCCATACTGGGTCAACACCAGAGTGTCCGTGTCGTGCACTGACAGCTTCTATAAATACTATTTTCCCTTTGCTTACTTCAGGAAATGCACCACCTGATCCCCAATTAACACAATGATTTACGTCAGACGAAAGCCCCGCTTCTTTGTTTCACTGGCCTCCATCTGTAGTGTTACCATGCAGGGGAATTTTGATTTGACTGTATTCCCCTTCCTTATTTAAGTTAGGGTTTAGGCTTATTTAGGTTTATTGGAGCAAGGAAAAGAGGTGGAAGGTCATGTGCACTTTGGTGGTAGTGGGGTGCAATAATTTTGTTTATTAAAAGTATAAATTTTAACACTATGGCAACCAAATTGCCTACACTATATATATATATATACATATATATGTATATATATATTTGCTTTTTTTGGGGGGGAGGGGGTCACACCCGGCAATGCACAGAGATTACTCCTGACTCTGCACTCAGGAATTAGCCCTGGCGGTGCTCAGGGGATGATATGGGATGCTGGGACTCGAACCTGGGTTGGCCACGTGCAAGGCAAACGCCCTACCCGCTGTGCTATCGCTCCAGCCCCTACATTATATTTTTAATGTGACTTAATCACCATCATCCACAAGCTGTACAGCAAGTAGGGTGCTTGCCTCGCATGAAGCTGACCCTGGTTCTTCAGCACCATATATGTTCCCCTGAACTTGCCAGGAGTGACCTCTGATCACTCACCAGGGGTAAGCCCTGAGCATTGCTGGGTACAGCAGTGATAATAATAATGATAATGATAATGATAATAATAAAACCGTCACAAAAGAAAATAACACGAGACACTTTCTCATTCTCATGTTTGTTTGCTTGTGGGTGAAGAATTTTTTTTCAAATTAATTCAAGTGAGTTAGGTAAGGTCAGAGAGATTCTTTTTATATTTGTTTTGTTTTTTTTTTTTGCTTTTTGGGTCACACCTGGTGATGCACAGGGGTCACTCCTGGCTCTATACTCAGGAATTACCCCCGGCGGTGCTCAGGGGACCATATGGGATGCTGGGAATCGAACCCGGGTCGGCCGCGTGCAAGGCAAATGCCCTACCCGCTGTGCTATCGCTCCAGCCCCAGATTCTTTTTATATTTAACCAGGAATAAATCAAACTGAAAGGGGCAACTGTAGAAGCAAACCTATATTCCTTTTTATACTTTCAAATACTTTTTTATCAAAACCCAATCTTTTCTCTACCTTAGAACTTCATTGCAATCTATTACTATTCTATCGATAGGTAAAAAGTTTATTTTGCAGTATCTGAAATTGCAATTAAAATATAAATCATTTTTTAGCAAAGACACATTAACATGGGCTGAAATTTTAACTAGGATCCCTGAAATGTTTTATACTTCATATTTCTAAATTAGAAACATTGAAGTACTAAAATGGTTATTTATGGGGCTGGAGCAATAGCACAGCCGGTAGGGCATTTGCCTTGCACATGGCCAACCCAGGTTTGATTCCCAGCATCCCATATGGTCCCCTGAGCACCGTCAAGAGTAATTCCTGAGTGCAGGAGCCAGGAGTAGCCCCTGTGCATCACCAGGTGTGACCCCAAAAAAGCAAAATAATAAAAAATTAATAAAATGAGTATCTGAAACAGACTTTAGATTTTTGTTTTTGCCCAATAAGAAGCAGAACCAAAAATAATTTAATTATCTTCTAATTCTTTTTTCAGTTTTTGGGCTACACCAAGCAGTACTCAGGGTGTACTCCTGGCTCTGTGCTCAGGAATCACTCCTGGAGGGGCTCAGGAGACCATACATGCTACCATGGATCAAATATGGATTGGAGAGGTATAGTGTATGTACCCTACTTCCTGCCCACTCTCCTATCTCTTCTGTCCTAAAAAATCTTTTAATATAAAACATGGCCAATCATTTAACACAGGAATTTTACAACTAAAGAAGTATGTTACAAATTTTAATGATAGATTGGAGAAGTTAGACAGGACCTTATTTATTAGAATTAAAGGTGGCAACTTTTACTGAGTGACCAGGTATTGCCTCTATTCAAGTGGCAGGTCCTATTAGCAACAGACAGAAAACTAATATGACAGACAGTGCACTTGTCACATGAGTTCCCGTCATGGAGAGCAGGTGTGTACTGGTCCATTATGACATGACACCATTGCAGCCCAATTTTGCTATCAATGCTATTCAAGAGAAACTTAAATTTAAAAATTTTAAGAACCATCTATTTTATCAGAATTGTAATATTTTTTTGGTCAAAACTTTATGTCACTCCTAGAGAACAGGACATGGCCACTTCACTAAGGGGACATGCAACATTAAAGGTTGTGCTGTGAACTCAATGTTTATAGACATTTACAAGCAAAGGAGAAAAAACCTGGAACAATTCCTTCCACACATCCTCAGGAAGAACTAATGCTCACAATTCCTTGATGTGGCATTCAGACTTCATAAGAGAGAGACTATGATTTTCTGTTGTTTAAATCCTCTGATCTGTGGTACTGTGCTTCAACAGCCTTTGGCAACAAATGCATAAATATACATCTCTAGTCTATTGAAATAAGCATTAAATAATGCACTAATTTTCTTTTTTTTTTTTTAAATAATTTATTTATTTTTAATTAGAGAATCACCGTGAGGGTACAGTTACAGATTTATACACTTTTGTGCTAATACTTCCCTCATACAAAGTTCGGAAACCCATTCCTTCACCAGTGCCCATTCTCCACCACCCGTAAACCCAGTGTCCCTCCCACCCTCCCCAATCCCATCTCCCCCCCAACCCACCCTGCCACTGTGGCAGGGCATTCCCTTCTGTTCTCTCTCTCTAATTAGCTGTTGTGGTTTGCAATAAAGGTGTTGAGTGGCCGCTGTGCTCAGTCTCTAGCCCTCATTCAGCCCGCAACTCCCTTCCCCCACATGGCCTTCGACTACAATGTAGTTGGTGATCACTTCTCTGAGTTGCCCTTTCCCCGGAACGTGAGGCCAGCCTCGAAGCCATGGGGTCAACCTCCTGGTACTTATTTCTACAGTTCTTGGGTATTAGTCTCCCACTCTGATATTCTATATACCATAGATGAGTGCAGTCTTTCTATGTCTGTCTCTCTCTTTCTGACTCATTTCACTCAGCATGAAACTTTTCATGCCCATCCACTTAACTACAAAATTCTTGACTTCCTTTTTTCTAACAGCTGCATAGTATTCCATTGTATAGATGTACCAAAGTTTCCTCAACCAGTCATCCGTTTTGGGGCATTCGGGTTTTTTCCAGATTCTGGCTATTGTAAACAGTGCTGCAATGAAAATACATGTGCAGATGTTGTTTCGATTGTACTTTTTTGCCTCTCTGGGATATATTCCCAGCAGTGGTATTGCTGGGTCAAATGGGAATTCAATATCTAATTTTTTGAGAATCGTCCAAATTGTTTTCCAGAAGGGCTGAACCAGTCGGCATTCCCACCAGCAGTGAAGAAGGGTCCCTTTCTCCCCACATCCTCTCCAACAGCGGTTGCTTTTGTTCTTTTGGATGTGAATAATGCACTAATTTTCAACTAGAGGTGATTTTTTTCCCTTTCCAGACATTTGATGGTATTCTAGGCCTCATTTAATCTGCTGAAAGATATCCGCAAGAAATTGTGCCAACAAATTTCCTTTGAATTTAAACTTCAGTTATTCCCTGAGTTTCAAATGTACTAATACATTGTCAAATATTAGAGTAGCCAACTTTCACAATTATATGAATCAATTCCTTAAAGTAAACATCTCACATACGATACCTATTGATTCTGCTTCTCTGGATAACTTTGGGGATTTTTTTAATTTATTTTTTTATTGAATCACCATGAGATATAGTTACAAAGCTTTCATGATCGAGTTTCAGTCATACAATGTTCTGGATAACTTTGATGAACATATTAGCATTTATTATGAATAACAATTTTAGCATTTTAAATTTAACACACTAGAAAATCTTTCATGAGCTTAAAATATTTTAATTGAATCACCATTAGATAGAGCATTACAAAGCTGTTCATACAACGTTCTAAAGTCCATCCCTCAACCAGTATAATTTCCCAGCACCAATGCTCCCAGTTTCCCTCCTACCCCTCTAAAGCCCCCCACCCCAGCCTGCCTCTATAATAGGTATCTCTCTCTCTGTCTCTCTCTCTCTGTCTCTCTCTGTCTCTCTCTCTCTCTCTCTTTCTTTCTCTTTCTCCTTTTGGACATTAAGGTTTGTGATATAAAGGCTGATTGAAAGATTATCATGTGTATCCCTTTACCTACTTTCAACACTCATTTTTAAATGGTTATTTCATTTGACACTTATCTTCAGGTAGATATTATTATCTTCTAAATTTGAAAATAAGGTAACTTAAATACAGAAAGGCTAAGAAACTTACCTAGTAACTTAGATCATGATACTCTGATATTATAACATGTCACCTCTATACTGTGTACAATAACAACCACCAAGATGTGTACAGGAAATACAGCGGTAAGATTACCATGGCCCCTGGTTACAGTGTGATTAGAAGCCTATGGAACAAACCTGTTTTTGTAATAAGTGGTCAACAATATATCTGATCAGTTACAGTTAATGAGCATGAGGTAAGTTAACAGGAATCAAATTTTGATCGATTAAATGCCATGAACCAATATCAGAAAGAGGAAGAGCAGTTCTGGCCACTGAAGACAACGGGATATTCCCCTCAGTGTGTCTATAATTTGTACAGATTAAGTATAAAATTTTAAAGGAAACATTATGTTGTATATAAAAGTAGCTCTACTTTGCATCTGAAAATTATTGAACCTTAGGAAAGAATGATGTTCAGATAGTATAATGTTAGTCTCTAGGGAGGAAAAACTAAGCAGGAATTTTTTTTCTCGTGTATATGTTGAGGTTTTATAACTCCCAGAGAGATTCATGTATATCTCTCTGCTTGAACATTGGTTCATTATGTTCAGAACAAAATCAGAGCAATTGTATCCTGCAAGTGTGATTCTTTTTATTTTTTTATTTTTCAAACCCAATCATTTGCCCACCAAGAGTTCCCCTATATGTCTCTTTACAACCATCTAGATCACCTCTATTATTCAGAAAACAGGGTTATTTACCAATGAGATGCTGAAAATGTAAGACATCTACCTTAGCCAAGATATTTCCTGTCCTATTAGGAATAATATGAAAGTAAGCAACAGAGAGGAAATGCCCCTTAACAATGTGCTAGTTAAGAGCTCAAGGCAAAGCCCAGGGCCTCTAATCTAGCTGGTCATTAATTACTAAGAAATGTGTACAGTGAGACAACTCTTAGCTAGAGACATATATAAGATCAGCTCCGTCAATGGGAAATATGCAGGAAATGTGCATGTCTGAATAACAAGGAAAATAGAAAAACAAAGAAAACAGGCATGGGCAAACCAAGCCACCATTTATTATAGTTTTCACCCACAATCGTCCCATCAGATCATAGCATTTGAATGGCAAGATATCTTTTTCTACTTTTTAATTTTTTCTCTTGTTTTTCAAATTTTTCCACTTTCCCTTTTTCAATATAACAGCAAATTCCATATGAAGAATCTGATTACAGATCCAGACTATTCTAAAACATTAGAAATTTAGTAAAAGAACTTATGATTAATGTCATCTCTGTTCTATGCCTCATTTTGGTTATAAATTGCATACAGTGTTGTATTATTTTGTTTTGATCAAGCATCAAATAAGACCAAACTTTCACAAAATACCTAGGTTGGACTAATCTTAAAGTAAATTTACTCCCTAGAAATATTCACTATATGTCATTTGTACTTGATTAAAGATTTTTAAAAAATCAATTTTGGTTTGAAACAACCTTATGCCTGAAGCTGTTGATGTGATATATTGTTTTTGGCTTCGGTTTCTAAAATATCCATAGATGGAGAAAGTGAAAAGAAGAACTATGATATTTATTGGTTTGTGGGAAAAATAAAAACCCAAATTGAAGTTTCCTGTATTGCTGGGCACCTCAAGTTCCTTCTCTAACACCATTTCTGCTACTTCTAACATGTGTTTTTCTATACATTATTCCTCATAATAAACTGTTTCTGCTTTATTATTTCTTGACCATCCACTACAGAGAACTTCAGAAACCCCAGAAACTATTAACTGAACACTAATATGAAACATACAGCAATGTGGACACTTCCATAAAATTAAGTTGAATAAACTTAACAAGGATTAATATCACTTATCCCAGTACAGCCGGGATATTCAATTGGGATGAAATTTTGGCTTCTGGTGGGCTCCCAGGATATTTCAAGGGGCCTCAGATTAAAATGGTGTAAATGTATAAGAATGGGAGGGGGAAGGCAACCTGTAGGAAGGGTCTGTGCAACCTGTAGGAAGGGTCTGTCATAGAAGGAAAACATGGGGTCAAAGGGAGTCACCATCAGAAAAACAGTTGAGAAACTCTTCACTAGACAACCAAATCTTTGTTGTTACTGTCATTCATTTTGTTTTGGAGGCCACATTTGCTAATGCTTAGGGCTTCCCTCTGGTTCTGCTCTCAGGGATCACTCCTGGGAAGTCCAAGGGGAACACATATGGTGCTCAATCAAACATATGTTGGCCGTGTGCTTGGCAAGAGTACACCCTGCTGTACTATCTCTCCAGCCCAAAGAAAGTACCGGATTTCTTTGTTCAATATTTTGTTTATCCAGATATCCCTGACATTGCTATCAGCAAGGGATATTTTAGTCTCCCGTGTAGTGTTCAGTCTTATCAAGGGGTAATTAACCATTAACTCGAATATGTGCATAATATTAGAGATAACCAACCCTCTTAAGGACTGTTCAGTAACTGTTGAGACTACAGGAATTGACTTTGTAAGGACATCCTCTTTTTTGATTTCTTAGATACAGAATACTATGAGCAAGCTAAAAAAAGCAAAAGCAAAAGTTTATCTATAAAGATAAGCTAGGGGAAGGGGCGGGTAGGGAAGCAGCCAACATGTTCTTAGTGAAGCTTCTTTCAGGTTGGAGAATTTCACTGGGGATCCTTTAACTGGGCCTGAAATGTTGGCTGGGTAAAAGAGAAGAAAGGCACTATTAGTTTGAGTTTTAAAAACATGAACAAAGGAAGGCTCAGAAGAGCAATATCTTACTCGGAATTTCTCTTTGGATAGGAGTTAAATAATACCATTTCTCTTTCACCATCATCCCATCAAATTTCAGTTCCTTATTGAATTTTAGTTCAAACATCTTTAAGTTTCATAGCAATAGTGGTAATGCAAAACAGTTATTTCTATAAATGTCCATTGATTTTTTCAG
Organism: Sorex araneus; assembly: GCF_027595985.1. NCBI lineage: Eukaryota > Metazoa > Chordata > Mammalia > Eulipotyphla > Soricidae > Sorex > Sorex araneus. The sequence continues at coordinate 269,965,548 of NC_073302.1, read as the reverse complement.
CAAGTTTTAAGAAAGCAGAGAATTTTACCCTTGTTATAAATATTTATAGCTGTTTTTGACACTTTGCCATCAGTGCCTCAATGTTTGAAATCTACACATTTAAGAGGAGGGGATTTTAAATGATCAATTTATGATAGAGATCATCTGTTTGGGGAAAATTTGGTTTCCCAGCATTGTTATGGATCTCTTGGCATGCTCATTCACTCTATAAGGTAAAGCAAACAGACTGATTCAAATTCTCTGACAAGTTAAATGAGGCATATTCTTTTTTTATTTCTGCTCTCAAATTATTGTGCATAAGTAAAATATAATTTGTTCATGCCATTCTGTCAAGAATCAAATATTCAAAACATAAAGCATATCATTAGCAATTAAATAGCACTCTGTTTACAAGATATTTTAAAGTCATTAATTAAATTTTTCATTCCTGTTTATGTTTGCAATTGGAAGCTATTAGACCTCCCATTTTCAGGTAGAATTGCTTATATTTAAACAGTAACTGGTCATTTAACATGACATGATATTTTAGTTATGGAGAGGGATTTTTGTCTCAAATACTATTTCCCAATTCTTCCACATTTAACTCAGCTCTAGAGCAAGACCACTTCTCATTTTATCAGATGATTCCAGTCCTTGGGAAAGTGAGCTGTGTCCCTGAGTTTGATTCTGGCACCACATATGGTACCTCACGCCCTGCCAGGAGTGACCTCCGAGCACAGAGCAACTTTGAGCACAGCTGAATGTGTCTGTGTACCCCTTGCCCCTCCCCCCGCCCTAAATGCAAACAAATGATGCACTATTTAAAAACAGAACTATTTTACATGTACTGTCACTGTCACTGTCATCCCATTGCTCATCGATTTGTTCGAGCAGGCACCAGTAACATCTCTCATTGAGAGACTTATTGTTACTGTTTTTGGCATATCCAATACGCACGGGTAGCTTGCCAGGCTCTCCGAGAGGGGCGGAGGAATTGAACTCGGGTCGGCCGAGTGAAAGGTGAACGCCCAACCACTGTGCTATCGCTCCAGTACAATAAAGGTAAATTTTCAGTCTAAAGATCAAAATTTATTAGATAGCCTAACATCAATTTATTAATTATGATATATTTAAACTACAGCAATGAGTTCATTTCTTGTAATTGCATATGGTGGTGAATATTTTAACTTCAGAGTGCTACTACTAGTTCTTCTCCTTTAATACACCATGTGAGCTCTGCCTTAAGTCCTCCCAAGACATTTTTAAGCAATGACTATAGAAAATAATTGAAACTTTTCTGAGGAATCTGAGAGGAGGAGAGGGCCTAATTGACCAAATCTTGCCAAATTATTCAAATGATTGAGTTATAAGACATTTCGTAAGTATAGATATGTATACTAAGAATGTACACAGATTAACACAGATTAATAAAATGTTTCTCTTGTGTTTTTAATTTTTTTAAATGAAGCTATGATTAATCTGTCATAAGATGGCAGCAGCATCTCTTTCCATAACTTGCCTCCTAGCTAAAAGTTAAGCTTTTTTTTGGTTTAGTATCTAAGGATTTGATTCTCAGTCACATAAGGTGAAGATGTCAGGTAGTTGCTTAAAATTATGCTAGTGGGGAAAGATATGCTTATAGAAAGAAGAATAACTCACTGAAAAATCTCATTACTAGATGTTTACAAAGTAATTTAATTTTTAGTAATCATTATAGCATTATAATTTTATAAATAAATGAGATATTCTCAATATATAAGCATAACTATTCACATACCTAATGCATAGCTTTAGATCTAAAAATCCATCGACAAATATCTCAGCACATCTTAATGTGGTACGATTATGGCCCTTCCTAAAATTAAAAAGCTTTCTTCTTCTTAATTTTCTTTAGTTTTTAAATTTATCTGTAATGAATAGGAATTAACTATATAACCAGAGAAAATGTCTTTAAAGAGGAGAGAAATTAGCTTTTGCCCCACGCCGGCTAATGGAGGAAATATCCTTCTTCCTTGGTTTTTCTTCTCTCCGGGAAGAAGAGGTGTGGTGTCCACCATTTTATGGGACTTTTAAGCAGGTATGAACTTGGTGGCGTGGAAAAAAAAATGTGCTTTGAACTTGAAACAGCGGGACTCCTGGGCAGTCTCGGGCCGGGGCCGGTGCTGGCTCAAGCTCCACCGAGATTCCATGCTGCCCCAGGAAGGGAAATGATTCAATTTCCAACTTAAATCTCCCTGGACTTAATTATTAAAATACAGAAATCCTAAAACCACGCAGCCGCTACTGTGGCTGTGCGACTTTATATCTCTTCATTCTTGTCAGTGGAAAACTAATTGTCAAATATTTCCCTGTCAATAGGGCCATATTCTTGGGGGATAAATTCCAACAAGAATAGTGAATTCTGTGTTGAAACTCCAACAACAATAGTGAGTTTTGTGTTGAAATATGGAATGTAATCAAGGTAAAGAGAAAAAGAAGTGAAATTTTTCAGTTATGCAGTGGGGGTAGTTGAGGGGTGGGGCGTAGGATGTATACTGGGTTTTTTTTTTCTTTTTGGTGGTGGAATATGGGCACTGGTGAAAGGATGGGTGTTTGAGTATTGTATAATTGAGACATAAGCCTGAGAACTTTGTAACTTTCCACATGGTGATTCAATAAAATAAATTTAAAAAAAATAAAGAGCAGAGAAATTGATCATCAAACATAAAATTCAAAGACTGAAAGAACTGTATCTTTAAAATTCTTTAGGAAAAACCATCTAAGTAAAAAACTTACTAGAAGAATAGATTTACAACTTCAAGATTACGAAAATAATTTACCGTGTAAATTAATAAATTAATAAAAATTAATTTACAGTGTAAATTAATAACTCCCACTTCTTCCAGGAAATAGATTATATACATGTGTGTGTGTGTCTGTGTGTATGTGCAGAGCCTGGCAAGCTACCCATAGCATACGCAATACACCAAAAACAGTAACAACGACGGTCCTCATTCCCCTAATCCTGAAAGAGCCCCCAATACGTCATCAGGCTACACTTCATGAGACAGGGATGAATGGAGATGTTACTGGCACCAGTTCCAGCAAATTGATGAGCAACGGGATGACAGTGATGCAGTGATACAGTGATGTGTGTGTGTGTGTGTGTGTATCTGTGTGTAGGTGTACCTTTATTAAGGACAAAATTAAGAAAGATTTTTAGACCTAGAAGTTTATAGTAATATTTTTATCATCTTTTTTCTTTGACTGTATTATGACTAAATATAATTTATATGAACTCAGTTAAGTGAATTAATAATTACATCATTTAATTTTAATGAAACCAAAGGAAAATAGCTCTCACTAAAATATACAGGTACCTTTTAAAAGGAAACTACAGATTGCAGCTAAATATGAATGATTTACACTCAAGTAAAAAATTAAATAGCTGAGTTGATATCTTAAGCTTTTTAGACGATACTTTCATGCCTTAGAAGCAATAACTCCCTGTTAATTTAAAATAATCAATAAGAATATTTGGCAGTGCCAGGGTGATCCCTGAGCTCAGAACCAGGTATAAACCCTGAACACTGTTGGGTGTGGTTCAAACACATAGACAAAAATTAAGTAAAGACAATTTGGAACATGTATGGACACTTATTTTCTAGTACATTAATCTCCAAGTTGATTCCTGCCCTAATATATTTATGGTGGTAAAAACCCATCCCATTATCAACATATCAAAAAAAAAATTCAATGTATATAGAAAGCAATCTTTTTTTTTTTAATTTTATTGAATCACTGTGAGATAGTTATAAGCTTTCATGTTTGGGTTACTGTAGGATAACATAGCCTCAGGTAGTTTAGGTTTATTGGGTTATTCCCATCACAGTGCTCCCATTCCTCTGTGTTTATTTGTAACTTCTTTCTTTGTGTTCTGTTGACTTGTAAATATTGTTTTTCTCTTCTCCTTGAGTCCTTTGCAAAGTTTTTTCAGAGCCATGTCCTTTTGTCTGGGCACAGGAAGACTGTAGCAAATGCTATGCTTTGGTAACCTGGGAGTCATTTGCCTCTACATGATATTTTCCTCCTGGACATCTATTCTCTCGACCTAAGCCTCAGCTGCCCTTACTTCTTAGCTCCCCCAAAGGCAGGGTCCCAACAAGGAACCGGATGGATCCAGGGCAATCAGTGAGCTACGTGCTACCCTGGCATCGAGATGGGCCTAGCCAAGGTGCCTAATGTTTGGACAAATGCTGGCATGATCCAACAGGTTTGGCCCCTTGTACAACAAATGTTATACAAGCACCACCAGGATTGGACACTGAGCACAGAGCCAAGAGTAAATCCTGAGTACTACAAGGTATAGCTCAAGCTTCCACGCCCCCCAAATTAAAACTTACTTTGCTCATGTGAAAAAAAAATATGATAACATTTTTTTAAGCTCCAAGAGTTAATAACAATTGTTGGTAGAGCCTGGCCAGCTACCAGTGGTGTATTTAATATGCCAAAAACAGTAACAACAAGTCTCACAATAGAGACGTTACTGGTGCCTGCTCGAGCAAATTGATGAGCAACGGGATGACAGTGATGATAGTGATTTTTAAAAATCAAGGTAATAGACCAAGCCAAACTAAAGCAAACATTCAGGCTGACCAACGAACGGGGATGACCAAAGCAGAAGCAGAGAGAGAGAATGAAAGGCAGGGCACCCAATGGACTATACTGGTAGGATATTGGAAGTTTGCTGGTGGTGTAGTGACATGTATTTATTGAGAAGAGGGGTGGAATTATACCACTAAGGGAGACATAGTCTTATAAACCAATGTTATCACAATGAAAATAAGAGTCTTGATTTAAATATTTGTTTTCTTTCTCTGATTCTCTGATTTTATCTCTCCATGTTGCAACAGTTGACCCCAGTGAGCACATCAATGAAAGGTAAAATTCATTATGATTCTTAGGCCAGTCAGAAAGGGCAGCATTTACTTACATAATTTACTGTCAGGTCTTTAGTCTGGAAACTGGTGGATGCTTCCGGGGAAACAATAGAATTCTCACTTTTCCCCATTTAAGTCCCTTTTCCTGTACAACTACAAGACTAATGAACTTTGTGGACATGCACGATTGTCCACATTTCTAAGAGGTGCTTTAACATTGTTTCATAATTTCCAATTTTTTCCTTAAAGAAGGCCTCAAAGTTATGCAAGTGTAACACCCCACACTACTTGAATTTAGCTTTTCTTTCCTCCTTCACAAAATTCTTCAGCACACATTGAAGCTTTTCCATTTTTTTTTTATGCATCAGTTTTGTTTTGGGGTGGGAGTCTGTCTGGGTTTTGTCTGTAGATTTCATCCCATTCTTCAACCCAATGATCATTTCGCTCCCTTTGGGATGTTTCTTCTTCACAGTATCCTTGCCCAGGAAAATTTTCCACCTATTCTCACTTTGATTGACAGATAAGGCTTCACCTGCAGAGTATGGAAATCTGGCCTCCTGGTCCTCATTCTTTGCTACCATGCAAATATTCCCACAAGAGTGATGTTAGATACTGCTTCTCAGGGAACTTGACTGTTTCTGCTATATGTTAGCATCATATCATAGGATCTAAGTGGGGTTTTGTTTCAGCATAGTTTATAGGATCCTGGCCCATTCTTCCTCTTCCTGCCTTGGATCACCATAAAGAAACCTCAAAGGCCTCATAACAAAAACTATATAATATCTACTATTATGTATTTTGAGCATGTGGATACAATTTCAGCAAAAAAGGGGAGGAAATGCTAAAGACATGAGAGAAAGGAAGCCATTGTCATTTCCTGAATTCCCTAAAGCTTTAGCACTGACCCCATGCTCTCTTCATCCTGACTCCTGGCAACATTCCCAGTACCTCCAGTGTCCTCATGATAACCCTCCCAACAATATGGTTTCCTGAACTGATGAGCTCAACCTCACTGAACTTTCCATTCAACTTTAGAGCCACAGGTACTGCAGCTTGGCTACTCAATCCTCGATGGAATGACAATGTCACATGTCTTAGTTATCCCTGTATTTCCAACCAACCTTACATGTTAAGAACAGAATGAATGGGGTTGGAGTGATAGTCCAGCGGGTAGGGCATTTGCCTTGCATGGGGCCAACCCGGATTTGATTCCCAGCATCCCATATAGTCCCCCAAGTAGCCTGTGTGCAGAGCCACAAGTAACCCCTGTGCATCCCCGGGTGTTATTCAAAAAGCAAAAAAAAAAAAAAAAAGAAAAGAAAAGAATATTTATTGATTAGGTGAGTTGATACATATTTGGAAAGTGTGGCTGTAAAATCAAGAATGATAAATGAAGTGCAGTGAGGTCAATGTCTTGGGAATACTAGGAATTAATGGGGTTTACTCCTGGTTCTGTGCCCAGGGATCATTCCTGGGGTGTTCAAGGACCAAATGTAGTGCCAGGTATCTAACTGGAGTTAACTGCTTATAAGGCAAACACCTTAATACTTGTTTAGTCTCTGTACTTGTTTAGTCTCTACAAGCTACTCTTTTTGATTAAAATATAATTAGATCAAATATATTTTAACCTAACTATGTTAAAATATATTTGATCTAAATATATTTTAAGACACACAGACGAACCTCGGACCCGAGCAACTTGCTGCAGAAATGGCTCTGGACTTTGCAATAGCCTTTTCTGCTGGGCAACTCCAGACGGGGACAGGCGCCTTCCCTCTCCCTGCCCTCCAGGAGCTCTGGCAGCCGCCGTTTTCTGGAAGTCAGCGACAAGCTCCAGGTTCGAGTGGCGGTGGCAGCTGATGCCAGATCTCACAGGACAGGGAAGGAGTGGGCCCTTCTCCTTTCCCCCACCCCGATGGGACTCAGAGATGACGCCAAATCCTGCCACCGTCTACTTAAGCTCCCACACGACCAGGATCCAGTAACACAAACGAATCTCAGACCCGAGCAACTTGCTGCAGCAATCTCTTCAGACCCTAATTATTAACATTTTAGAATTCCTAGACCACGTGGCCGCTCTTCCTGCCATGCAACATTATATTGTATCCAGAAAAAGCAACACAAAACACATTGTCTATCACTGCACTTTCAGCAGCTATGAGGGGTGGTGAGACTGGTCTTGAAATATGTAAGGCAACTAAAGTAGAGAAAGAGTAATGTGCAAATTGTCTGCCACACAGGCAGGGGGAGGTGTGGAATGGGTGGGGTGGAGGGAGATACTGGGGATTTTGGTGGTGGAAAACGTGCATTGTTGAAGGGATAGGTGTTTGATGACTATATGATCGAAGCTCAAACATTAAAGCTTTGCTATGGTACCTCATGGTAAATCAATAAAAAAATAAAAATAAATAAAAGTTAAAAATATATATATTTTAAAAATACACAATATCTCTTGAAAATTAAGTAATAGTTCATCCCTTGATAAGGTGATGCTTCAGAAAGCAATTTTCAACATGTCTAAACTTAATTTTGGCTTTTCAGTAAGAGACTTAGATAATAATATTTGCATTTTCAACATTATAGTTATTAAATGATTTTAAAAGACTGTTCCAATATACCTGTTTACCCTAATATAGAATACAGTATGTATGTCTATGCATTCTTATATAAACATATAAATATATATGACACAAGGCATTTTTTCTCAGGGTTTTGTCCTATCAGGGGACTTGAAAATTTACATTATTTTTTAGAAAGATTGTTAGCAAGCCTGAATTCTGTGCTCTTTTTTCCCTTGAAAGTCTTGAATATAGACATTGTCAAAGATCACAATGGTGATTTTATTTAGCAAAATAACTCTGATGTGGCTTGAAGCACAACATTTATGAGACTCTTCTATTTCCCCCCCCAAAGGTCAAGTTCAATCCTGGTGGCTTGCCATAGAAATGTTTTAATTTTTATTTAGTAATCTCTGCTTCTTCTAACTGCCTTGCACATCCCATCAGCCAGCAAATAAAAATCTAAGCAGTAAAGTTGGTTAGCAAGCAAACTCTATAAAGCACAATGATTTATTTTTTCAGTGACCTTAATGATAGTTTTAGTGTAGTAAATTTTTTATTACAGTAAATTATTTATTGCAGGAGAGGCATGTGAGTCAACAAGGAATGTGAAAATAATAGTGAAGAAATTTATGTTGTTTTTCTGAAGAGTCTTTTCCCCTCCTCACACTTCTCACAAAAAATCCTCCATTATATAGAGCAAATGCTCAAAGTAACATGGGCTAGATTGGATGTGTAAAGACGATGGCGGAGTGGAGCTGGGTGCACTGCACATCTAATTTCCAGACTTTCCCTGAGAGGGACTCTTCTCATTCTTCATACTTGCTCTGGAGCCAGCTAGCTTTAGAGAATACTGTCAGAGAAGCTTTTAGTTGCTTGCTTCTGGTAGGCATCAACAGTCCAATGTTCTCCAGGTTATTGATATCTTTAATATTGTTATCAGAGACATAGGGATAAAGATCTTTAGTGTATTATCAAGAATGTGTTTGGCCTGGGGACAGTGGGATAGAGGAATCCTGGAGATCAAATATTCCCTCCTCCTACTCCTCATCTACTCATTTGAAGGAGTTAATGTGACCTGTAAGTTGTCACTTGAGATTAAACATTTATGAAGAATAGCTTATTTGATATTTAGAATCTGAGAATAAGGTATTATTGATAGTGAAAGCACATGTCTGTAGTATTAAATAGTATACTTGGAAGTTTTCTCCAATGAGTCAGTCAGGGCAACATATGATTTTATAGTTCATTTTATTTTCTAAATTAATTACATATAATTGGTTATTTCCACTTAGTATTAATACAAAAATTTCTCTTAACCACATTATAAATCAGAAGAGATTTATCAATAACCTTGCTAACCAAATTCTTTTAAAAATTTTTTTTTTATTTTTTTAATGAATCACTGTGAGCTACAGATACAACATTTTCATGTTTGAGTTTCAGTCATACAATGATCAAACACCCATTACTTCCATCAGTGTACATTTTCCACCATCAATGTCCCCAGAATTCCTCCCCACCCTGTCCCACCTCTCCCAATGTCTCTACGGCAGACAATTTCCATCTTACTCTCTCTCTACTTATGGGTACTATGGTTTGCAATACAGATAATGAAAGGTGATCATGTTTGGTCTTTCATCTATATTCAGCACACATCTCCCGTCCTGAGCTATGCCTCCAACCGTCATTGATTTAGTGATCCCTTCTCTATCCCAGCCGCCTTCTCCCCTAGCTCATAAGGCAGGTTTCCAACCATGGAGCAATCTTCCTGGCTTTTGTCTGTACCGTCCTTAGGTGTTAGTCTCATATTATGATATTTTATATTCCACAAATGAGTGCAGTCATCCTATGTCTGTCCCTCCCATTCTGATTCGTTTCAATTAGCATGATACTCTCTCCATGATCATCCACTTGTAAGCAGATTTCATGACTTCATCTTTCCTAACAGCTGTATAGGATTCCAATGTGTAGATGTACCAAAATTTCTTTAACCAGTCTTGGGCACTCAGGTTGTTTCCAGATTCTGGCTATTAAGAACAGTGCTGCAATGAATGTATAGGTGCAGGTGTCATTTCCACTGTGCTTTTGTGTACCCTCGAGATATATTCCCAGCTTTTGCTGGATCAAATGGGAGTTCAATTTCTGTGTTTTTGAGCAATATCTATATTGTTTTCCAAAATAGTTAGACCAGTCAACAATGAAGAAGAGTGACATCTCCCCACATCCACGCCAACACTGGTTGTTTTTGCTCTTTTGGATGTGTTCTAGTCTTTGTGGTGTGAGATGATATCTCATTGTTGTTTTGGTCTGCATCTCCCTGATGATTAGTGATAAAGAACATTTTTGGCCATTCAAATTTCTTCTTTGAGAAAGTTTCTGTTGCTTCATCACCCCATTTTCTGATGGGATTGGATATTTTTTTTCTTATAGAGTTCAACCAGTGTCTTGTATATCCTTGATATTAACCCCTTATCAGAAGGGTATTGGGTGAATATCTTTTTCCATTCTGTAAGCTGTCTTTGTATCCTGGTCACTATTTCTATTGAGCTCCAGAGGATTCTTATTTTAGGAGAGTCCCATTTGTTTATCTCTTCTTCACTTGTTCGGTCAGTGGCATTTCATCTTTGAAGATACTTTTAACTTCAATGTTGTAGAGGGTTTTGCCAACCTTTTCTTCAATGTACCTTATGGGTTCTGGTCTAATGTTCAGGCCTGTAATCCATTTTGACCTGACTTTTGTGCCTGGTGTTAGGTAGGGTCAAGGCCCATTTATTGGCATGTAGCTGTCCAGTTTTGTCAGCATGTAACTGAATTCTTATCTTTTAAAGGAGACACATTACTTAATCATTCAGTAATCCACAATTATCTATGTCCTTTAAGCACCAGAATCCATTACCAGGATCCCAAACTCATTGCCTAATAATGAAAGTCATTTGATAAATATTTATTGAATAAATACAAGGATAAAACCACACCTCCATTGAGTAAAGGCTTTCATTAATTTTGTCAAAAAGTTTATTATTTGCTGTTCTGAATATAGAGCCAGAAGTAAGACCTTAGCATAGCCATATCTGATCCAAACCAGAATTCAAAAACTTAAAAAGGTAAATTTATTAATACATTTCCTCTAGTTATTTTATTAAAGGTTATTTAAAAATTACTACCCCTCAAATTTTAAGATATAATTTTTATTTTCTTAATATATGATGTTAGTTCTATCACCTACAGGTTTTATTTCACTTTTATAATTTTGAATGAGGGGAGATTTATGCATTTCCTGGTTTCCCATTAGATGAGTTTGATGGATTTCACATTGTCCAGTCATTGGTGTTAAGGAAGCTTAGTCTGTAAGACTCTAGGATATGTGTATATACCAAAATCAGTGATCACATTTTTATACCATGTAGACTAAGTAATAAAGGGTGTTTAATATCATTAGTCACTAGAGAAAGGCAAATTAAAACCACCACAACAGACCATCACATGCTAAAAGAATGTCTAGTATAAACAAAATTAAAGCTTTGATGGATTGCTCAGTTTTTGGAAGAAGAGGAACTGCCATATAATGCTGGAAAATTAAAGAGTAGTACAACTTGACAAAAGAGTTTGGTGGCATCTTAAAAAATCTTAGCATACATTAAATATGATCTAGCTATTTAACTCTTCTGTTTTTAACCTATGAGGAAAAAAAACTTATAGCCACACAAAAATATTTAGATCTTTTGCAAGTGCTCATAACAACTGCTATATCTGGAAATCACTCAAATGTCCATCAACAAATAAATGGATAAACTCTCATTTATACATTAAGTTGCATAAACAGCAATAAAATAGGATAAACTATTAAAAATTCTAAAACATGGACATATATCAAAATAATGATGGCACAGTAAAAACAAGCCAGACAAAACAGAGTATGTGTTATATGAGCTATGTACATTTTATAAAGGATAGATTGTTGAGGCAGAGAACAGATTAATGGTTGGCTGAGTGGACAAGGCATAGATGTGGGATGAAAGATTGCAAACAGGTGAGAAACAATTATTTTTGTGTGTGTGTGGGAGTTTTACACCCAGCAGTGCTCAGGGCTTACTCCTGGCTCTGCAATCAGGGATTTTTCAGGGAGAGTTCAGGGGACCATGTATGTTACCTGAGTTGGCCTCATGCAAGGTAAGTACCCTACCCACTACACTATCCATCGTATGAAACAATTTTTTATTTTAATCAGAGAGCCTGGTTAGCTACCTTACCTTACCAAGAGAGTATCCTGCCCGCACAGCAGAGCCTGGCAAGCTACCTATGGCGTACTTGTTATGCCAAAAACAGTAACGACAGTCCTCATTTTTTTGATCCTGAAAGAGCCCCCGATATGCCGTCAGACTACATTAGCATGAGACAGGGATGAATGGAGATGTTACTGGCGCCCGCTCAGCAAATCGATGAAAAACGGATGACAGTGATACAGTGAATTTTATTTTTATAGAGCTGTTCACAATAATTTATTACATTTAACATTCTAACACCAATACCGCTACTATTACACCTCCATACCAGCATATGTTTTTTTAATTTATTTATTTTTAATTAGAGATTCACCCTGAGGGTACAGTTACAGATCTATACACTTTTGTGCTTAAACTTCCCTCATACAAAGTTTGGGAACCCATCCCTTCACCAGTGCCCATTCTCCACCACCCGTAAACCCAGCGTCCCTCCCACCCTCCCCAATCCCATCTCCCCCCCACCCCACCCTGCCACTGTGGCAGGGCATTCCCTTCTGTTCTCTCTCTCTAATTAGCTGTTGTGGTTTGCAATAAAGGTGTTGAGTGGCCACTGTGCTCAGTCTCTAGCCCTCATTCAGCCCGCAACTCCCTTCCCCCACATGGCCTTAGACTACAATGTAGTTGGTGATCGCTTCTCTGAGTTGACCTTTCCCCGGAACGTGAGGCCAGCCTCGAAGCCATGGAGTCAACCTCCTGGTACTTATTTCTACAGTTCTTGGGTGTTAGTCTCCCACTCTGTTACTCTATATACCATAGATGAGTGCAATCTTTCTATGTCTGTCTCTCTCTTTCTGACTCATTTCACTCAGCACGAAACTTTTCATGCCTATCCACTTAACTACAAAATTCTTGACCTCCTTTTTTCTAACAGCTGCATAGTATTCCATTGTATAGATGTACCAAAGTTTCCTCAACCAGTCATCCGTTCTGGGGCATTCGGGTTTTTTCCAGATTCTGGCTATTGTAAACAGTGCTGCGATGAACATACATGTGCAGATGTTGTTTCGATTGTACTTTTTTGCCTCTCTGGGATATATTCCCAGCAGTGGTATTGCTGGGTCAAATGGGAATTCAATATCCAATTTTTTGAGAATCGTCCAAATTGTTTTCCAGAAGGGCTGAACCAGTCAGCATTCCCACCAGCAGTGAAGAAGGGTCCCTTTCTCCCCACATCCTCTCCAACAGCGGTTGCTTTTGTTCTTTTGGATGTGTGCTAGTCTCTGTGGTGTGAGGTGGTATCTCATGGTTGTTTTGATCTGCATCTCTCTGATGATTAGTGATGTAGAGCACTTTTTCATGTGCCTTTTGGCCATTCGTATTTCTTCCTTGGTAAAGTTTCTGTTCATTTCTTCGCCCCATTTTTTGATGGGGTTGGATGTTTTCTTCTTGTAGAGTTCAACCAGTGCTTTATATACCATTGATATCAACCCCTTATCTGATGGGTATTGTGTAAATATCCTTTCCCATTCTGTGGATAGTCTTTGTATTCTGGTCACTGTATCTTTTGCGGTGCAGAAGCTTTTTAGTTTAATGTAGTCCCATTTGTTGATCTCTGTTTTTACTAGATTGCTTAGTTCCATGTCACCTTTGATGATACCTTTATCTTCAATATCGTGGAGGGTTTTGCCGACCTTGTCTTCAATGTACCTTATGGTTTGTGGTCTAATGTTGAGGTCTTTAATCCATTTTGATCTGACTTTTGTGCATGGTGTCAGGTCAAGGTCTAAACCCATTTTTTTGCATGTGGTTGTCCAGTTGTGCCAGCACCATTTGTTAAAGAGGCTTTCCTTGCTCCACTTCACATCTCTTGCTCCCTTATCAAAGATTAGATGATCATACATTTGGAGTTGTGTGTAGGGATATTCCACCCTGTTCCATTGGTCTACGGCTCTGCCTTTGTTCCAGTACCATGCTGTTTTAATTATTACTGCTTTGTAGTAAAGTTTGAGGTTGGGGAGGGTGATGCCTCCCATCATCTTTTTCCCAAGAATTGTTTTAGCTATCCTTGGACGTTTGTTATTCCATATGAATTTTAGGATTGCTTGATCCATTTCTTTGAAGAATGTCATGGGTATACTTATAGGGATCGCATTGAATCTGTATAATGCTTTAGGGAGTATTGCCATTTTGACAACATTGATTCTCCCTATCCACGAGCAGGGTATATGTTTCCATTTCCTCATGTCCTCTTTGATTTCATGGAGTAGCGTTTTGTAGTTTTCTTTGTAAAGGTCTTTTACTTCCTTGGTTAAGCTGATTCCGAGGTACTTGATTTTCTGGGGCACGATTGTGAATGGGATTGCTTTTTTCATGTCCCTTTCCTCTGCCTCATTGTTTGCATATATGAAGGCCATGGATTTTTGGGTATTGATTTTGTAGCCTGCAACTTTACTGTATAAGTCTATTGTTTCTAAGAGTTTCTTAGTAGAGGTTTTAGGCTTCTCTAGATATAGTATCATGTTGTCTGCAAATAGTGAGAGTTTGATTTCTTCCTTTCCTATCTGGATGCCCTTAATCTCTTTTTCTTGTCTAATAGCTATCGCAAGTACTTCCAGTACTATATTGAAGAGGAGTGGTGAGAGTGGGCATCCTTGTCTTGTGCCTGATCTCAGAGGAAAGGCCCTTAGTTTTTCCCCGTTGAGGATAATGCTTGCCGTAGGCTTGTGATAGATGGCTTCGACTATCTTGAGAAAAGTTCCTCCAAACCCCATTTTGGTGAGGGTTTTCATCATGAAAGGATGTTGGATCTTGTCAAATGCTTTCTCTGCATCTATTGATATGATCATATGGTTTTTATCTTTACTTTTGTTGATATGCTGGATTATGTTGATTGATTTCCGAATGTTAAACCATCCTTGCATCCCTGGGATGAATCCCACTTGGTCGTGATGTATGATCTTTTTGATGAGTTGTTGGATCCTATTTGCTAGTATTTTGTTGAGGATTTTCGCATCGGTGTTCATCAGGGAAATTGGTCTGTAATTTTCTTTCTTAGTGGGTACCAGCATATATTGAATCTTTCGACCCTAACCCCCAAAACTGCCCCCAAAGCAGGACCTAAATAATTTATTTTGTA